>NC_056732.1:812069370-812081870 GCF_019279795.1 Protopterus annectens
TTAACATGTAATCTCTCTCCACACATCCAGACAGTACCCTGTTTTCTGCCCCTTGCAGACTGACTCCAACTTGACTCTGGTATGTACTAACCAGTGTATGAACCAGGGTGGCCACTGATGCTTAATATGTCACCACGATATGTATCAGTATGATCATGCCATTATGCAAAACCACATAAGAAAACAGCAGAAAATAATATCCAAAATGACACAAAAACTACAAACAGAATCCAATTTTATTCCAGACTTTAGCGTCTTGAACAAGCAGTCTTCAAGAAGTGCAAAAAACATTACCCAAGCATTCCCCTTAAATAGCCATCAGACAAAACTAATAAGTAGTCAATTAGTTTGGTCATGCCATTATCCCTACTTTGTGCCATTTCCAGGTAGTGCTGGAAATCGTCATGCATATCCTGCAGATTGACCATTTCCATCTGACTCTCTATGGCACTGCTCTGAGCCCTAACAATGTCACCGCATAGTCCCTGTTAAGCAGCCAATGCCATACATGTTTCATGTGGTCGCTTTACAAAATTCTTGCAACTGGCTCCCCTTTGTAAATGTGTCACTGTGGACACTGTTACCTCTGAATGCCTGCCATTATCCTCAAGATGTTCCTATGGGTTTGTAAATACTGCGTAGAGGTGCAAGGGCGTGCACTGTCACTTTCTGCAGAATTACTGACATGTTATGGGATGAGATATCCTGCCATTAAATTTGGGGACTGCCTGACACTTCCTTCAGGCTGCCTCATTAATATAACAATGTTGTCATCATTATGATCATCTGCAGCAGCAGCAGCACCCCTTCTGATGCTGATATCATCCAAATGTATTGGTAACAGGTGAACTGTTTGTTTCTGATGCTGACCCTGTAAAATAAATTATTTGAAAACATTAATAATAATGGAATAGCATACAGTAATATATGCTTATAATGAGGTGACTGGGACACTTAGCATGCACACTACCTTCATGTCCATTCTCAGCTAATGTACAAGGTTCACCTAATAATAATTAATTGTGACATGTTTAATGAGATTATTTCTTGTTAGCATTCAGTTCACTACATAGGTATATGTTTCTGATTTAAACCAACTTTCATGAGCAGATGAGTGTTGCTGCTGCTGCAGACATTGGTAATATGCAGCAGTGTCCACACCGCTCTAATTATTCCTGTTCCACAACCTTATGTGTCATTGTCATCCCCATGAATGGATAGAAGGTAAAGTCCAAGAGAAATCTGTCCTACTACTTTGTAATATATATAAGAACATAAAAAAGGATTTTAAATTATTATATTACTGTAAAGAGAGACAAAAAAATTATACATGTAGAATTGCTGTACACTTTTTATTACTGTTTCCTGTATAAGTCATAAGGAAAATATTTTCATAGTTTTGCAGGTGAAAGAAATGCAATCAAAACCATTGCAGTTCAAGCTAATGTTGCAAATATGTAAATATAAATGCCATTACTCTGTTTTTAACTGATAACTTGTAATAACTAACAACTACAAATGGTATTTTTACTACTATATTTAATGTATTGAATACACAAAACTTGAGCGATAAACAGTCCCCTTCAGGAAGCCACAAGCACTTGCCACATGAATTCATCTGAAGTATGCGTAAACCCTACTCATAGCATTCTTCTCAAATACGCAAGCACTTCCCAAATGAGTATTTCTATTGTATGCATAAGCACTTCCTGTACGCAAGTTTTACTTCAATAAAGATTTTACTGCAACATTTCAATAGCAAATGAAATACCTGTAAACAAAGTGTGGGGAATTATTGTGCATTTTCAATTTTGTCTGTCCCCACTTCTTTCCTGTGTTTTTTCTTATTTTGGTTATGCATTTCTTTCTCCTTTATTTTTTTGTTTCTCTCCATTTTCCTTTTTATTAAAATTCAAATCCCTCCAGACCAGACTGGGCACTTACCACCCTGGCTAAATAATGCTCACCCTCTCCCCATCCGGGGACATCCTTGCAGGGTTGGGGTGGTTGCAGCAGTCCTGCAGACATCCTGGCATGTGGCAGCCTGGCAAGCCTTACTGAAAGGAGGTTTTGGAACTTAGTAGAGAAAGTATTGGTGGAGATAGCAAACAAAATAATTCATTTAGTCAAAGCCCTCTCTTCAACATGTTGAGGACACCTTCTCCAAGTTGATGCCAACCAGCACACCAGTTCAGGCCCCTACCCCTTCAACAGCGAGGCTCTCCAATGAAATACCATCTGTCAGGGGGCATGTTTGAGGATCTTTGTACTGGAACTCCTACTGGCACCCCCTCAGCCCTTTTTCCCTTATTCTTTCTCCTATACTCTCTTCCTATTTTCTGCTCACACTACCCTCTCATATAAAAAAAGTTTGAAAAAATAAGGGGTCCTTCCCCTAACAAAAACATCATACCCATCCTCTCCCACTTCCTCCTGCACAAACCCTCTTGATGTTTTCATTGTGTGTTCCTCTCTTTGTTTGTCTCCTCTTTTTTCAATCTTTCCTGTCTCCTACTTTCTATTGTTTAATGAAACCATTAGGGTGTCCAGAAAAAGATATCTCTATATAAAATATTGTAAACCTTTTTTTAAAAAAAAATCTATTTTAATTACTTCTGTCTGCAGCTTTCCTTAAAGGTTTCATGCATGACTGTACTTTGGCCCATTCGTCTACAGTATTTAAAAAAAATTAGCGCAGACACCCAGGCTTTTGTGAAGTAATTCACAGCTTCCTAATGCTGAACTATATACAATTTACTCTTTTGTGAGAAATGGGTGTGTATTCAAAAACATTTTGTTTTTCCTTATTCATCACAAATGACCTTTGGTGATCTTATTTGTATAACTGTATAACACCACTATTCACATATAACCTGACTATGAATACTAGCCTTTGTGTGTTATTTTACAATAATTGTTACAAATCTCAGAAGAAAACTACTGCTTTGGAAGCATATTTCAGTTGTATTGCAAGGGCTATCCCTCTTTAAGATATTTTGTCCTTTATGTAAAAAGACCTCCTTAAAAACCTGAAGGGGGTATTAACTATTATGACAAGTACAGTTATGTCATCCTAGAAATCTTATAGAGGTATATGAAGCTTTCTGGATCTGCATCAGCAACAACACTGCATTGTTTTATCTTTATTTAGCTTTTGATTGCTATATGTGGCTGAAACATAAGTTAAATATATCTCCAAAATATGGTAAGACAGGCCTTCACATATATATCAATAGGGAGCAAATAATTTTACAGTTGAAATGCATATTTAATTGTTGGAATTTGATCAACAATGGCTATTGAGCTGAAAAAACGAAAGATACATAAATGAAACCTGTACATTTTCACCTTATATGCTTTAAAATACCCATGAGACTTTTACTTGCACTTAGCTTGTAAAGCTTGTTCTGGTTTTGATGCTATTTGATAGACATGCTGTGAAGTTGCAGACTAAGGGTTACAGTACACCTGCTCAGTGGGATTTCACTTTTGTCTTTTATGACCCAAGGCAACTTCTGCGATGTTCTGTTTCGACTTCTGCATTCTTCCATTAGGGTAATAAAAATAACATGTAACATAATTTGAAATTTTGCTAATATGATCTAGGCACTCATCTATAGGTTCTGGTTTTCTTAAAGGAACATTATACAGACTGGGAATAGTACACAATGTAAATTAAAGACTGTATACTTAGCAAATTAAAATATATGCTATTAAATATTGCATCTTATACTTTGTACACTTTTGCCACTGAAAATTATGAAAACTACAATGCCTTCTACATGTCTACCAATTTTTACACTAAATAAAATGCAAATAATGCCATCAACTTCATGTTTAGGTCCTTGCAAATTTGGAAAATGACATCTGAATGAAAGTTGCTGAAAAAATGAATTTGTCTTACTGTTATTACTACCAGTGCTGTTGTGTGGCAAAAGTGCAAAAAAAAGCAATATAGTAACAAAAGATGTACCAGGGCATACATGCATAAACTTTTATAATTGCAGTGGAACTGAATATTCATATAAAGTACTGAGTGTTACAGGAACACTGCAATATAAAAAATGGGATAGAAACAAAAAAAAATCTTAGTGTCACATACATGTGGTATTCCGAGAAGAGCAGAAAATATAATATTAGTCCAAAATAAAGGCATAAAGTGTAACTTGTAAACAACATGCATGTTTAAGTATATATAGTGTGTGTTATAATGCAATATATCTGCATTAAATGTTACATCATGACTTTAGTTAACACTGATGCAGATAGTTAGATGACAACAATAAAACAGATGATACTGCTTTTTCATAGAAGCACATGAAATAATCTGGAAGTTTACAACAAATGAATAAAGTAGTAAAATTCCTTTTAGCAAAAGATAATTCAATAATGTCTGATAGGTCGTTTTGTATATTTCATAATATAACACTGGAATTCTTTAATGCAGCAATAACAAATAGGTATTTCTTTCTTTTTTTGGTAACTTATCAGAGTACACTTGACTAGTTTTACTTTGAAGTGTGACATATGTAGTAAAGTGTGACATATGTAGTAAAGTGCTACATATGTAGTAAAGTGCGACATATGTAGTAAGGTGAAAATGATGTAGTAAAGTGCGACATATGTAGTAAAGTGCTTGCTCTGTGTCATTTTCCTCCTATTTCTATTGTAGTTTTGCAAGGAAATACATTTCAGGAGCTACAAACATTTGCATTTTTTGTTCCAAAGTATTTGATCCCATCTCAGATATAGCTATTATATATCTTTGGTGCTTGAATTAAAAATCTTCTATATGGTGAAACATTTGCTTTTTTATATTTTAAATACTGCTGCATTACAGTCTCTGAAAAAAAAATGTTTCTATTATATAAGCAGAAGGTAGAAAGTCTGAAGTTATTTTTATGTAAATTTTTATTGAATTTCTCTATATCATCTATGACATTTATGTGATTATTTTTAGGTAAACTTAGGGTGGTTTTCATAGTCTTAAGTCTTGTACTTGTGTAGCGGTTATCTATAAAGAATGCCACTACTCTTATTGGCAAATTCAGTAAGAGCAGGTTACTCACACTAAATCAATGCAAAGCCACCTTAGGGATCATGTCCACTTATAGCAAGAAATACAGAGATTGTGAAGTTAATCCTTAATTATGTGCAAAGGACTGTGTGAAAACCTTAGGCTTCCTATGACTTCTTAGACACTTACACTCTGAGGAGGAACTCTGCTATGTGCAGTCACACTTGAAAGACTTAAGGCAAGTCCCAGACAGTACAGCTTTTTATTATTAATATATATGTTTTTTTAAATAAGGGGATTATATGTGTTATTTAGGGGTATCCTTAAGTAAATACCATGATGATTGCTTTAAAGAATTGAAAGAGGAAAGATAGGAAAAACAGAAAAATGGAAGACATGAGGGGAAAACAGAAGGAAAACATCACGATGATTGTGCTGTTAGAAGAGGGAGAGGAGGGGTTTTATATTTCTGTCAAAAGATAGAACAGACAATTTTTCCATTTTTTTATGAGAGGGTAGTTTGGATGTAAAGTAGGTTAGAGGGTATAGGAGAATGTATAAAGAAAGGAGATGGTGAAGAGGAGTCCAGCTCAACAAGAATCCCCAGTCCACAGGACCTCAAACATTTCCACTGCCTGATGCTGTTGCAGTGTAGGACCTTGATGTTGAGGGAGCAGGAGTCCGTGGTGGCATGATGGTCAGTGCCAACTGGAAGTCTTCTACCAGATGAAGAGAATTCTGGTCTGGTTGAAGGTGTCTATCCACTACCTGCTCAACCACATCCATAAACAAGGCCTGAAGCGCACATGTTGTGAGGCATGACAGGCTGCCTACAAGACAAGTGTTGCCATCTTAACCCTGAGAGGAAATCTCTGGATGGGCAGAAGGTGAACTTTTCCTAAGCTGGGAGGCATGTGGCTGGGCTGGTCCTAAAGATTCTGGACCTGTAGAAAATTTAACTGAATTGGGAGAAAAAGAAAATAAAGAAGGATAAAATAATGTATAACTAAAACAAGAAAAAGAGAGAATAAGTGAGACACATAGAAGATGCAGACAATAAATTCATATATAATGTTATACTTTATTCCAATCTTTATTAACAGTGAATTTTACTTTTATTATTAAATCTTTATTCAACTAAACCAAAATAATTTGGAAATGCATATGCATACATGGGTACTGTATCAATATCAAGTCTTGGTGATTTTTAACTTTGCAGTCCACTGATTCTAACAGGATATGCTAGTTTAACAGACAAAAAAGTAATACATTTAAAATTTCTACTTATATGGATTTGGCAACAATACTGGAATGAAAGCACTTTAATCCTATTATATATGTGTTTAAATATTTTTGCAATTATATATACTAATGAAATCAGTTAAAGAGAGAAAAAAGCATTCATTACTTGCCATTTCTTTTTTTAAAATATTAATTTTTTTTATACTTACTAGCACCCTGAGTCAATCTGGCCAATCTCCAACTTTGTTGTCTGGAGTTATACTCAGTCTCCTTCTTGGCTAGATAGAGTAAATATAACAACATAGTTTTTATCCTCTCTTTTTTCCATAACATTTCCGAATGACAACTAACACTACTCTGCAAGGCATTGAAATTACTGTTGCACTTGCTTAGAATATGTGCTCATTTCTTTAAGCATTTATTTGTATCTGAAATATATGATTTCATTTATTAAGCATAGAAATGGTAAACTGTGATTGTCATACTGTGCTAATATTTCCTTCAATGCAAGTTGAAATAGTAGCACTTTATCTTTCTTCAAATTCTTACATATTTATATGTGTGCACAGCTTGTCTGTTTGGAGGAGGGGTATTGATTGGAATCTTTCCAGATACTTTCAGTGTAGCTTTTACTTTCAGCTATTATGGAGTGTATACTTAAGTTTCACTTTTACGTGACACAATGCAATTTTTTTAGGCAGGGGCAGAAGCTGTACATACACATACAAATGTAACAATTGAAAGGAAGTTTTAACTTCCTTCCAGATAAACCTTCATTAAACAAAACATATTTATTGTTACTGATCGATGCAATGCATATATTTCTAGACAATAATGTGTACTGTAATAATTTTCTGCTTAACATGTGTATGCATATAAGACAATTGTGTAAAAATGTATACAGAAGTAATGCAACTGGTCATCTCTCACTAAACTAAGTGCTGGTCATTCACTTGATATACTAATCTCTACTCCCCTCCTCCACCTTGCACTCTCACTCGGGTGTGGTGCCTGACTGAGTTCAGCCATCTTATATGTCCAATTAATATAGTGGAAGAAATTACTGTCTTTTACAATTTTCATACTAATAAATATATTCTGGCTTACACAAACAAAATCCCTTCTTTTCAAAATGTGTCTGCATGTATTTCAAGTACTACTTAAATTAATACCTATTGTACATGAAATTATATGGCAATGCAATTATTTTTTATTATTTGTATATAAATGCACACACACACACACACACACACACACACACACACACACACACACACACACACACACACACACATATATATATATATATATATATATATATATATATATATATATATATATATATATATACACACATAAAAGATAATTGCAAGTCTACTCATGCAGATGTACATCTGTATTTTACAAACATATGCTTGCATACTTACATATATTTCTTTATTCATACATAAAATGTGTATTTATACAAAAGCATGTCATCACATAAGCATTCCATAGTTGTATATAAATGAGACTCTGTACAGAGACATGTTTATTTTTTATGCATTATAACTATATAATAGATACATATTTGCAGTTAGACATTATTTTTAACATATACCTTCAGTTAATCAATATTTTTAGAGTTAAAGAGAGAAAAAAGCATTCATTACTTGCCATTTCTTTTTTTAAAATATAATTTTTTTTTATACTTACTAGCACCCTGAGTCAATCTGGCCAATCTCCTACTTTGTTGTCTGGAGTTATACTCAGTCTCCTTCTTGGCTAGATAGAGTAAATATAACATAGTTTTTATCCTCTCTTTTTTCCGTAACATTTCTGAATGACAACTAACACTACTCTGCAAGGCATTGAAATTACTGTTGCACTTGCTTAGAATATGTGCTCATTTCTTTAAGCATTTATTTGTATCTGAAATATATGATTTCATTTATTAAGCATAGAAATGGTAAACTGTGATTGTCATACTGTGCTAATATTTCCTTCAATGCAAGTTGAAATAGTACCACTTTATCTTTCTTCAAATTCTTACATATTTATATGTGTGCACAGCTTGTCTGTTTGGAGGAGGGGTATTGATTGGAATCTTTCCAGATACTTTCAGTGTAGCTTTTACTTTTAGCTATTATGGAGTGTATACTTAAGTTTCACTTTTACGTGACACAATGCAGTTTTTTTAGGCAGGGGCAGAAGCTGTACATACACATACAAATGTAACAATTGAAAGGAAGTTTTAACTTCCTTCCAGATAAACCTTCATTAAACAAAACATATTTATTGTTACTGATCGATGCAATGCATATATTTCTAGACAATAATGTGTACTGTAATAATTTTCTGCTTAACATGTGTATGCATATAAGACAATTGTGTAAAAATGTATACAGAAGTAATGCAACTGGTCATCTCTCACTAAACTAAGTGCTGGTCATTCACTTGATATACTAATCTCTACTCCCCTCCTCCACCTTGCACTCTCACTCGGGTGTGGTGCCTGACTGAGTTCAGCCATCTTATATGTCCAATTAATATAGTGGAAGAAATTACTGTCTTTTACAATTTTCATACTAATAAATATATTCTGGCTTACACAAACAAAATCCCTTCTTTTCAAAATGTGTCTGCATGTATTTCAAGTACTACTTAAATTAATACCTATTGAACATGAAATTATATGGCAATGCAATTATTTTTTATTATTTGTATATAAATGCACACACACACACACACACACACACACACACACACACACACACACACACACACACACACACACACATATATATATATATATATATATATATATATATATATATATATATATACACATAAAAGATAATTGCAAGTCTACTCATGCAGATGTACATCTGTATTTTACAAACATATGCTTGCATACTTACATATATTTCTTTATTCATACATAAAATGTGTATTTATACAAAAGCATGTCATCACATAAGCATTCCATATTTGTATATAAATGAGGCTCTGTACAGAGACATGTTTATTTTTTATGCATTATAACTATATAATTGATACATATTTGCAGTTAGACATTATTTTTAACATATACCTTCAGTTAATCAATATTTTTAGAGTTTTCCTAGGATTCAATAAACTCCATGCAGGTATAGTGCTATTCCTGCATGGAGTGATCTGTGTCTATATCTGCACAGCCCTAACAGCAGTGCAGCTTGCATATTCATGAAGGTGTGCTACTGATAAGGGCTGCACAGCCACAAACAGTGAATGAGTGCAGGGGGCATGTTCTAGCACTGTTCACACAGTTAACACGTCCTCTGCACTCAGAAAGTGCCATACGGCACCTTCAAAAAGTAATGCAGCATAATATTTGAGAATTTCTCTAATATTGTGCCAGTATTTCAGTGTCCGCGGACACTGAAATGAAATAAAAGAGTATTTCAGTGTCTGCAGACACTGAAATACATAGAGGAGCAGGAAAGCAATGCAGGGGGTGTGTGACAGGTTCTCTGACACCCCCCATGGATTTTAAAAGTTTTGCATGACACCTCGCAACCTGTTAGAGCAGGAAATGTGGACAAAGGCACAAATAATGGAGGGACAAAGTCCTAAAAATTGGGACACTTCATATATATTGCTCTTGCAAACTTATAGAGTTGATAGAAAACAGGTTAAGCATTAGAATGAATTTCTGAAGGATAGAAGTCTGAAAGTCAAATGTGTGCCATTATTTCCTGACTGGAGTCCATGTGGACAAAGGAACAAATAATGGGGGGAAAAAGCTCGAAAAATAAGGACACTTCATAAATATTGCTCTTTCAAACATAGAAAGTTGATAGAAAACAGGTTATGCATTAGCATGAATTTCCAAAGGATAGAAGTCTGAAAGTCAAATGTATGCCATTACTCCCTGACTGCGGTCCTCAAATGACTTGTCAGAAAACCACAATACTCACTATAGAATATAATAATATAATAATAATATAATATTTTTTTCCATACTAAGGAATGTTTAAATGTAGCTGAGTGGGTGTGTGCATTATGGGCCTCCAGTCAGCATTGCTTAAACATCCCATAGGAGATAAGTGCAAATATACAGCTGAAATTTCCAAACCAATATAGTTTAGTGGTTAGCGTCCCAGCTTTACATGCAAGCATTTATGGTTTGAGTATCAAAACAGACACATTATTTTCATATGGGAAAGCAGTGTTAAATATTTTTTCCAACTTAAATTATGTAGTAACTATTTTTTGTCAACCAGGGTAGTGTAGCTGGTGTAAAATGGAAGTGTGAGTATAACATGTGACACCACCCATGTATACACAAGTGTCCCATACAGTATAGTCACACCCCTTGCTAATGTAATGTAAGCACATAGAGGGATGTCATGTAAAGTAAATTATATACTCTGATTAAATGAAGTCATTGTTCTGATATTTTCTAAAAATCAAAAGTGAGCAATGGTTAGCAATGCTCAGCTATGCTGACCAGGTTTAAGCATTGCTTAGACATTAATACTAAGCAGCAGGAAGCTCAGCTAAGTGGTTTGCACACTGTTAAGCAGTGCTCAGCAATTACCCCTTTAAGCACTGTTGATCTCAGCTTAGTGGATTTGCACACTGCTTATCAGAGCTTAACATATTAAAAATGGTCCAATGATGGCAAAGGGTGGGAATACCATCTTATTTAAATGGCACAGGTGGGAATACAGACAGAATTTGTTATAGTTCATTTGTGCAGGTACTATGGCTGGTGTAGGTGAAGGAGCACACTTTTGGCCACAGCACTGGAGCATTCAGGAGTCCAGGGTCATGGCTAGAATCCTTGTAGAAAACCATGAGAAAAGACTGCTGAAGGGCCAGCACCAGAGCTCACAATACAAAGCAGAGGCCTGGGACCATCTTGCACATGATCTCGTCAGTGCTACTGGCATCTCCCATACTGGTGAGCAGGTGTGGCATCACTATGCTGACCTACAGCATAGGAAAGGGTACTCTTGGCCCAGTAGATCCAAGATGCATGGGGATGGAATGCTCCACTAGTGAATAAGTGTCATTATTAAGTAGTTTGTAGCAAATACTAGCCTGAGAATGTGATAGACAGGTATGTATAATGTTTGTTTCTCTTCCCTACAGCTGAAGCAGAGAGGGCTAGTAACATAGAAGCCCATGCCAACAGACTGCTGAGGCTGCACCAAGAGGCTGGTGAGTACAAATCTATTTTGCAATATATTGTTCAAACATCTAATAAGGAGTACATTGCTTACTGCTAGTAGGTATACTGTTACTGAATAAATAAAACAGATGACCGACTAATATTGATGTGCAATAATGATCCCTACAAAAAACTGTTGCGTTTATTCTGGTATGTTGTTGTAGACATATAGAATGTATACAGGTTCTTCACAGCAAATATGGCTGTAACAGCATACATTAACTGAGGTTGTTCTTTGAACCAGCTGTTAAGAAAAACTGTGGATGGGGAAGCTGTAAAACAAGATATAACTGAAATGTGAAATATATACTGCACTAAGTTCTAAACCCTGAATAGTAATGTGTAAAATTTCAAAGTGTGTTCCATCCAGCATTGCCTTCTGTTAACCTTTGCTTTCCAGATTGTAGTAATCCAGAGGATTAATGCACAGTACAATAACTATCTGTCATGCATGCATCACAGGATTACAAATTCAGACTGTCTAACCAAGAGACTATTAGACTGAAACCAGTAAAACAAGAAACAGCAGTTCCCCAGTAGCTCAGTGTGATGAGAAATAGCTTAGCTGTTAATTGTGTACACCCAGACACGGTTTGAATCCAGAGAGTGGTATTAATATGTGTGCATATCCACAGTCATGGAATCAGAATTAAATGTAAAAACAGTCAGGTAGTGTTAACAGATATTTTCTCCACAGGTTTTACAGGTAAGGAAATATTGGTAGCAGCTGTATAAAGGGTACACTTATAAACTGTGTAGAAATGTTCAACTGTCCCACCACATGCCAGCAAATGACAGCAGGATAGGTACATACAACAGGCACTCTTCCCGATACTTGTCCCTCAAGTGTCATGCTTTCATGGCTAGTGGTCACTGCTGCCAATAATGCTGGACACAGATAGGAAACCAGTTGAAGTATTCCAGTAGCACACTCACATAACAGCAGTTCAGGGTACCCCTCCTGTGCCAGATATGTAACCCTGACATGTACGAGTCCCCTCTAGTCATGTACCCAGTGTTGTACCGTTTGCCCCATACCATTCC
>NC_056732.1:812086870-812101870 GCF_019279795.1 Protopterus annectens
TGTACATACAAACACACACTCATCACCATCACAGCCAGGTCACCTCCATACACACACACACACACACACACACACACACACACACACACACACACACACACACACACACACACCACCTCTGCATGGCCCATTCATAAAACAACCTCCAAACACACACACAAATGATGTCAACTGTATGACCCAGCCTAGGCTTCTGGCAAACCCACACAACACCATTTGCATATAATGATACCTGTGCCACATCCCTGTCATTCATACCACTGATGCAGGGACATGCTGATATGTTTCTGATGCAGAGGGTGAATTAAGTACAGTTTAGCTATGTAATGCCATGGAAGGTGCTGTCACCTGGCATTTGTAATGGGTACACTTCAAAGTGTGTGTACCTTTTCAAGCATGATGCATTATTGGTGTTAGTAATGCTGACTGAGTGTAGTCTCACATAATGTATGCTGTTTGTGTTCTAGGTGTCTGTGTGTCAGCAGCATGTGGCCCTACAGACATTGCCAATGAGGGGTATGGCAGAGTGGTAACACATCGATCATGTCAGAGCCAAGGTACAGCTGTATATGTACATATTTACCAGGTCTGTGTAACAGTTATTGCATGTGCCACCAAGTTTATAGGGCTGAGGAGTGTATACAGGTAGGGCTATGGTAGCTGATGTCAGCAGCCCTTGTAAAGTGGACAATGGTAAGTGTGGTGGGTGGAACACACCTCATATTGGTAAAACACACCCCCAGAGGATATTGTGTTGACCAAACACAAAGAGAATATTGTTCCCACACACACAGTCATACACTCACACACACACACACACACACACACACACACACACACACACACACACACACACACACACACACGCACACATATAAAGGATAACAGTTGCCGGTGTTGGGTTTGGAACCCCTACCCATCTAGTTAGTGGTACTACAGTATTATGTGGTGATTGCAGGTGGCACGGAACTAATAGTATAATGACTGTCCTAAGGCACCTGTATAGTGAATAACATCACATGCCCTTGTGAGATATGACAATGTGGGGTGCACTGGGTGTGGAAGGACTCATTAGACTGTCATCTACAAGTCTACACACTCATAAACACTCCTATACACACCAATGTACACACAATTGCGAGTACTGACATTAGCAACCCTGCCTATCATGTCATTCATTCCATACTGTTACATAGCTGTTGCACATGCCACAGGGTTTATAGGGCTGAAGAGTGTCCACAAATGCCTCTACAGTTGATGTGAACAGGGACCTTTGTAAAGTGCACCTTGGTACGTGTACTGGGAGTACCATGGCCTAAAAATGTAAACCATGGCCACCCAATGGATATAGTTCACACACACACACACACACACACATACACACTCACTTGTCAGGACTGAGATTAGAACCCCTACCTATCTAGTTACTGCTACTGCAGTGTTATGCATTTATCACATGTGCCACAAAGCTTACATGGTGAAAAGTGTCTCAAGGTAATTCCAAGGTGAACAACATCACCAGGCCATGTAAAGTATGGCAATGGGTGATTTACTTGGTGAGAATAGTCCCAAAATAATTGAACCTACAGTTATACACACTTACACACACAAATACACTCATACACACATTTGCCAGGACTAAGATTAGCAACCCTGCCTATGTTGTTACTCAGTCCATACTGTTACATAGTTCCTACATGTTGCACAGGGCTTATTGGGCTGAAGAGTGTCAACAGATACCTCTATGGTTGATAACGACAGCGGGCCATGTAAAGTGGACCTTGGGACATGAACTGGGAATACCATGGCCTAAAAATCTAAAACCCACCCACCCATGGATATAATTCTCACTCAAACAAAGAATACAGTTTTCATATGCACACACACACACACACACACACACACACACACACACACACACACACACACACACACACACACACACACACACACACACACACACACACACACACACACACACACACACACACACACACACAAAAATTTGCCAAGACTAAGATTAGAACTCCTATCTATCTAGTTATTGCTAATGCAGTGTTATGCATTTATCGGACACACCACTGAGGTTACAGTGTGAAAAGTGTCCCACAATTCTTCTAAGGTGAACAACATCACCAGCCCTTGTATATTATGGCAATGGACAGTGTACTCAGAGAGTGAGACCTCAAAATGCTGTATCCCACAAATATACACACTTACAAACACACACATTTGCCATGACTCAGATTAGAGCCCCTACCTATAGAGTCATTGGTACTATAGTGTTATGCAGTTACTGCATGCACCACAGAGCTTATAGGGGAAGAGTATCCCAAGGGACCTATAGGTTCATAGGTTGGACCTATATCGTGAATAAAATCATCAATCCTTGTAAAGTATGGCAATGTTAGGTGTACTGGGTGAGAAGGGCCTCAGACTACTTTCACCCACATGTTTACACATTCACAAACACTTTTATACACACTAATGCACACACACATATGTATGCCTGTACTGAGATCCATAGGTTCATAGGTTCATAGGTCTGTACTAGACGAATAGCCATGCAGCCTTTACAAGCCCAGCCCATGGGATTACCCTAACATCATGCTACCTGATGATAGTCCCCAGTGGGTCTAACAAGTATAGCCACTGGAGTGATCCCCAGGGAGGGATTTCTATTCCCCATCACCTCATCCAGATTTCCCTTGAAGAGGGCCAGTGAGGTGCTCTGCTTGACATGTATGTGGAGTGTATTCTATAGCATGGTCAGTCTCTGGGTTATGAACCTGTCCTTCCAGCATGTTCTGTTGATTGTAGAAATGGGGTTGAGGTCTCTGTGGCATGTGGTGTGGATGGATTGGGTTCTTAGGTGTAACATTCCTGATAGAGCTGGATCAGACATGGCTTTGTAATTCAGGCATAGATCACCTCTAAGTAGCTAATATGAGACAGAGAATAGTTGGAGTTATTGGACTCTGTGCATATAGGACAAGTGTTTAAGGTCTGGGATCCTCCTTGTGAGGTACTTTTGCACCCTCACCAGTTGTTGCAGGTATCCAGTGAGGTACATGCAAATGGGCCATTGTACTCATTGATTGGCCTAATGAGGGGAGAGTAGAGGGAGACAGTGACCTCTTACTTTCTGGATGCAACACCCTTAGCAATGAGATGTGCCACATAGAAGAACTTTCTGAACACAGTGGCACTGTGCTGGTCAGCAGAGAGCTCGCTGTCAACCTGTGTTCCCAGTTCTCTTATAACAACTTCAGTGTTCAGTGGACTAATATCGATGTGGTAATTCATGGGAACCAAGTTATTCCCAAAGGGGATGTAGGCACATTTTCTGGCATTAAGCTAAAGTCCAGGGTTCTGACACAAGTTGCAGGTCTCATTGAGGCCTTTCTGCAGGATGTCAACATCATGTAGGGAGGTAATAATAATACCCACCTTGCAGTTGTCTGCGAACATTGTCAGCCAGAGTATCTTTGTGTTGGGCTGGAATCAGAAGCATAGATCCTGAACATGAGGGGACCCAGGAAAAACCCTGTGGGACTTTACTCATGACTGGTCGCAGTCTAACATGGAGTCTGCTGCTTTCAAACCATGGGTTCTATCTGTGAGCCAGTTTGCAAGCCACCTAGGGATATAAGGGTTGATGCCCAGCTGAGTGTATTTGTCTATGATTCCTGAGTGGGTGATGGTATCCAAGGATTAGAAGGGCAGCTATCTTGTTATTTATTCCATACTGTTACATAGTTATTGCACGTGGCACAGAGCTTATAGGGGTGCAGAGTGTCTACAACTACCTCTACAGGTGAGGACAATGGTGGGACTTATAAAGTGGACATTGGGACGTGTACTGGGTGGTTCACAGCAAAAAAATTACAAAACCCATCCTGCAATGGATATGGTACTTACACAAACTCCCCCACCCACACAGAACACTGCTCACACACACACACACACACAAACACACACACACACATTTGCCATGACTGAGATTAGAACACCTATCTAACCCCTCTCTATTTAGTTACTGCTAATACAGTATTATGCATTTATCGCATGCACCAGAGAGGTTATAGTGTGAAGGGTGTCCCAAGGTACTTCTAAGGTTAGGAACACTGCCGGCCCTTGTAAAGTATGGCAATGGGTGATGTACTGAGTGAGAGAGGCCACAAAATGCTTTAACCTACATATATACACATACACATTTGTCAAGACTGAAATTAGAACCCCTGCCTAACTAGCTCTTTGTATTATATTGTTATGCATTTATCGCACATGCCACAGAACTTGTAGGGCTGTGGGCTGCCCAAAGGTACTTCTAAGGTGACTGACATCAGCAGAACTGCTAAAGTAGGGCAATGGGGAGTGTACTGGGTGTGAACAGGCTCAGAATCTTTAACCTACAGACACACACACACTTTTACATTTGCCAGGACTGAGATTAAAACCACTAACTAACTAATTATTTGTACTATAGTGTTATGGAATTATTGCATGCACCACAGAGCTTGTAGGGCTGTAGGCTGCCCAAAGGTACTTCTAAGGTGATTAACACCAGCAGGACTGCTAAAGTAGAGCAATGGGAAGTGTACTGGGTGTGATGAGGCTCAAAATATTTAATCTACAGACGCACACACTTTTATATTTGCCAGGACTGAGATTAGAACCCCAACCTAACTAGTTATTTGCACTATAGTGTTACTCAATTATCACATGTGCCACAGAGCTTGGTTTGTAGGCTGCCCAAATGTACTTCTAAGGTGACAGATATCAGCAGGACTGCTAAAGTAGGGCAATGGGAAGTGTACTGGGTGTGAGCAGGCTCAAAATCTTTAACCTACATACACACACACACACACACACACACACACACACACACACACACACACACACACACACACACACACACACACACATATATTTGCCAGGACTGAGATTGCAACCACTATCTAAATAGTTATTTGTACTATAATGTTATGCAGTTATCACACACACTACAGAGCTTAAAAGGCAGAGGCTAGTACAACAATACTTCTACAGTGAAGGACATCAGCAGATCTTGAGAAGTAGGGCAATGGGAGGTGTACTAGGTGGGAATGGACTAAAACACTTATTTCTACACACACACACACACACACACACACACACACACACACACACACACACAAACACGCAAAACCCACATACACACTACCCTACACACAAGCACTGTTACAAATGCTGGGGCTGAGATTAGACCCCTACCTATCTAGTTATTTGTATGATAGTGTTACACAGTTATCACAAATGCTTTATAGCTTACAGGACTGACACCAGTCCAAAGGTACTTCTAAGGTGAATGACATTTGTAGATCTTGTAAAGTAGGACAATGGGAAGTATACTGGATGGGTAAGGCATCATAATACTTAGACCTACAGACACATGCGTTGCACACACACATACACACACACACACACACACACACACACACACGCACACACACACACACGTAGGTGATGTGATATTCCAACTTCCACCTCAGTACCATCAGACAATGAATCTCATCTTCATGCTGGCACATGCCAGTGGTTACAACTGGTATGCAACTGTCTGCAGCAGGAAATCACTCTATGCCATTCAGGGTATCCCTGTGTATGACTGACTCTCTGTGTGTGTCTCACTGTGTGTCTCACTCTATTACTGTCTGCCCCTCTCTTTCCCATGTCTATGTGAGTGTACGCTTGACATATTGTAATATGTTGTCCATATATATATATATATATATATATATATATATATATATATATACATATATGTGTGTGTGTGTGTGTGTGTGTGTGTGTATCACACACAACAGATGCGGATATACCACATATGTGCCACCTATAGCTGGCTGTTGGTAATTTTGTCTGATTGGTGTGTGCGGATACAGTTAGATTTACATAGATGTGTGTATGCAAAGACATTTGCACAATACACAGATATATAGTCCAATGTGTGTTCAGACATGGGCTTCACTTCTCTCAGTGTGGGAGCATGCTCATTATGTCCTTCTGTAGTAGGTGTGAGAATCCATTTCAGGGATAGTTCTACTCCAGTCTTGGGTGTTGCATGCTACAGCCATACCTTGCAACCTGTTTATGCACGATATCTGGAGATAGGCAGCCAATATGGGGAAACAATGGGCCAAACATGGGGGGGTACTGTAACTATTGCTCTTATAAATGTATGATTTTCTTGAGTTACAGGGTTTGTTTTAGCAGACATTTTCTGACATATGTAATGTTTGACACTGTACTGTATTGTGTCATTACCTACTGAATGATGTAATTGGATCATCACAGTTATTTACCAGAGGAATACAAGATGAATAATGCAAAGACCTATATTGTGAGGTAAAGGCTAGACATTCTTACACAATCTGGCCAGTTGAGAAGTGTGGCTACAGCCAATTGACTGATGAAGCTTTGTAAAAGGTCCAGCACCTCAGTGATATACTGGCTGGGAATCTTCTAGTTGTGCAGTATTCTTCTTACCTAAAAGGTCATATCCTGGTGTGGCCGTACCTGTCAACTGTTCAGATTCTCACAAATTATCTGGATTCATGACTCATATATCTAGTCGGTTTCCCTTAACATTGTGGTTTTCTAGCACATTTGTTGCAAATCAGTCAGTGTTGCAGTCAGGGAATAATGACAGAACATTAGAGTTTCAGACTTCACACTCTTCATGACATCCATGCTACTATGCACCCCCTCTGTTATTCTATCAACTATCTAATATTATGAGAGCAATATTTCAAATGTGTCCCTATAGCTGGACCTTCATCCCACCATTATGTATGGCTTTGTTCAGATTTCTTCCTCTACGAGGTTGAGATGTATGCTACTAGCATTTAGTGGCATGGCCTTACATTTGCATTTTGTTGACTGTGTTATGTTGGTAGTCCGGACCCCATGACATTCCCTGCAAAGGCCTATGAGTGAGGCATGGGCCTTTGCCAGAGGCCTATAGGCCATGTGAGACTGATGCAGGCAATTTGTAGCAAGGCAGTGCATTCTGTCACTCATATGTTCCCAGGTTGCTGCCCCTTAGTTGGCCCACCACATATACTACAGTGGGATTTGTCACCTTAAATGATGCTGCATAGTGTGGGGAGCCAGTATTGCGCAGACATTTCCTGGTGTCAGACATAGCTGTCAGTTGTCTGCTGCTATCCCAGTAGGCCACCCCATTCCCTTGCATGCTGCAGCATTACCATAGATATGCTACCAAAACATGCTAATCCATTCATTTATTGTTAAGAAGACTGACTTACCTTGTGACTGCAGCGGTTGTGAGGACGGTGCTTGAGGGCCACCTATGTTGGATGCACACAGTACACTGTGTATACTTAGTAAGTTACAGGAAATGTGATGTGTGTGTCATCCATTTTACTGTGTGTGTGAGTCAAAGAGAGGTGGCAGTCCCTGGGTCCCTAGAGTGTCAATGTGTGAGCTATGCATTGCCTCTTTGCCAAGACCTAGGCATACTGGGCACACCTCCATCTGCCTACAGGAGCAGGCTCAGGGGCCTCCTACTCTGAGTCCATCTGTGCCTGTGGGGACCTTGGCAATGGTGGGGACTGTGTGGCCCTTCCCTGTGCTGCTCCTGCTGCACCTGTTTCCACAGGATCATATTGTGTATTGTGCATGGCATATACTATGACTATGTGTGCACATGTGACTCAAGATTACTGCAGGGGTCTACCAGATATGTCAAGGCAATGGAACCATGACTTGAGCATCCCAAACATATGCTCTATAATGATCCTGGTTTGTGCAGGTGCCTCATTATGGCATTCTTGAGTGGGTGTGTGTGCATTTCTGATGGGTATCATTATCCATGGCTCCAGTGCATAGCCAGCATCCCCCACCAGATGGCCATACAGGATGCCCCCACTGGCAAATGGCTGGTACAGATGTGACAAATGCCAGATGTGGGAGTCATGGTAGCTTCCAGGGCTGCCAGCACACACATTCAACTCAACTCAACTCAACTCAAATTTTATTTATATAGCACCTTACAGACATATAAATGCCACCAAAGTGCTTCACAAAATACAAAAAATAACATTGAAACAATCAATCATCCCACACTGCTAAAAGCCAATTCATAAAAGTAAGTCTTAAGCTTTGATTTAAAAACTGCCACTGAAGAAGACTGCCGAATGTAAAGTGGAAGCTCATTCCAAAGTTTTGGAGCTGCAACTGAAAAAGCTCTGTCTCCCCGCATCTTTAATCGTGACCTCGGGACCACAAGCAAGAGCAAATCTTCTGAACGAAGTGCCCGAGAAAGAACATAAAGGTGCAATGTCTCTGACAAATATGTTGGGGTCAAGCCATTCAGAGCTTTAAAAACCAATAGCAAAACTTTAAAATGAATCCTGTAAAAAACAGGTAACCAATGTAAAGCTGCCAATATGGGCATAGCATGATCAAACTTACGTTTGCCTTCCAAAAATCTCCCAGCAGCATTTTGAACAAGCTGTAAACGGGCTAAGACACCATGACTCACTCCAAATAAAATAGAGTTACAATAGTCTAGACGTGAAGTTATAAATGCATGCACCACAATTTCAAGATCACGTCTAGACAAAAATGTTTTTACCCTAGCCAAACGCCTTAACTGGTAAAAGGAGGATGCCACAACCCCATTTATATGACCCCTAAAACACAGATCTTTGTTCATCTTCACTCCCAAATTAACAACAAAATCCTTTAAATAAGGAGTCAATTCACCACAATCCACCATGGAGGAATCAGTATAACGACTCGGACCAAAGAGCACTACTTCTGTCTTCCCTTCATTAAGGCTCAGAAAATTTTCCACCATCCACGTTTTAACCTCACACAAACAATCTAAAACCTTCGAAATTGATCAACCACCAGCCTCATCCAAAGGCAAATAAAGCTGACAATCATCAGCATACAGGTGAAAATCAATACCATATTTCCGTAAAATATCTCCCAAAGGCAAAATATAAATACAGAACAACAAAGACCCCAGTACTGAACCCTGTGGAACTCCCCAAGGAAGATGGGAAAAATCAGATGAAAAACCACCAATCTGAACACACACCATTCTATCAGAAAGGTAAGACCGAAACCAATTCAATGCCGAACCAGTAATTCCCACATAATGCTCAAGATGATGCAACAACACCTCATGATCTACTGTATCAAAGGCAGCTGTCAGGTGCAACAAAACTAATAACACAGATTTTCCACCATCAGTTGCAAGAAGAATATCATTCAAGACTTTCAACAAAGCTGTCTCAGTGCTGTGTAATGGTTTAAAACCAGATTGAAAATTTTCTAGAAAATTATTTTCATTTAAAAAATCCAACAACTGGCCATAAACACATCTCTCCATCACCTTACTCAAAAAAGGCAGCTTAGAAATTGGCCTATTATTAGATGGCACAGATGCATCTAGCCCAGATTTCTTATCTTGTCATTCATGATAATGCCCTGGGCATTGTACATGACCTGGCAGTTGATAGAGACAAAGCCCTGCTGGTTTATGTAGACCCTACCCTGTTCAGTGGGTGGTGCTTTGATATGAATGTGCATGCAGTCTATCGCACACAGTACCTCCGGGTATTCTTCTACACTGTGGAAGAGATGCATATTGCTGGGCCTCTCCTCACAGGTGTTGGGGAAGTAAATGTGCTCACCAGCATGTGATAGGATGGCATCCAGGAACCGGTGGAGTACCCTGGATGTAGATGCCTGTGAGACCCCCATGATGTCACCAGTAGGTCTTTGGAAAGTACCTGTAGCTAGTATTCCTAAGGCTACACATACCTTGGTATCCACTGGGATGGATTCCCCTCTGTTGGCTCTGGGTCTGAGTTGAGGCTGGCACAGCTCAATGATTTGCTGAAGAATGTCTCTGTCCACCCTGTAGCACTCTACTATCTCCAGATCATGTAGTCCCTGGTAAGTTAAAATTCCCTTGCATGTGTGCACCAATGGTGCAGAGTTTGTGGGAAAAAACAGACTGCAAGGTGTTTCCTTAGTTTATACTGTAGTGCTGTAGATGCTGCCATTATGATTGGCTGGCTATGATGCATGCCACCTGGCAGCTATGTTATTTGTACTTGATTGCTTTTATTCTGCTATTTCACTTTTTTCTTTTTTTTTCCCTTCCCATTTCCATCCCTTTTAAGCTCCAAGGCGCGCCTCACAAAACCGGTGCCCAAATATAAACAGTCCTGCTATTTCTGTTGCTTTTTTTTGTTTGTTTTTGTTTTACACCCGGTATGTGCCACGCAAACCCATTTAGCTAAGGTAAACAATGAGAAATGGCCCTCCTCTGGACACTAACATACTCTTCATTTCATGGCATAAGTCAATACAGCTTGTGACACACCCCCTTGCTTAGCTGTGCTTAGCTAAGTTCATTAGGGAGCTGTGGAGCTCCTATGTGCTTACACTAAGCATGACACACACCCTTTTCATGTCTACTGCTCCTCCTGCTTACACAACTGCCTTATAGCTCCTACACAGTTAGTTGCAGTGCGGCACTTGTCTTCTTTTTGTGATTTAGTAAATTTCCCCTCATTAGCATACCCCACTGCCTTAGTCCATAATTACAGCACTACCCCAGAGACTTTCCCCTTAGCAACCACTGTTTCCTGCTTTTGTTTTGATTCTGCATGCCATAGACTCTAATGGCAAAATGCAGATTTCACTTAAAATTGCCTTTTCACATATTTTCTTTTTATTTTTGGCACAATCTCATTTGTGCGCCCCTGCCCTATGCTTAAACGGCTGAGATAGGCCAAAAAAAACCTTTTATTTTTATAATTTTACAACACTTTCCCATGGTAGTGGCCATATATTTGGCCATTGGCATGCCTAAAGATTAGAATACATGCTTTAGTTTGAGCTGTCATGCTTCCATTTTGATTTTTTCCGAAAAGTATTTGGTTAGTAGCAAATACATTTCTGCATGCTACACTGTTCTGCCACAGATGCCTGCCTGGTTACTTGATCACTAATTGACCTCAGTTGCATGCTTTTCAACTGCAAATGAGGTCATAAGCATAATCCAGTCGTGTCCATGACAGAATAGTGTTAGCAGGCTCATGCACATCCCCAGGCTTGTTTACTGGATCACTCGGCGGCCATATTCCGTGCAGGAATGGCTACACTATTCCTGCATGGAAAAAAAACATTTACTGAATCCCGGGATTTATTTTTATATCTATGTTTTATATGATTAAAAAATAGTTACTATAGAACTATGGTCTTCTCAGCATCACCTGGTCAGGCCTATGCTTCTGTAGGTCATTATTCCTGTGTTGCCACTCAGGGGCCAGGCCATGTGATCCCTGTTAGGGTTGTTAGGTGCTCACCCAACTCCTACAAAATGTCAATCTTTTTCCAGTCCAAAGTTCTTACTCTGGAATCAGTCTTATTGGGTACAAATCCATAGAAAGGTAGAGTATAATTTTGGTCCCCTTGTCAGATCAGCTTGGAATGTGGCCTCATACCTTCACAGATGCTGCCATCATTAGAAGTGTGAGTAAAAGAATGAATAAAATATGAGTAGAACTGTGGTTTTCTGGTTTAGAATAACTCCTTCTGGGGTGTGACATTACCCAACCAAATCCAGTTAACAAGGTAGAGCATTAGACCTGGTATTGTTATTCTTGACAAGTCTGGTTTTAACAAAAAATGCTTTGTCACTTACATGTTTTTTTAAGGGATACATTCACATTTCATTTATATGGTGAATAATAGTAATTAATTAACTCAATATTTTTTATCTTATTTAAAATGTACTTGTGTACCTTCTATTGCCACCTTTTTGGGGTATTACACCTGAATATCAAGAAGCAATAACTTCTTTATGCATTCTTTCTGCAGTGTAGCAGTGGAATTAATGCTTTTTCTTTGCTTTTGTTCATGTATTTTTCTTGAAATAAATTCTAGCGAGTATGCCTGTATCAATTTTTACTAAATGTTGTTTTATATGAGGAGATATAGTATACCAGATGATGTAAAATGGGTAGGGATTAAGCTTCCTGGTTGCACAAACGGCCATGCACATGTCTCCATATTCCGGTTTCTAAATATTGTAAATGTGGTGAATAATTGAGGTTATCCACACATTTCTTTGGACTTCTGGGAACTACTGGGACTGCTGCAGACTATATCACCATGTCCAGTTTGTTAACAAGTACCTCAGGCCATGTTCTTGACCACCCAAAACCAGATTATGCAGATACGTTGTTTTACACATTTGCATTTTACTGCAATTCATAGAGAATAAAAGGGCATAATTCTCATAAAGAAGATATTAATCACCCTGAACTTACTTGAATAAGATTAACACCACCATATTAAATTGCAGTTAGTCAAGTTATATGACAAACAGCTTAGGGAACCACTGACTTTTTAAATTAAGCAATAAATATTAGAAATATTGCAAATTGATATCAAATAGTTTACAATCTTGCTCTTTTTAAACATTTTTGTAATAGTCCTGGTTGCTCCATGTTTAAATTTGCCATCTTAGAACAGATTTCACATGACCCTAAAGGTGGCGATGCCAAATTACTCCTTAAAAATAAGATCAGACGGCAGCTGAAACATAATGCATCTAATTTTCCAGGTATTAACAAATGTTTCATTGCAACCAATTATAAATAGTAGATCCACTATGGTTTAATACATATTAGGCATAATATGTATTTTATTTTATTTTTAGTATTTTAAGTTATTGTAGTACCCGGGTTTGTGATTTATAGTATTTATTGTTGTTTCTTCAAATGTCACAGCTTTAACCTTTTCCAGGTATTAATGAAAGTATTTCATTAAATTAATATTAAACGGTATATTCATCAAGCTTTGATATTTATTAGGCTTAATATGCATTTTACTTTAATATTTTTTTTAAGTATTGCAGTATCCAGGTTTTTGAATTCATATATTTATTGCTATTTCTTTAAATCTTGATGTGATGTAACAACATTGATTGTTTCAGCTATAACTAATATACTTAACTGATTTTATACAGATTCTTTTTTTTTCAAAACAGGTTTATTGTTTTAACATATAAGAGAAATATCATAACAATTTTATACAAGTAATTAAAAATAGGTATTATTATAATATTCAACAAAACAACTAAAGTATTTACAAAGACATCCACTACAATCAGATCAATTAATTAAACTAAAATACCATGCTATTGAAATTAAATTTTTTTTAACAAATTTTGTAAATTATCCCATACAATATAATAAGATGTTTTTCTATTTGTTCTTGTCCTAATTGTGTTTATTTCCATATGGCACACTATATTCATAACATTTTTAAATTCATTGAATGAAGGAGGTGTATCTGAAATCCAATTTCTAGTTATTATTTTCCTAGCCACTGCTAGAATAGACCATAACAAGGGAAGCTTAACCTTTTAACACTTTGAGGTACAGGTGTGTTGAATAATATAAGAGATTTAGAAATAATAAAATTATCTGTAAAAGAGCCTGCAAAATTCATTAATTGACTTCCAGTATTCTTTCAATTTTATACAGTCATAAAACATATAAGCCCAGTCAGCATTAATTTCTACATTACATCTCTTACATAAATTATCTTTATTATTTATTTTATTCATCATCAAAGGTGTATAAAAAGATCTATGTAAAAATTTCCATGTATAAAGTCTCCAGACAATGGAAGACGTAGTTCTATAAGAAGATTCCAATATATATTGTTTATCTTGTTGATTTGGTGGGTCCCCATTAATAGAAGTGAAATAATTCCAGTATGAATCTACACTGTAAAAAGTTTCTTGCCTGATAATTTTATGTATGTATGAAAGTTTACCTTTATCAGAAACTTTATGTTGTAAATTTAATATCAAGTAATCAATCAGTGTTGGAATAGATTCTTTAACTGTTATAGACATTAGATCTATTTTATTAATGAGATGTTGTCTAAAGGTCTGAACCTCTAACCAGCAAGTTTCTCTTAGATCAAATTCTTGTTTTAAGAAATCTAGATTTTTAACTTTATTATCAGATATCAACTGATACCAGTACTTTAGATCATTATCTATAGCTAAATGAGTTCCTTCAGAAGTAGATGACAAAAGCATACCCTGAGTATACATTATAGGGAATACAATAAAATTCCATTCCCTATACTTAGGGTGCATGAATATAAAGTTACAATAACTAATAATAATATTTAATGGGTAACAAACCATATGTTTAGGTGTAATAGGTGAAGTACAAAATTCCTTTAGTAACCATAACATGGAGTTATTTATAATCATATTTTTATGTGTTAAGGAGATTTTCATGAAGTGCATACTAATTAGCTCCCAATAATCTTTCCATTTTGTGACATATGACTGATCTATTAATAAAGTAATAACTTTTACAATAGAAGAGATAGTATATAAATTAAAGACTGGAAAAGAAATACCCCCTTGAGACCAGCCATTAGTATGTTTCTTTAATGCAATCCTAGGTCTATTAGGTGCCCATAAGAAATTTAACATTGTGTATTCAGTTTCTTGATAATTATTTTTGTAGGTGGAAGTATTATTGATTGTATTAAGTATAAAATCTTGGGGAATATTATCATTTTAATAATTGTAAGTCTCTCCTCCATAGTAAAAAACATATTATTCCAGGTATTAAAAAGATTTTGTATATTAAGAAAACAGGTATTATAATTATTATATATAATAGATTTAATATCTTTAGATAGTATTATACCTAAATAAGTTATCTGACCTGAATTGGGTACATATTTAGTAAAATCACTAATGAGAATATTTTTTCGTATATATAGGTAGTATTTTAGTTTTTCTTCATTGAATATTAAACCAGAAATACTTTTAAAATTCATCATGTTATCAAATAGAGACTGCATAGAAGAATTAGATCCTGCTGATGTAATTAGAACATCATCTGCAAAAAGTTGAATTTTGAATGTTGT
>NC_056732.1:812106870-812276870 GCF_019279795.1 Protopterus annectens
ATTGTCAAAACGCACAGTTGTCTCATTAATCTTAACAGGAGCTTTAGCCCAAGCAGATTTAAGAACCATCTCTTTATCAAAAGATGATAGAAATCTAACTATAACTGATCTAGGATAGTTTTTGTTTGAGTTAGTATTAGCTATAGATCTATGTGCTCTTTCGATACCAAAAGAGAATGCTTCTGGTAAGTCTAAAGTTTTAGGGAGCCATGTTGTTAAAAAAGAAGTAATATTGTTACCTTCAATATTTTCTGGCAGTCCAAAAATCCTAATGTTATTGTGCCTAGATCTATTTTCCAGGTCATCCAGCTTTGTTTGTAAATGTGTATTTTGTTTCAGCAGAAACTCAATGTTGATTTCCTCTTCTTGTATTCTATTTTCCATGTCATTCACAGCTTCTTCAATGCCTGTCATCTGGATCTTCTGTTGTTGCAGGTCTATATGTAACAAGTCTATTTGTTTTGTAGTTTTTTTCTATGGAGGTGTCTATTTTAGTATCCATTTTATCCATCTTAGCAGTAAGTTGCTGGATTATAATTATCAGAGACTGAAGTTCTTTCTTGATGCTGGAGTCTTGAGAATTTGTCTTACTGGAACTCATTTCAGACTGATAAACTGACAGGAAATTTTCCAAAGTGATTTCTGACAGGAATATTGTTAAGATGTCCTTTCTTTTTTAGATATAGTTCAAGAACTATATAAAACAAACATATTTAGAAAGAAAATTACTTCAAAAATTAATTTTTTAAGTAATTAATTCCTTTCAGTGTAATGAAATTGGTGGAGCTGAAGAAATCTGCTGCTATCCTGTGTTCATCCTTGGCCACGCCCCTATTTTATACAGATTCTGATGACGCCCAAGTGTTCTGATGGACAAAAGAGCTTAATCTTTTTTTTTTCAAATAAAGTGTGGATTTGACTTCTAAACGGAGCAATTCCTAGGTTCATAGGTGTGTACTAGGCTAATGGCCTTGGAGCCTATATAAGTCTAGCCCTGGCATCATGCCACCCAAAGTTAGTTCCCAGTGCCCCTGTCAAGTAAGGGCACTGAAGTGATCCCTGGGATGAACTTTCTATTACCCATCCACTCATCAAGATTTCTCTTAAAGAGGGCCAATGAAGTGCTCTGCTTGACATGAATGGGAAGTTTGTTCCAGAGTATGGGAAATCTATGGGTTAGGAACCTGTCCTTCCAGCATGTTATGTTTATTGTGGTAATGAGGTTTAGGTCCCTGGAGCATGTGGCATGGAGAGAGTGGGATTTCTTTAGGCGTAGCATATCTAGCAGCTCTGAGTCAAACATAGCTTTGTAGGTCAAGCAGAGATCGCCTCTAAGTAGGCAATAAGAGACAGAGTATAACTTGAGTTTTTCTTAGTCTGTCCATATAAGGCATGTGTCTAAGGCCTGAGATCCTCTTAGTGGGGTATTTTTATGGCCTTTCCAGTTGTTCTAGGTGTCTAGTGAGGTGCATACCAAATGAGGTGTTCGATTCTATAATAGGTCTAATGAGGGATGGGTAGAGAGAGATTATGACCTCTTTCTTCCTGGATAAGAAACCTTTTGTAATGAAATATGCCACATAGAAGGACTTTCTGACTAAACTGGCAATGTGGTTATCAAAAGAGACGTTGCTGTCAACCTGTGTCCCCAGGTCTCTTATGACACCTCAGGTATTTAGTGGGTTACCACCTATGTGGTAGTTCATGGGCACCAAATATTTCCCAAAATGGAATGACAATGCACTTTTTAGCATTAAGCTTAATGCCATGGTTCTGGTACCAGTCACTGGCATCAGTGAGGCCTTTCTGTAGAATGTCTACATCAGTTGGAGAATCAATAATGGTTTCCAGTTTGCAATCATCTGTGATCTTGGTCAGCCAGAGTCTCCTTGTGTTGGCTTGAACTTTAGAGAAGTAGATGCCAAACAGGAGAGGACCTAGGATCGAACCCTGTGGGTCACCACTTGTAACTGGTCGGTAGTCAGGTTTGGAATCCGCTACTTTCACAGTGTAGTTTCTATCAGTGAGCCAATTGGAAACCCATCTTATGACATAGGGGTTTATGCCTAGTTTAGTGAGTCTATCTATGATTCCTGAGTGAGGGATGGTGTCGAAGGCCTTGGCAAAATCTAGGTAGGCTGTGTGAACTATCTTACCCTTAGCCACAGCTCTGGTGACAGACTCGAAGAAGTCTATCAGGCTTAGCAGGCCTGATCTACCTTTCACAAACCCAAACAGCATGGGGTCCAGAGTTTGGAGATCCCCTATGTCCTTATTTATAATGTCTATAATGATGCACTGCATAGCCTTATATATCAAACTCATCAGGCTAATGGGGCGGTAGTTCTCAGTGTCTGTAGTCGCTCCCCCTTTGTGGAGTGGGATCACCATAGCAGTGTGCCATTCAGTAGGAACAAAGCCTGAAATGAGACTGTGATTGTACAGCGTACTCAGGTGTGGTGCCAGTTCACTTTGTAATTCATGTAGAACACAGGCAGGGATATTATCAGGTCCCATGGAAGCTGTGTTCTTGGCTTTGGACACTGTGGTTTTTAGCTGTGTAGCTATGATAATAAGGACTTGGCATTCCTCAGGTATTGTTTTAGGCCCTTTAGGGGGTGAAAGAGGGGTAAAGTTCGCACTGAACCTGTCGGTCAATATGTTGGCAATATCAGTTGTTTCTGTATATGTATTGCCATTGTGCTGTAAGTCAGAGCAGATCTGAGTATTGTCATGTAGATTCTTGACATAACTATAGAATGCCTTGTGGTTGTCTTTAGAATCTGCACCAATTTTGTTTTCATTGCTAGGTTTAGAGGATTTGACGATGGATCTCCATTTTTTGCTGAGGCTGGCAAGGGAGTTTTTCCAGTTTTAGGACTTCAACCTTTTCTGCAACAATTTTTTCCTTCTGTTGTAGAGTTTGTTTATGGTGGGGAACCACCAGATTGGCTTCCTTTTTTTTGGAGGAGAGCGTCTTGGTAATGTTAGGTATGGCCCATTCCATGCACTTGTGTATGTGTTCATACAGTGCATTGGTGTATGATTCAGTCATGCACCTATTTTTCATTTGCATTTGTGCCGTGAAGTTAGCCACCTCTGTTTTTAGAAGTCCAAAATTGGCTTTGGAGAAGTTTTTTACAGTGGTTTTCTTTGGGGGGGGTGAGGGTGGGATGTGGATATCCATGGTGATTAGCTTGTGGTCAGATCTGACCAGGGAGGAGTTGATTACTGTTGTAGAGCAATGGTTGCCCATATTAATAATGACCAGGTCAAGGATGTTTCTACCCCTGGTGGGGGTAAGAATATGTTGGTCCAGGGTGTTGGAATTAATGAATTACAGAAAACATTGAGCAAGTGTGCTGGCACATGAGTAATTTTCCCAGTTAATGGAGAGTAATTAAAGTCTGCCAGTATAAGGGTATTTGGTTTTACCCTAATATTTTCCAGTGTGTTTAGGAATGTGGAGTGGGAGTCTTGGGACATGGTGGGGGATCTATAGCAGGCTAGAACCTGGATTGCAGTTTTACCCATTGTTAGTTGTTCCTGAAGTACCTTTGATGTGTTATGTTGGGCTGTTAGTCTGGAGGTGTGCAAATCCTTTATGAATATGGAGACACCACCACATTTAGTGCTTCGGTCCAGGTTTAGGGGGCAAAAGGTGTGGTATGAATTATAGCCTGGTAGTGCTGGGGTGCTCTCCAGAGCCTTGAACCAGGTCTCAGTCACTGCACAGATGTCAATGTTCTCCATTTTAGGAGTGCTTCGAGCGAGTGCATTTTGAGATTTAGACTTCTAGCGTTAAGTAGCATTACCCTCAAAGTTTGTTTGCTTGTAGCTGTTATGGAGGTAATTTCTTCTTCAGGACATTGCCTAAAAAAGTCACTATAGGGGTGGCAAGAGCCTTGGCCAGTATTCGGAATCCCTGTGGTGACAGGTGCAGACCATCTCTGGTGAAGCATGCAGGTCTGTCGATCATGCCATCCCAGACAGATACTGGATCCCCTTAGAATGACACCAGAAACTTGGCCAATTGTTGAAGTCAATAATTTTCTGCTTGTACTGTGTTATCATTCTGGGTGATGGTAGGATGCTGCTCAGAGCTAGGGTCATACCTGCCAGGGCTACAAGATCCAAGAACTCCTCTATGTCTCTTTTCATATAGTCCAGGGATGTATGTCTCAGGTCATTCACACCAACATGGACAGTGACAGAGTCATAGTTGTACCTGTTGTTGACTGACCTAAGTGTGTGGGTTATGTGGTGGATCCTGGCACCCGACTGGCAGCTGACCGTAACTTTCTCCTTATTCAACCTAGTGAGTGGGACATTAGTGTGCCTTACTATTGTCACCAATGACTAGTATATTGGGTAAGTTGTTTTGCCATATGAGCTTTGGTTCAATGGCACTCTTTTCATGTGAGCTATGTGTCTCATGGCTTGTGCGGGGATGTGGTGGTTGTTTGCATTTCTGCCTCAGAGGTCTCTGTTGTTTGGGCAGATTTTTATTGACAGCCTCCTCAAAAGTAGGTGTGTGTTTTGTGTTACTATGTGAGGGTTGTGGTGGTGTATGTTCTGGAGGGCTATGTGTTGAATGTGGTGTGGTGCAGGTGCTAACCTTCACCTCCTGATTGGCTAATCCAGTCTTGGCTGGAGAGTGCTTGGCTTCCACTTTGGCTATATATGTGGATCTCTCACAAGTCATAGTGTTGGGAGGTAAGAGGAGAGGGTTGTCTGTGTGCATGAGGCAGTTGCTACATTGCCTCAGGATGCCCAAGTTCACCAGGTTGACAGGAGAAACCACAGGGAACTGACCTTTAGACATGCCTGGATATGAGCTCACTATATTAAGTACTGAAGCATTTTACAGGAAAAATGTCACTCAAAGTGTCTGAGTCTGTACAGCCAAACACTTGAGGGGAAACTAATATGTAGACCTTGAAAATTTAAGGATGAAGTATTTAGGCAGATATTCTAAAGTAAGGAAGAAATCAAGCAGTACTTACTGAAAATAAAGAATTAGCTTGTCAAGAATGATAAAAAGAGGGGCGCCACATGAATGGCTACTTCCTGGCTACTACTAATGCTGGTCTCAGCACAGCCTCACTCTGTTGGGATACAATACTCCTTTTCTTCTTCCCTCACCAGAAGCAAAATGTTAGCACCAGTCCCAAGAAGAGAAGCAGGCCACGGCCTGTTTGGTTATCCACAGTCTTGTCCCAAATGATGCAAGTGTCTGCAGGCTTGTAGCCTTTTTCTGGTCGAGGCCTAAAATAGCAACCAGACCAATCAGGTACTTTAAGGGCAGACACTCACTTGTCAACCAGAAAGAGTCAGGAATCAATGCACTCTGCTCCTTCTCTCACCAGGATCAGATTCCAAGCTGTCACTAATAAAGCTGTTATTAAGCTTTCTGGTGATCAGCAGTCTCCAGGAAATAATGCAATCGCACTCCTTCTCTCACCAGTATAAAACAGAAGCACTAATCCCAAGATGACTACTGAGAGGCAAAATATGGGATCTCCAATAGCTGGTGGTCTTGCAATAGATGCTTAAAGTTAAGATGAAAAAAATGGTTTATCTTAAATACTGCAGTATGCATTAGATGAGTTAGATGTGAAAGCAGGTAACTTAAGTTTTACCTGTCTAAAAGTTACATTTTAGTAGGGAGTCACTATTTTTAAAACAGCAAGATATATTGAAATGGAGTGGTCACTCTTTTATTCTTGTACAATGAAATACAGTAGGATGGTCAATAAATTTAAATAGTTGAAGGGGAGTGAGTTCACAAAATGATAATTTTGTGCTTACTCACACCAACCAGTAAAAGCAGAGAGGAAATGAGCTATATGGTCAAATTAACATAAGGAGCAGGCAACTAAAATGACAATGGTGTTTAAGAACACAACAGTAACCGGGTGGGAAAATTTCTGTCTGACTCACAAGAGACAAAGCTGTGGTGTCTTTTCAAGTTTTAATATGCAGTTAAAAGCAGAATACAAGTAAAACACAGTGCAAAGAAAACAAATCACCGTATACAAAATCGAAAACAGCAATAAAGTAATATAGAATACAACAAATAAAAATCAAACTAACCTTTCCCTCACAGCAAACTGTAGTAGAGTTTGGGTGAGCCTCTCCAGTAAAGCTCTGAAATGTTTTAATTTTCCCCTTAAATAGAAGGTTTAGTTCCTAGCTCCACCCCCTCAGTTCACAGATGATTAACCTTAACTGACCTATTCTAACTTATTTGTGACTCCTTAATTGATCTGTTCTAAATTCTGTCTGACTCAGAAGAGACAGAGCTGTGGTGTCCATTGAAGTTTTAATATGCAGTTAAAAGCAGAATACAAGTAAAACACAGTGTAAAGAAAACAAATCACAGTATACAAAACAGAAAAACAATAAAGTAATACAGAATACAACAAATAAAAAACAGACTTTCTTTCCCTCACAACAAACTGTAGTAGAGTCTGGGTGGGCCTTTCCAGTAGAGCTCTGAAATGTTTTATTTTTCACCTTAATTAGAAGGTTTAGTTCCTAGCTCCACCCCCTCAGTTCACAGATGATTAACATTAACTGACCTCTTCTAACTTATGTGTGACTCCATAATTGATCTGTTCTAATTTCTATCTGACTCACAACAGACAGAGCTGTGGTGTCTTTTCAAGTTTTAATATGCAGTTAAAAGCAGAATACAAGTAAAACACAGTGTAAAGAAAACAAATCACAGTATAAAAATAGAAAAAGGCAATAAAGTAATACAGAATACAACAAATATAAATCAAAGTAACCTTTCCATCACAGCAAACTGTAGTAGAGTCTGGGTGAGCATTTCCAGTAAAGCTCTGACATGTTTTATATTCCCCCTTAAATAGAAGGTTTAGTTCCTAGCTCCACCCCTTCAGTTCACTTATGATTTACCTTAACTGACCTCTTCTAACATATGTGTGACTCCTTAATTGATCTGTTCTAATTTCTGTCTGACTCACAAGAGACAGAGCTGTGGTGTCTTTTCAAGTTTTAATATGCAGTTAAAAGCAGAATACAAGTATAACACAGTGTAAAAAAAAACAAATCACAGTATACAAAATAGAAAACAGCAATAAAGTAATACAGAATGCAACAAATAAAAAGCAAACTAACCTTTCCCTCACAGCAAACTGTAGCAGAGTCTGGCTGAGTCTTTCCAGTAAGGCTCTGAAATGTTTTATTTTTCCCCTTAAATAGAAGGTTTAGTTCCTAGCTCCACCCCCTCAATTCGCAGACGATTTACCTTAACTGACCTCTTCTAATTTATGTTTGACTCCTTAGTTGATCTCTTCTAATTTCTGTCTGACTCACAAGAGATAGAGCTGTGATGTCCTTTCAAGTTTTAATATGCAGTTGAAAGCAGAATACAAGTAAAACACAGTGTAAAGAAAACAAATCACAGTATACAAAACAGAAAAAGGCAATAAAGTAATAGAAAATACAATAAATAAAAAGCAAACTATCCTTTCCCTCACAGCAAATTGTATCAGAGTCTGGGTGAGCCTTTCCAGTAGAGCTCACAAATGTTTTATTTTTCTCCTTAAAAAAAATGTTTATTTCCTAACTCCACCCCCTCAGTTCACAGATGATTAACCTTAACTGACCTCTTTCTACTTGTATGTGACTCCTTAATTGATCTGTTCTAATTTCTGTCTGACTCACAAGAGCCAGAGCTGTGGTATATTTTCAAGTTTTAATATGCAGCTAAAAGCAGAATACAAGTAAAACACAGTGTAACAAAAACAAATCACAGTGTACAAAATAGAAAAAAGGCAATAAAGTAATACAGAATACAACAAACAAAAATCAAACTAACCTTTCCTCACAGCAAACTGTACCAGAGTCTGGGTGAGCAGTTCCAGTAAAACTCTGAAGTGTTTTATTTTTCCCCTTAAATTGAAGGTTTAGTTCCTAGCTTCACTCCCTCAGTTCACAGATGATTTACCTTAAATGACCTCTTCTAACTTATGTGTGACTCCTTAACTGATCTGTTCTAATTTCTGTCTGACTCACAAGAAACAGAAGTGAGGTGGCTTTTCTAGTTTTAATACGCAGTTAAAAGCAGAATACAAATAAAACACAGTGTAAAGTAAACAAATCACAGTATACAAAATAGAAAAAGCAAACTAACCTTTCCCTCACAGCAAACTGTTGCAGAGTCTGGGTGAGCTTTTCCAGTAAAGTGTTCTGTCTTGTGGGCTTAGTGACTCACTTTTGGTATTATTTTGCTTTGTTGGCAATTTTGAGTCGCTACAAGTTTTTATCTTTTGTATATTTGTTGTACTTTAGTGTTTCCCCTGCAGGATGGACTCTTTGGATGACATTCCCTCTTTATTTTCACCGGCACATAGAGATGAATTCAATAAATCAAGCTTATTAGCCAGTTGGAACAGACTCTCCCTACATTAAGGAAATGTATTCTATCATCGTCTTTGAACATGGAAGATGCAGTTGCAGGACACTCCTGTAATGGAAGCAGCGTTATACATGGCATTCTTCAAAATGGTGAAGGAGTTGAAGCAGCTTCTGATATTTCAGCTGACAACATTTTTAACTCTGCTATTAAGGAATACCTGAGATGTGGTGCAAGACGTAAAGGAACAGTACCAAAGAAAATATACATAGCTGCTGCTAGGCAATATTCTAAAGGTAACAATAGAAAGACTTGTGAACCTGTTAATAATACAAGCAAACAAGGTAGTGGGCAGCACTATGAATATGTTAATTATGATATACATAGTAATTCATTCACTGACTTTGATTGTTTTATTCAAAATGACTATAAATTTAATTTCAACAAAGTTTGTGGTGCAAATGGTTATACTGAGACTGAGACTGACCATTTGCAATGTGATACATTGAAGGACTTAATTTATTTGTTTGGAAATAAGTTATTTAAAGTTAAACAAATACAGATGAATAATGTATATTTGAACAAATGTTTTGAATTACGTAAAGTACCACAAGGGATGTGGGTTTTTTTTATAGTACTATTGGGCTTGAATTGTTCCGATGAAATGCGTGATGTATTTTCAGCATTGTTTGATAAGTTTGGATTTGAATATATAAAATGAATTATTAAACATAATGACGCTAAATTAATTTAATTAATTAATGAAGTGGAGAAACTAAATATGGATATTGATAAAAAAGTGGACCGCCCACAATAGGAGAGCTGGAACACAAGTTTAATATTCCACAAAGTAAAAAACCATAACACGTAACCGCTTTCGGCAGGTTCAAATAACCCGCCTTCATCAGACCAGGTCTGGGTTATTTGAACCTGCCGAAAGCGCTTACGTGTACTGGTTTTTTACTTTGTGGAATATTAAACTTGTGTTCCAGCTCTCCTATTGTGGGCGGTCCGCTTTTTTATCAGTTTTTTGGTCTGTTTTCGTTTGGATTTTCCTTTAAATATGGATATTCTCAAGGATTTAAATTTCAAGCAATGGGAAGATTTTTATTTGAAACAGTTTAATATAGCAGATAGGAAATGTCATAACATTTTTGAAAAGAAGAACAAGAACATTAACCGAGATTTTATACAATATCAGAATAAGAAAGGTTATACCTGGGTACAAAGTAAGAATGAAAAACATGCCCCTAGGGAACTTCAAAAACATTCTTTTAATAGACATGAGTGCGAACATTTAAATTTTTATTGGGGGAAATGACAGGGATTCATGGGCAGAAACCAGAATCAATGGGACTTGGGGCAAATACACGTACTGCAGAGGTACAGGTTCGATATAAACCAGAGGAACCCCAGATAATTAAGTCTAATAATGATGTGTATACTTTTAATAACTTTAACATTTATAACCATAGTAATTATGTAGTGAAGAAAGAACATTTTTCCCTGTTCTCTAAGGGTTTGAAATTTATCCCCAATATGAGATTTGATGTGGTGGATTCTCTTATAAAACTGAAATTGCTCCTTAGGGAATTGAACTTGGCACTATTATTTAAGGACAATAGCAGAGGAACAACTAACACCAGTATCCCCAGTTTTAAAAAAAAAGTACCTATAATACCCCCCTATACCCCTCATTGGTTGTTTTAGAAGAAGCTATCAATACTGACTTATATAAATTACAGGTCAAGTATAGAGGAAAAATAAGATACCAACATAACTTTAGTAAATGTGAGTGGGACTTATTACAATAATTAAGGTCAGATAGCACTATAAGTATTATGAAACCCGACAAAGGGGGAGGTGTAGTTATATATGATTCCTTAGAGTATTACAAAGTAATCTTAGATATATTGAGTGATAATGATACCTATCTTAGAGTATCAATTAATGAAATAAAATTAGCTTATAACAGGATTGATTCATATTTGGAGGGATACCTATTAGAATAAAGGATTTCTTGTGACAGTTATAATTTTTTAGTTGTCAAGAAACCAACAGTAGGTTCTATTTTTGGTATCCCAAAGATGCATAAAAATATTGAGAAGCCTCCTTTTTGAGCAGTTGTATCTGGGAGTAAGTCAAAAGCATTTCCACTGGGAGTACCCCTCGATAGGTGTTTGAAACCTATTTATTCAAAAGTGGACCATTTGGTCATTGACTCATGGGACTTCCTTGGTTGGTTTAAAAATGAATTATGGTCTAGTGACCTTAATTTTTTGACAATAGACGTTACTGCCTTATTTAAGTCTACCCCCAAAGAGACAGGTTTGAAATCATTATACAATAGCATTGTTAAGTATTCCACCTTGGACACTGATAAGGTGGGTTTGATTTACAAATGAATGAATATTGTTCTAGATAATAATTCCATTTTTTATGAGGGAGAGTACTTTAAGCAAGTTAGAGGGGTTGCTATCAGGGCCTCTTGTGCCCCCATATTTGTTAACCTAGTTAAGTTAGACTGGGAATCTAGATGTATTTTTGGTAGTGATTTTGTATAGATACTTTCAATTATACACTAGATTTTTAGATGATTTGTTTATTTTATGGAAGGGTACTGAACAACAAATAAGTGAATTTGTGAATTATTTAAATGCGACTTCACCCTTCCTCAAGTTTATTTATTCTTACAGCAGGACTAGTATTAGTTATTTAGACACCTTAATTTCATACACAGAGTTTTAAATCTAACATATTTCACAAGCCCACTTTTTCTAATACTTATTTGGAATTCTCAAGTTGTCACCTGTATAAATAAAAGAAGAGTATAATAAAGGGACAATGTATACTGTGAGCTAGAATGACATCGCAGGTAGAAGATGTTCAGGGTGAACTGGGTTTCATTGGAAATATGTTTCTTGAGAGAGGTTACCCCTTAAAAATGGTTAATGATGTTAAAAGCTATGTGTTATCACAATGGGGCAAACAATATTCACCATTATTAGGGAAAGGGTTATGTTAAAATATTAGGGATGAATGAGTTAACAAATATGAAAAAGGGTTAGTGATGGAGTATGGACCTCACTCCAATGATGTTCGAAATATAATCATAAAGAATTGGGACATACTAAAAAGTAACCCTGATTTTTATCATATATTAGGTGATTGCCCCTCTTTTGTGTATAAAACAGGACCCAATCTGAGGGTCAGCTTTGAAAATGGGACTACTGTTAAGAAGAATAAGAGAACCATGAATGGAGGTACTAAAAAGGTGGGTCTTGTAGACAATGTCCCTTCATTAGTGAAGTAGACTATTTGCTCTTGGACAATATTACTAAAACAAAGGTGTTTTTTGAGGAAAGGCAATTGCACATGTAGACAGGTGGTACATTCGGCTAAGTGTCGGGGGTGTCTTGCATTTTACGTGGGCAAGACTTCCATAGCCCTTAAAAATCAAATTTATGAGCATATATACCACATTAATAAACAATATAACAAAAATGTTCTTTTTAAACATTTTAGTAATAGTCCTGGTTGCTTTATGTTTAACTTTGTCATCTTAGAACAGATTCGCCATGACCCTAGAGGTGGTGATGCGAAATTGAAAATAAGGAGATCAGATGACAGCTCAAACTTAATGCTTCTAACTTTCCAGGTATTAATGAATGTATTTTATTGCAACCAGTTCTAAATAGTACATCCACTATGTTTTAATACATATTAGGCATAATATGTATTTTATTTTATTTTTAGTATTTTTAAGTTATTGTAGTACCCAGGTTTGTGATTTATAGTATTTACTGTTGTTTCTTTAAGTGTTAGTCATACCTTTAACCTTTTACAGGTATCAATGAATGTATTTCATTAAATTAATATTGAACAGTATATTCTTCAAGCTTTAATATTTATTAGGCTTAGCATGCGTTTTACTTTAATTTTTTTAAGTATTGCAGTACCCAGGTTTTTGAATTGATGTATTTATTGCTATTTCTTTAAATCTTGGTGTGATGTAACAAAATTGATTGATTGCTTCAGCTATAAATAATGTACTTAATTGATTTTATACAGATTATGATGAAGTCCAAGCATTCTGATGGACAAAAAAGTGCTTAATTTTTATTCTTTTCAAATAACGTGTGGATTTGACTTCTAAATGGAGCAGTGTTCTGTCTTGTGGGCTTTGCGACTCAGTTATGGTATTATTTTGTTTAATATAAAATTATGTCAGATGGACATTTTTTAAAGTAAGCAATAAATATTAAAATATTGACAATTATTATCAAATAGTTTAAAATGATGTTAGATTACTGTTTACTTGACAAAATGTTTGTTTTACTGATATGATGGACATAGTTGGATGATTTGTGTGAATAATATAACAATGTCATTTCTAAATTGAAATTCATTACAGTAGCAGTGGAAATGCACAATGATCACTTGGAAAGATAAGTTTATTTTGTAATAATTTAGTGATTGTGCATACATTGTAAAAATGCAATGATTTAATTGTGAAGTACTGAAGTGTTGAGGATAGTTTGCTGGCAAAACATGTATGTATCTTTACTGGGAGATTTGTGAGTGTCACTCAGTTTTGGTATTATTTTGTTTAATATAAAATTATGTCAGATGGACATTTTTAAAGTAAGCAATAAATATTAAAATATTGCCAATTATTATCAAATAGTTTAAAATGATGTTAGATTACTGTTTACTTGAATAAATATTTGTTTTACTGATATGATGGACATAGTTGGATGACTTACGTGAATAATGTAAAAATGTCATTTCTAAATGGAAATTCATTACAGTAGCAGTGGAAATGCATAATGATCACTGAGAAAGATAAGTTTATTTTGTAATAATTTAGTGATTGTGCACACATTGTAGAAATGCAGTGATTTAATTGTGAAGTACTGAAGCGTTGAGGATAGTTTGCTGGCAAAACATGCATGTATCTTTACTGGGAGATTTGTGAGTGTCACTGTTGAAGGAAAAATGACAGTAATATAAATACAAGAAAGTGTTATGGAAAGCTGTATCTGTTAACAAACTGCTATTTTGAATGTATTCATAATCATACAAACATTACTTGTCCAAACTGAGAATCTGCACATGTATATTATAATGGGTTTTGTGAAAACGAACCTCTGGTTGTTTATTTATTTATTTGCATATTTATTTTTTTTTGTTTGTTTTTGTTATTGTAATTATAGCAGCTTAACCTTTCATTGTTGTGTTGTTTGACTGAAGATTATGGCAAAAGTTATTTTTTTGTGTGTATGATTATGACATATTGTTTTAGGTCTAGTAATGATGCAAACCAGGAATCAAGTCAGAAAAATGATAATATTAGCTATAAGAAAAAAATGCACCTTCATGGCAGTCCTGAAGACATATTAGAAAAGGAGACCCAAACAACTACAGGCCTGGTGTCAGGTGGTTGGAGATATTATTGCTGTTGATGGAAGGAACTGCACGTTAACACAATGCAAGAAGAGGGCAAATTATATGGTAGGACATGCAGAGCCAAAGAGAGGGCAGAATACAATTGCACCGACCAGTACTGGGGGGTGGACCTCCTACATTTATCCCTTTAATAGCAGATGAGGAACACCTTCTCTCCATTCATTGAGATGACTATGACACAGAAGATGATGGGATTGGAGTAATCAGAGTTGGTGTGGACACTGGCTGCTACCAGTACATGCAGAAGGAGCACACATATGCTCAGGAAGGATGGTTTAAAACAGTAGTATATATATATATATATATAGAGAGAGAGAGAGAGAGAATTAAATGTGATATGGAATTATTACATTACCACAAACAAATTGCTATTAACAGGTAAACTCTCCATTTTTGCACATAATGACAATGCAGGCAGTGTGTATGGTAAGCGTCTTCTACACCTCCTTACTCAGCATACAGTAGTGTATGCTAGTTTTTTATTGCTAATGCATTCAATAAATTTTTTACAGGTACAGCAGTGAAAACAAGCAGTTCTTTTATACCAGTAAATTTGGAGGATATCTGCTGCTGAATGGCTATTGATGGTAATGATGATGGTAACACAGTTATATTTATGAGACAGCCAAGGGAAAAAAGCACACAGTCTCTATGTTTAGTGGCAGGATATCACACCCCATAACATGTTAGTAACTCCCCAAGAAGTGACAGTGCATCACAAAGTCAAGCACATGCTGACATTACACTCCATCTTGTAGAGGGAGAAAATCCATGCACCTCTATACCAGTATCTCCAAACCTAGATGAACACTTTCAGGATAATGGCAAAAATTCAGAACTAACAGTGTCCACACTGACACCTTTACAAAAGGATGTCAAGCAAAGGAATTTGTCACAGCTACCCCAGGAAACACAAAGCATTGGCTGCCAAGTAGTAAATGCATCCTGACATGTTAGGCCTCAGTGCACTGCCACAGAGACTCACCTAGAAATGGTCATAGTCCTCCAGGATCTGTGTGATGATTTTCTGCACTTCATGGAAATGGCAGAAAGTGTGGATAATGCCATGATCACACTGATGCATAGTATGGTGGCTTACCAAGCAACAATGGTGGCCTCCATTTATACACTAGTTGGGGAGTATGAAACTACAAGTTTTTTTCTCAAGAACATACTCTAAATGCACACCATATTACAGTTCATCCACATCTAGCAGAGCCTCTCATCTTAGGTCCCGGTCTCAGTCATGCAGCACTGTCAGATCAATGTCTGTAGGATCATCTGCATCCAGTAGGTCAGGACATGTATCCAACACGCCATCCAGCTCTTATGACAGAACCTCTTGAAAATATCTTGCAGAATCACATACCCTACCCTATCTTTAAAAGATGTGTATGACACATTTGACCTTGATCTCCTGTGATTCAAGTCTGATACTTTTGTTACATACAATTTGACCTTCACATAGATATGCCAGTGTTTAACTGGAAGGGAAATAAGTTTTTACATAAAGTAAAAAAAAAAATGTGTTCACTTAGTACACGTTCAACTGCCTGCTTTTCATTCTGTTAATGGTATTGCTTAAACCCACATGGAAATGTGGAAAGAAAGCTGTATTTCATAACATAGCATTGCAGTGACAAACACTATCAATGCTCTATGCATTACCATTGTTACAGCTGGAAATTACTTACAACTTAAAAATAATAATGCACAAATATTTAGACAAACACAAATAAGAAAATTAAAGATTAATAAGAGTATCCTGCCATGTAAAATAACACTGATATTGCTTCAGCCTCATCACTGCAAAAAGGATGATATTTTTTGTCTCTGAGAAAAATTACTCCCTGGAATTCATTAACAATTGTGTAGGATTTGGACTAAACCTACACAATTTATGTGTGTTAGTGCAATGAGCAGCAATGCTAATCGAATATGCATGCTGCTCATCACATCTACACATTTAAAATCACCTTTTTGTGCTCAGCAATAGTGTCATTGCTATGGAAAGGTGCTTGCAAGCATCAGCACAAAAGGTAAATAAAATGGTTTGCCTATAGCCAAACCTAATGTACGAGTATGTGCTGTAGCTCAAGCACAAGAACAATGAAAGAATTCTGAAAGACCAGAAGAGAAATGGGAGAAATGTACACAAATAACATTGGTTGTACTGCAGAAGTTATTAGGAGGAGAGGGAAAATGGGAAAAATATACTCGGATACTGCAGGCAAATATGCTGAAGTCTCAAGGAAACATTTGTAATATACATACTGCCATACTGACGTAATGATAGTCTCAAAGACAATACTTGAGGTATGCACATAAACAGAAACAGACATGATAACAAAGGATGTGAGAGGACATAAAGTTACAGTGTATACATTAATAAAATTCTGAGTTGAGATAACAGATAACAAGGACAGTGGTTACATTATAGAATAAATGCATAGACTGCAGCTATTGCATATGAGATGTATATATAGAGAATTTATGTATGCTAGCCAACACCACTGCTGAATTCCACACTTCAGCATCTAAACACAAGAAGAAATGAACCTTACAGCTGTTGTGTGATGCAAGTCAGAAAGGGACATGTTTTTGTAAATAACTATTATTGGTATGCATAAGAAAGGTGTTTATCAGCTATAAAAATGTAATAGCTAAGCATTAGTTGTATAATCATATTAATGTCAAATAGTAATATAGTAACATTCATAAGTGACAAATATAGATCAGATGACATTTCAGGATTTTAACTTTTCCATTGATAGATGGGGTACATCTCATACATTATTATAGTGGACATGCTCACAAAGACATACAGGGGAACCAGGAACATAGCTGGGGCCAAAACCCTAAAAAATAATTTCACTGTAATAAGCTAATTGTTAGATCTACACACCCAACTCTTCCATTAAAGTGCAAAAAAAAAAAAAAAAAAAAAACATTTTCCTTCTGCTGGCACACAAACCAGGTGGCCATATGCATAACATACACCCCAGCCATTCAGGTCCCATTTATGCCCTGCACCCAACCTTCATTCATCTTATTTTAACTAAAGAAAGTTTCATTTTAAACTACAGCAAACTGTTTGCCACAAATGTAGCAAACAGTTGCTTATACCCTGTCTGCACAATGTACTATGGCACTCGTGTTAGTTCTAAAAAGAAATTCATTTTTTAAACTGTTGCAAATCGCATGCTATAAGTGTAGCTAACAGTTTCTGCAGTTTATACCATGCCTGCACATAGTTCTACAGTACTCGAGTTTTAATTAAAAAAAAAAAAAAACTGTAGCAAATTGCTTGCTACAATGTAGCAAGCAGTCGTTACAGTTTAGACCACACACAGAGCACTACAGTGCTCAGGTTTGACATCAAATGCAATACTGGTATTGCATTAAAGAGAGATCAAAGTTGGCTGATCTCACCCCCGATACTTTGAGCCTGGGGCAGTTTCCCTTCTCACTTCACCTTAGCTTCACTACTGCAGGGAACAGGAACATAACACCAATTCAACAACACCAACACACAAGAAACTCCTCCAAGTAAACACCAGATACAAAATCAAGACTCCACAACTGGAAGCAGAAACTTTAATCGTGGTGCAGTCTGTTCGACTTGGCACCCAGTGAAATGCCAATAATAGCAGTTGATAAAACCCAATACAAGGTAAAAACAGTTGGAAACAGTAAGTACGACCAACACAAAATGAAATAAGAACAATAACAGTTAATGGTTAAGCGCTTTTACCTAACAAATGTCAGGCTTCATCAGAACAGGTTGCAATGTTTGAAATAATCTTTAAATGCAACCAGCAGTTTCAAAATACTCAATGAAAAAGCAGCTTCAATCAACCATTAATTCCCCTTTTAAAAAAATATTTACACAAACTTCCAATGCATATAAATGAATGCAATATTTTGTTGTTTTAAAAACATAACTAGAAACATATAAAAATATCAAAATTCTTGATTAGTCTAGTATATTTCCATAGTGAATGTGTTACATTAAGCCAAGTATGTTTTTTAATTTTAAACTTGTCATCCCAACTTTTTATAATTTCGCTGACCTTAGTCTGAGTACACTACTTATACTAATGTAATCATTTAATCCCGGGGGGTTTTCTGCCTCCAGTTTGATTTGCCAGAACAATTCCTTATATTCTAGTCTGGCTTCCCAATTACCTCCTTCTAATAAATTTCGGTATATCTGGTGTAAAATTCTTAGTTTTTTCATAGACTTTCAAAATTTCCCAGTGTCTCATAATGATTTCCTCTATTTCTGTGGAAGTGGAGGAATAAGTATGAACAAAAGCAGTGTCATATTCTACCTGAGTTACATTCTGTTTAATCCCAAAATTGCAACCTTTTCCCAATAATGGGCTGTACTTAACATATCTGTCCCGAATCACTTCATCTGTTAAGCTGTCCACCAAACTTGATGGATATTCTCTTTGTATAAACAGTTCCCTAATAAATTCCAAATCATTGTGAAACACTGATAGTTCACTTCACATTCTAGAGGCTCTAATTAATTGCTCCTTTACAATGCCCTTCTTTTGAAAGTTATGGTGACCACTATTGTAGTGTAAATATGAATTTGAGAATGTGTGTTTCCTGAATATCTTAGAATGGAAACAATTATTCACCAAGTCCTTGTATAACGTTACATCTAAATATTCAATTTTATCTAGGGATAGAGTGTGTATGTAAATCTCAAAAAATCAGTTGTCCTGTTGATGTATGTCAGAAAATATGTCAATTCATCAACTAACCCATGCCAAAGCAAACAAATATCATCCAAAAACCTTGTGTAATAAACAATACTCCCATACCACTCAATTTCTATGATGTATATTCTTTCCCAGAAATATAACACCAAATTGGCATATAATTGGGCGCAAGCTGCCCCCATAGCCACACTTCATTCTTGTTTGTAATATTCACCATTGAAATACACAGTTATTTTAAGTATTATTTCCATAAATTCAGTTATCAAACTGACAACATTAGCTTCCACATATTTTGCTTCTAATAAAACCTCCTGAAACCACTCCAACCCTATATTGTGAGGTATACTGGGCAATAATCCCACCACATCTATTGTCACCAAATATACAGTTGTACTAAACTTGTCATCAGAAATATTCTTTAGAAAATCTCAGGAATCCTTGGTGATATGTTTTAAAGACTGAAGTATTTTTTTTAGGTGATGGTCCACATATACATCCAAAGGTTGTTATAGAACTAGCAACTGACATTATAGGCCTAAAAACTGGATTTTCAATGCTTTTATGTGTCTTGGGTATTCCAAATATTTTGGGATATGTGGTATTTACACATGCAAAAAATTGTACTAGTTTTTGTCCAGTGCCCCTTGTAATAAATGGTAACTTAGCGTATGCAATGTTAATTTCATTCTTAGAGACTATACTATATTTTTCTTCATCATTCAATATTTCAAACATCTTAGTTTTATAATCAGTTGAATACATCAGCACTACCCCTCCCCCCTTTATCAGGTTTCATTACCCTGCATTTGTTGTTACATAATACTTGAATTAAATGTTCCTCAGTATCTGTTATATTTTTCACAACATTCTTTTTCGTGTTTAGCTTTCTAATATCTTTCTCAACTAGCTCCTCAAAAATCTTTAAAGCTGGGTTTAGTGGGGGGTTGAAAGTACTTACCACTTGTTTGTCACCCTTTCTCCCTTTGAATATCAAGTTCAAATTCAGCTTCATTAGAAACATTTTAACATCAACCAGAGTTATTACCAAACTCAAGGGCCTATTAGGAAGAAATTGAACACTCTTCATAAACAGGGTAAAAAATTCATCAGTAATCCTTCAATTAGTGTAGTTCAAAATATTGAAATTACCTTTTGCAACTTTTTTACCTCCTTCTTTTGAAATAATATCCTTAAAATTTACTGTTGTACATATTGCCCTCATGTCTGGCTGTTGTTTCTCACATAATTTCTGTTGTTGCCCAACCCCTTCCCTATGTTTCCCCTCCCCTGAATTTGATTGCACTGGTTGTAGTTAATGAAATACCCTTGTTTCTGTGCAATTCTTTCGCTTCTTCTGAGGGGGTCAGCTCTAAAGGGTGGGTATGCACATTATTAGAATTTACATTCTACTGACAAAATACTTCATCGTTTGTGTTTTCCCTTTCCCCAAGAATCTGGTTGTATGTTTTCTTTGGGGGTAGATATGCTTTGCCTTCCTTATACTCACTTAAGTTTCTCTGTAGTTTTTTTACCTTTCTAGCTTTTACATTGTCACAATATACATCAATTTCTTTAAATACAGCTTCATATTTCAATTTCTCAATGTTAAAAAGACAGTCCATAGTAATTCTGTTGTGCAATACATTCGCATCCTTCATTACAGTCTCTTTTTGGTGTTAGTAGTTCCTAATCATTAGTTTTAAAATTTCCATACCAAATCTGTTAAACAATTTGAGCAATTCCTTGTGAAATATACTGTTCATTTCAACACTGTTGGGATACTTAAAAATCCATAGCACTTTAGGTACCCTCCCCACTGTTACATATTCAGTCAAGTAATTTATTTCTAACTGCAAGGTTTTTAATGTTAGAAGTTTGTCTTTAAATACATTTAATGCATCTGCAAATGTGTCATCCATTTGTGGGCTTTCTTCTATAAAGTTAAACCTTCTTCCAGTCCAAAAGTAAAATCCATCCTGTGTGTTTCTTGACCATTATGAACATTTAACAGTGTAGAAGCATTTGCCAATTGTGAGCGCATGTCCGCTATGTTGACTGTCACCTCCTTCCTCTGATCAGTTGACATCTTGTTGACCAACAGAATTGGAAAGCCTGCAACATCACGTAGTTGTTGCTGCTTACCTGGCAACCCCAAACCTCCGCCTATCATTAAAACAGTTTGATTAGAGGCTATTTGTATAAGAATATCCAACATTTTGTTGAATTCCCCTCTCATTACTGGGGAATTATCATTCGCGTCTTCCTGGTCTCTAATTACACTAGGGCAGGATTCACGAAGCCTCCGTGTAAGAGTTACAAGGCTTACACGGAGGCTGCAGTTAAACAGTGTGACGTCAGCATGTCATGCATATGCATGAGGGCATGCTGAATCACACCTAAGGCTAACACGGTCCATGGAAGACAGTAGGGGCATGTCCGTAGGGCGAGCCCTGCAAACGGACACGCCCCCCAGAAGAGTAAAACTCCCAAAAGTAAACCCCCACGACAGAGTCCGTGTAAATGTGAATAAACACAACACAACACATGCTCCCACAGACTATGAACATAAAATGTATAAATGAACATCTTATATATTTTTTTTTAAGTTGTAAAGATGTTTGCCCGTGAGTGCGCTTATGGGCGTGCCGCTTAGCCACAGTTAGCAGTCAGTGGAAAAGCATATAAGAACTAAATATGCAAAGTAAACGAAGAAGCAATAGCGTAGCGGTAGAGACATTGGCTGAAGAAGAGGCAGTCATGGTTCGAGCCCCCACAACATAAATTTTTATATTTAGTGAAATAAGCACGAAACAAGTCCCTGACATATGTACATATATAAAATTATATTTTATGTAAAATGTAATGAAATGGGCCATGTATTTTGAAGAAATGTGAGATAAAAAAATAAAAAAAAAATGTGAGATATGCCCATAGCTGAGCTACAGTCTAACAAGTTGAGGATATCTGCCTGTAGGTGAACAGTGGTTTAACAGTTGTAAAATGAGTGCCCGTAGGTGAGCAGTGTTTTAACAGGTGTAGAATGAGTGCCCGTAGGTGAGCAATGGTTTTACAGGTGTAAAATGAGTGCCCGGGGTTGAGCAGCGTTTTAACATGCTGAAACTGTGTGCCTGTAGCTGAGTTGAGCGTAATATGCATGCTGACAGACAAAGCACGCGTAAGCCAGCGTGACCTGTTTGCACGGAGCTGCGCACCGCGCCAACAAGCTAACCAACGGGCAACGTTGAGCAAGTTGTATCAAAACTGCCTTTACACAGACACACCTCCTAGCCTGTGTAGACAGTGATAAAATATAAAAAGCAATGGCCAGGTTCGAACCCAGGACACCATGCACCATAGTCAAAGTACTGAACCACTAAGCAATGACAGTTGCACTTCACAATGCAGTAATAGCATATATATAGGAATGAATAGAAAGAGGAGCATGACAAAGCAGGTTTTGTGAAGCTGATACAATTCCAAAATGGCCAATCACAGATAAGTGCGGGAAAAACGGCATATATAAGCCCCATAGGTGGGAATACACAGCATAACCGATTGTAGAACCGACTTGCAGCCAGGATGTCAGGTGTAGGTGAGGGTAGTTGCTTCCGAGCACAGAGGTGGGGCATTGAGGAGTCCAAATATATGGTTTGGCTCCTTGTCCATAATCATGAGGCCCAACTCATGCAGGGCCAGGTCCTGTGGGGAGCATATAGGGCTGAGACGTGGGACCGGTTGGCTCATGATCTTACCAGTGCCACAGGAATACCAAGGACTGGTGAGCAGGTCCGTCACCACCATGCGGACCTGAAGAGACGGAAGCAGGACCAAATGAACTGTTGGATCCAGGAGGCCCAGCAAATGCCCAACGCCCCACTACTGAGTAAGTTACATGTAATTATTTACATAAGAAATTAACCTAGCTGATATTATGGAGATGTGTATTCCAATATTACTTTATTTATATTATAGCTGCAGGTGTCCGTTCTGTGAACAGTCAAGCCTATGGCGATAGGCTGGCGCAGTTGCACCACCAGGCTGGTCAGTAATTCTCTCCCTGTAACTGTAAATAAATATATAAGTATGACAGTTAGCAAAAGAGTGCAGTGTAGTCACTAATTAATAAAATGTGCAAGTAACAGTGTAAGAGGGTTTGCAAGTATTGCTTAATTACAAAAGTGTGATGCAGCCTGTAATCCAAACATAAAAATGAAACAAGTCTGAAATAAAGATGTCCCACCTGTAATATAATAGTACATAACCTGCAACAGGCTGAAAAGTACAGCTGCAGAAGCTGAGTAAAACACGTGTGAAATATATCCCTGTTGAAATACAGAAACATGACAGAAGTGAGACTGTTGGAAAGGATTGTTATAACTACAGGTAAACATGTCAATAAAGCCTAGAATTAAGTACCATCCTAAATTGTAAAAATAAAACAAGTGAGAGAGTGCGAGAAAGAGGTATGAATCCACCAGTAAAGTAGTAATAACTCCTGAATAAAGTATACTGCAGTCAGTAAAGAATGAAATGAATGTGACAGGCAGAACCAAACAGTAGCATGTGTTGAAAATGGTACTGCAGCTGGAATGTGTGTCCCAAAATCTGGATATGTTGCTCTCAGTCTGCAATATGCAGATAGTATGGTTGTCTGAAATACCAAACATCCACAGTTGTCTATAGCTATATAAAGCAAATGTATCAGGATGAAGTAGCTGAACAGAGCCAGATATGAATGTGTATGAATAAAAATGAAAATGTATATTGATGTAGCAGTAACATTCCTATCACCAACCTGAAATAGTTATCACATAGGAAACTGTAGGCAGAACTGTAGTATCTATATATCTGCAGCTAGTAGAAATGTACAGCATATGTATTGGTATTTGAAGTTGTTAATTAAATTTTCTTCACCCTACCCTATAACCACATATAATCCATTCCACGTGAAATTGGTATGTGCAATAAAAATTAACACCCCTGGACATTTGTCCTGTTGGTTCATACATATTTGCATGCACGTTGATGCATCTGCCCTGTTCATACATCCAAACCTGATGGCCTGTTGCCATCAATCAACCCTGCATGTTGTTGGATTGTGTATTGCTGTTCAAATTATGCATGTGTTATGCTTGCTGTTCAATGGTTTGAATATATGAGTGTTTGGTTAATGGGAATGCTAATGCATGCTGTTACAACTAATTGTGAATGGTATTGTACGTTACTAACCCAAACTGTCATAACATAATACAAAACATAGGACGACAGGGAAGGCGGGTTCCAGCGGACTCACCTCTCCCTCCTCAGCTGGCGAGTGCACCTGGCAGTAGTGCCCAGGCTGGACCCTCCTCCGGTGGCCCTGTGCCACCTGCAGGTGGAAGCGCTGCAGGGGATGGGGCTCATCCCCCCTCTGCAAGTGTGGCCGGAGGAGAACATCCACTCGTCCTCCGTAGTGTCCAGACTGTGGTGCGTAGGGAGATCCGGGACGCTGTTCTTTGGCCCCTACACCAGCTTGAGGCACAGGTGGCACAACTCATGGGTGTGCCTGCTGCCCAGCCTACACAGCCCCCAGCACAGCCCCATCCTGGGCAGTGAAGGTGCAGTGGCTACTGCCAATAGGTAGGGATTTCAGTTCCACTGTTGCCATCTGTGGGCTCATGGGCTCGAGATATCCAAACATCCGTCCCCATCAATTGTGTAACCCCCCGCACATGTGTCATACACCGCCCCTGTATGCATCTTGTTTGTCTTGTCTGTTAACCTACTCAACCTACCTCCCCAGCTATACCGACTTCCTGTACCTGACATACCACTCTCACCTGAAAAAAAAAAAAAAAGGGCACTCTGTACCCACAAAAAATTTACGCCCCATACATAGCTGCCCATTTTGCACACATGTCTGCTGGACATGGAAACTGTCAATTACAATTGGCTGTACAACAAGTATTACTGTTGTCCTTACACCTCTCTCAGGGGTGGAAGGTTTTAAATGTCACACCAAATTACAAACATATGGACAGCTGTTGCTGATGAAGAAATGGGCAGCTATGGGCCTTACCTACATCCATCCTGCAAAACCCGAGCATGTTTCCCTACTGTCCTAGTCTCTTTGTGACCCCTTTTTCACCACTTTCCTGTCTCCCCATTTTCATTTCTTTCAAAGAAATTAGCGCTGGTGTGCGCAAGAGTAAGCACTTTTAAGCAGTTGTAAGCGGATATGCGCGGAGCTGAACGCCAGTGCGCATGCGTGAGCTCTGCGTAAACCAGTGCTAACCCGCTTACAACTGCTTAAAAGTGCCTTAGTAACTCTGAATGACAAGGCTAGTAGTCTGCTCAAAAGCAAAATAAAATCCCACTGTCAGTCCCGAACCCAGGACCTTGGAAACAGTAGTCTTTATGACTTACCACTAAGCCATGACTGCTATATAAGAACATTGTGCTACAATAAATATATCATACAATAGTAGGAATGAATGTAAAGGGAATATAGGATGTGTAGTACACAAAGCATGTCATGTATATTTACTGTCAAATGTAGTGGATTTCTATAATAGTAGTGTGTGAACACAAACAGCCATGCTAGTTGGTAGCTAATAGGTAATAATGTCACTGTAACACCTTGCAAGCCACACACATACTCACAACAGGATAATCACTACCCATACCCCACAACCTCTTACAGCAAGACATCTGGACTAAGTAATAAAACATGTGGAGCAAAGGCCCAAAAAAAAGGACACATTTCAAATATTGCTCCGACAAACATAGACAGTTGAGAGAGTAACAGGTTTTGCATTATTTTGGATTTCTGGAAGGGTACGAAGTCTGAAACTGAAATGTTTGTCACTATAGTCTGACTTGAGCCCTGAGTGATTTGCCAGAAAAAGCTGTTTTATGAGATATGGACCAAAATATGAGGCAAAAATGTGGACATCCTGCAAATATCTGTACACTTGAGAGGTATGACACTGCCATATTTGAATAGTTAAGAGCCTAGACATAGCAACAGTGACTGAGTTACAGGGATGCCCCACAGACTCCCTGTGAAATGTACAAACAGTAGGCAGAAAGGTGTTACAACACATGCAATGGTGACTATGAAGTACTGAAAGTATGCACCACTTGCACGGCAGAAATAGTGTAGTAATACATATGCTCATGCTAACCCACAGTCACAACTGCAGAATACCAGACAATTTAATGGGTGTACCCCACTGATATGTTCCATTCCATGAGGCAGATAAAAGATGCACCTGAGAGTCTCTGGGGCCTGCTCAGCAGCATACTCAAATACCCTAATAGATGTCAAGGCCCACACCATGGCCAGACCACACTGCATGCAGTAACACCCTATCAGATATAGCAAGCATTCCAAGGTGTGAATGTACATGGAAGATAGGAAAGCCACAGCAACACACTACAGTCAAGACACCTAGCAGACATACAAGTAGTGAATGCAAAGGGCAAATAATGAAGCCATAGCAACAAAGTGCAAGAGCCACTGCTATATACCAGTTACACCACATGTCCCACAGGAAAGCACACACACCCACATTAACAGTAGTAGTAGTCTTAGGTGTCAGTGTACATACACACTAAGTACAGGAAACTGGATAAATGAATGGAGAAATGTTAATCTACAACACAGCTGGAAATATGAGAGAGATACTAACCTTTACACTCACAGAACAGTGTCCACAGCATACCAGCTTGGTCCCTGCCCTTAAAATCTGAAAGGGCTATGCCTATTTCACATAGCTTTTTATAGCACTGTCCTGAAATCACAGTGAGAACTGCAATCAGTACACAACTGGTTGCATGCAATTAACAAATGCTGGCTAACAATTGGTGCAGAGGCCATCACATGGACATATGCAGATACCTACAAAAGCATGCTGTACTCCCAGTCCACACATGCAATACTTTCATTGCACCCTCTGGAGGTAGGGGGAGAGAGAGAGAGAGAAACACAAACAAAAACACTTATTAACAAAACCTACTAGAAAGCTGTCATCTGTCAACTGGAGCAGCAGCAGCAGGACACCGATCCAAAAGACAATGTAAGCAGCTGTGACAAACACAGGTAATGTAAAGTAATACTTTAAAAATCTACATACTGTGAACCCTCCATATGTGTCATTGGTCTGTATCTATATGTATATGAAGATGTGCATAGGGCAGGGGACATACAGCAACTATCAGTGAAGGCTGTACATAAATATGTATGTGAGGGCATCTATGTGCACATATCAATGTAGGTTGAATGTAGGTTGTAGTGCAATGTACAATGTAGGTTTCACAGTTATGTATGTTTAGCAGTATGTTAGTGTGTGTATACAGTTTTGTAAACAAACATGTTGATATACCTATCTATCATATGGATACGTATGTATGTCAATATATGTATGTATGTATATATATATATATATATATATATATATATATATATATATATATATATATATATATATATATATATATTATGCATATATGTATACATAGATAGAGAGGGATGTAGGAATACATAGACAGATGTAGATAGATAGAATATGTACAAACATAAATATGTAATACACACATACAGATATAGATATATGTAGATACATATACATAGACAGACAGATCTGACTATCTACAGATATGACTGTATATGACTATCTCACACTCCCCCTGTCCCACCCCCGCTGTCACTCTCACCCCCTCTCTGTCACACTACCCCCCTCTCTCCATATCTATAGCAATATATGTACATCGATATATATATGTGTATATGTATACAGACATATATACATATATATAGACATATACATATCTATATCTATATATATATCTATATATATATATATATATATATATATATACATATATACAGATATATATATATATATATATATATATATATATATATAGAGAGAGAGAGAGAGAGAGAGATATTCTGAGTGAGGCACATGTGTACAGATGTACTGCAACAGGTGCCTGGTGACAAAGGCATGGAGTGAACACCAGTGTCGAAACTGGAGTACCATACCCCATTTCAAATCACCTACACAAGTAACCACCAGATATGTGATTGGCTGCCCACCACTGCATCTGTCAGGGGTGAACAGGGTCATAAACGTGTACAATAGGCCCCCCAATGATAGTCACAGTGGCACACTATTCCTGGAATACCTGTACATGGTATGTGTCAGCATACATGGTGTGTCAGCTATGAACATGTAGGTCAGTGTACCCCTCCACATCACACAATGTCTGCCATGGTATGTACCTCACATGACAGCTACAGATATGGAGAAGGACACAGTGACATGTACGACACTGTGACAATGCACTCAAACACATTACCAATGCACAGTGACTGACAACACCACAGAGTGCACACATACTACCCACATAGAGGTTACCACTCCTGGATTTACATACTTACGTCACACCCACGACAGATGTCCAACAACCATAGTAACACCTCACACCATCCACAACCTAAATGACCACTGTGTGTCGTCCTTGACACTGCAGTTGAGAGCACATGGTGGAGGTACAGGTTCCTACCCACAGATAAGACATACCCTGCAATAACCCACACAGCGTTAAGAAGCAAGACTCCCCATGAGTACATGTCACACATACCCCTGCTGAATGTTAGTCAGATAGGTAATATGCCATATGAGTCACCCTGTGTAACTGTTTGACAGGAGCAGGTACCATCACATCACATGTTTCACAAGGGTCAGGGTAGCAGAACAGTATGCTGCTGTAGTCCCAGGGGCAATAGCATATTGTATTGTATTGTATTGTATTGTATTGTGTTGTATTGTATTGGTATGTAGAGGTGCCTCCTTTGTGGAGTGGAACCACTGCTGCTGTACGCCAGTGTACAGGTACATATCCTGTAGTCAGGCTAGTGTTACATAGCACTTCTGTATGCGGGTTTAGCTCCTCTTGGAGTTCATGTAGCATGCAACTGGGGATACCATCAGGTCCCATTGATGCTGTGTTTTTTGCTTTTCTGAGGGCGGCTCTCACCTGGACATTTGTGATGACAGGGAGGTTACATTCAGCTGGGATAAGTATGTCTTCATTTGGGGGAGAGGGGGGAAAATTGCACTGAACCTGTCTGCCACAATGTTGCCAATATCTGTGGGTTCAGTGAATTATTTGTTGTTATGTACTAACTAAGAGCATATTGGAGGGTTTCTGACCAGGTTTCTAACATAACTGAAGAAGGCCTTGTGGTTATCTGTAGTGTCCCTGGTGATTTCCCTCTCAAAGTTGCCCATGGATGTTTGTATGAGAGAACATAGCTCTTTACTTGTGCTGATCAGACATGCCTTCCCTTTATGGAATTATGCTCTGTCTTGCAGTAGCTTCCATCTTTTGTTATACAATCTGTTTATGGCTGGGGTCCACCAGACAGGATGCTTTCCCTTTGTGGAGAGTGTCTTGGTCTTATATGGGATTGCATGATCCATGCATTCTCGGAGATGTCCGTAGAAATCATTTGTGAAGGAGTCAGCATTGTGGGTTGTGGCTTCCACTGGCCCAGTGGGCTTAAAGGATACCATCTCATTCTTAAGAAGTGTAAAGTTTGCGTTTGGAATGTTATTCACTGTAGTCGTTTGTGCTGGTGTTGGAGGTGGGATATGTATATCCAGGACGATTAGTTTGTGGTCAGATCACAGTAGTTGATGATGTTCCCCATACTGTACCTCGATACAAACCCCCAGATTGAGGAGGTGCTTTGGACCTGAATCAGTGTGCTGACTGCTGGGGTTTGGTAGTATGTTGTATGGAGTGTGCCAGGTACTGTTGCACAGTTGTTGGCTGAGCACTGATTCCTGGCCATTTATATGTGTATCCACCAATAGACAGACAGATGCTATATATGGGAGATATGATGTATCACAACAGTCGAGTAGCATATGTAGTATGTGTGCCAAATTCTGCTGACATATTTTGCTGATATCATTTTATTGTCTTTTTCAGGACCATGGTTCACCAGCGCAATCCGGCATACTCTGCAGCCGAGGATGAGGAAATACACAAGAGCCTGGTGTGGGATTTTGCAATACTCTTTTCCCGCACCAGCCAGAATCAGCTGGAGAGGGCTGCACTGTGGCAAGACCTGGTCCATCGGGTAAATGACATAGGCACGCATAATAGCACATATGAGCAGGTACAACATCACTGCAGTGATTTAATCAGAAATGTCATTCAGCGTGTGTCGGGTATCCACAGGCAACAGGTTGCCACAGGTGATGGGGTGGCTACACAACCCCCACTCACCAGACTGGAGGGACTACTCCTAAGTGTTGTGGCTCCAGCCCATCAACAACAACAACAGCAGCAGACCTGCATTATGATGGAGGCTGGAGCCACACAGCACCATGACTACAAGTGTGCAGGTAATATGCCATATGTATAGTTGACTGTTGTGTACACTGGTAGTTAATGCATGTGTGAGGTGTGTCCTTGGTTTGTAGCTGTCATGATAGTATTTAATGTGCAAGTGTGATATTCTCAATATCAGCAGCTGACCTGTGAAAGGCAACTGTTGTACTACTGACCTGTATCATACTCAGTAACAATGGCACAGTTGTGCCCACTGACATTAATTTCCTCACTTCTGCAGGTCCCTCCGGTGTAACAGCAATGCAGCCTATCCATGCTGGTGAGTGTGTATTAACAATACCTTTAATTGTCTTGATAGTAATAGTAATATTAGGCTCAATCAGTAGTGCTCTGTGTATGCATGCAGGTATGTCTGTGTGTTGATATCTCGCATACTGAGTAGTGTGCAAGTGTGCAAGTGTGCAAGTGTGTGCATCTGTGTGCATGTGTGCATGTGTGCACCTGTGTGCACCTGCATGCGTGTGCAAGTGTGCACCTGTGTGCATGTGTGCATGTGTGCATGTGCGCATGTTCGAATGTGTGCATGTGCGCATGTGTGCATGTGTGCATCACTGGTAACATTGTGTAGACATTGTAAACTGTGTTTCCTGTTTCCCTCCCACAGGTTCTGGTGCTGCTCTGGTGTCATGCAGCAGGGAACCTGAATCAGGTGCCACAGGTAGTGATAATGATGATATCAGTGTAATGGCACAGGAAGGTGTGCCAGGGTCTGTCATTGGTCAGCCAATTGACAGGACACAGCGGTCAACCCCATCAATGCGCACAGTCATCCTGCCAATACATCCTTTGTCACCAATGTCTCTAGGTGATGGACAGGATACAGTGGGCATTGACCAGGGTAATGTGGTATCTGTGGCACATGCTTCCCCACACAGCAGCCATGGGCATGGCCCTGAGATGGTACCACACAGACAGATGTCCATGGGTTCGTAGGAGCATCCGTGGGCGTACTGCCCGTGTCAGACGTGCCCACAGAGGTCTTACAACCTCAGCTATGTTTCGGGCTGTCAAGTAGGCACAGTCACGTATGGAATGGTACACCAGACAGAGTCTGAGTGAGCTGACAGCATGTCACACAGCCATGAGTGACAGTATGCGTGACATTGCGGCTGCCATCCGTAATTTCACCAATGTCATAGACAGATGTTGTGGGGACATATTAGATCAGTTCCACAACTACATGTCCATGAGCCAGGGCAATGGTGGACGGTTGAGGCGTCAACATGGGCGTATGCCAGCAACAGCTGCAGCTGGCAGTCGTCGCGGACGACAACAGGGCCGCGGCCGCCCCCATAGTGCCAGCAGCAGCCCCAGCAATGCTGGGTCTGTGCTGTCATCAGACCGCCCCAGGAGACCACATGCAAGTGGCTCTGGACAGGCACAACAGGGATCTGTGTCCAGTCAATGAACACTTGCTTCTGATGACAATACCCAGTCTGGATTGGTACTGGATACGGTCCATAGCACCCCTGCAAGGCACAGGTACCGTGTTCGTGGCCAGAGACACTGATCTGTGTGACCTGGCAGGTACAGTCTGTATCTGTCCACAAACACCGGTATATGGCAGCCATGAGGTGGAACTGTGTGCATCCATACACACATGCGAATTGACAACACCTAGGGCTACCGCATACACGCACACACTGCATCAACATTGCCCCACCTTGTACTGCTGTCCCTCACCAACACACATACACATACATGTCAATTGGTGGTATCAGTGGCAGACTCAGGCATTCCAAGTTCAGACCCTGTGCATATGATGAAACTGTGCCGCAATCTGTAACATCAGTACAGGTACAGGTTAACATGTTGCTGATGCACAGGGTGACTACATAGATGTGTAGTAATAGTATCATGTTGTTAACAGTACAGTGTGCTGATATAATTGTGGGTATATCCCAGCATGCCTGATGCAGTAAGGGTATGATTGTCTTGTTCTGTTTTCTACACCCATGGTAAGTACCATAGTGTATCATCTGCACATGTTTGCATACTGGTGGTAAGGATGTCAACAGAAGGACACATACATAGGTAGCACAGGGGATAAGGTAATGAAAGTATTGATACGCAATGATGGACATGTACACTGAAAGTGGCATGTTGCCCACACTGGACTCTGCAATGCGGATGTTTGAGGATGTTGATATGTGTGCAGTACTACACAACTGGTACAGGACACACAGGAGCACCCTAGCACTGCAAGCTCACACATCATACCATGCTAGACAGCCCCAACACACAAAGCTAACTTTCACAGGAGGGAGAGTCCCCATAAATGTCAGGGATACTGTGGTGGCAGGACAGGTAGCATACATCCTACTAAGTATGGAACCACTGAGTGAAGGCTCAGTGTATGTTATTTGACATGTATTAGTGCAGGTATGAGCACCTGGGTTTCCGTCCGGTTATTGTACATCCTGACGGTACATGGTCTGTACACTTGTGTGCGCTGAGACTGGACCCTGGCCATCTGACCTGTGTATTTCCATGTACGTGTGTATAGTGCCTGCATATTTGCACTGTTACCTTCTGGAAGTGGTACAGCTTGTTTGTTGTACAATGGACTACATGCAGCCCTGCTTACTGTAGCTTTGTTTGCATGCATGTTTGCTTGCAGTTACCCTGGAACACTGATTCCACCTGCAGTGCAGATTTACGGAGCCTCTGTGGATTCCTAGTGACATCTAGTCCATGTCTCACTTGACAGAATGTCACTGTTTGTCCTGTTCGCATGTACGTTGCCTGTGACACATTGCATATGACTTACCTGGCATTTGACCACGTGAGCAGTCATATATGCCAGCGCTAACTAATCACAGGCACTACACCCTCACATACTCACCTTCTGTACCTCATTCCCCATTGGTCCTATGTGCTGTTAATCACCATGGCAATCACAATACTATGGTAGCATGTGCGACGGTCACTTGTCAGTCACCTCTATGGTACAGTTGTGGAATATGTGAGTCATGTGGCAATGTCACAGCTGCCACATGTACACAGTCAACCCTCTCCCCTACCCATGAACGTACAACACATGTGTGAGATGCAACCACATAGCCAAACTGGGGACTAAGCACTCTGAACCCAGTACTCGCATAACCTGTCAGGTGGCATGAAATACTACAGTGACTACAATACCAGTCTGATGTACACCTACACTGACAGCAATCTAAACACATGAACACACTGGGGCATTCTTGGAGCCTCAGAATAGAATCCTGCCTGAGCAGCAGACACCTCTGCAGCTGGCACACAGGCATACGTTACGCCGGAACAGAGCACGTGCAACACATAGCACACAAATCCTGTGTGCCAAACAGTCACAGCCTGTACGGCTAGACAACACACCTGCTACAGTTGTGTTGGGTACCTTTATTGTCTGGTACAGTGAGGTCCCGCTCAACATGCTGGACAAGGTGAAGGTCACAGTGATATGCCCATGGGGCACTATGGTCCACCACATAACACAAGCATACAGGTCAGTCAGAGGCATGGACACATATGACTCAGTCATTGTCCGTGCCACTATGGCTGACCTGTGATGTACCTCCCTGGACTACATGATAGGGAACATAGAACTCTCTGAGCATGTGGCACAGGCTGGTACGACCCTGACCTTGGTTGGCATCATACCCTCACCAAGAATGCTGAAGTATTACTGAATGCTGATGAATTACTGTAGCTACAACACCCTAGCTGAAAGGTTCCTAGCATGTAGTCACTGCATTGCTATGGAACAACTTGTTACCACTCCCACAACAGGTGAAAACATGCAGCACCTGTTCATCAACAACATGTAGACTATATGCCCCAGACCAGATGTGTATCCCTCAATGCTAGGATGATACCATATACAACTCACACTGTATATACACATACCATATGCAGCACCCGCACAGAAAACCACAGTCATAATGTTATCCAGTGCAAATACCATGTATTCACATGTGGCAGGCATCAGACATGGGAACTATTGAAGGTCACAGGTATATATGTGTAGTTGGCACACACATACATCATATGTGTGCATTGCCATTACTGGTTTAATCGATGTCATGCATTATTGTGAACAACAACCCACACACACATGGTCATTTTGTGTGACAAAAACACATGTGGTATTTGTGGAATTCAAAGCCATAACTAACTGTGCTATGACAGTAGTGAGAGACGCAGTAGCAGAGTGTGCTATTTGCATTACTGGGAGATTTGCCTTCGTCTGCTGTACTTGTAGGGTGCAGACATCATCTCTGTTTAGAGATTGGAATATGCAGCAGCTGGTGTGTTGTACTGGTTGCACACACACACACTTGCCATTTGCAGGATTCAAACCTCTACCTAACTATGTTATGACACTAGTACAAGATGCAGTAGCCGAGCGTGTTATTTGCATTACTGAGAGGTTTCTTTTCTCCGGCTGTACTTATAGGGTGCTGACATCATCAGTGTTTATAAAGAGGAATGTGCATCATGTAGTGTGTTCTCCTAGTTACCAAAAGGGACATTTCTGTCATACAGAATTGCACACACGCTAATCTCCCTCCACACACACTGAGCATTTGCAGGATTTAAACTCCTACCTAACTATGTTATGATACTCAAGACGGACGCATTAGCAGAGCACGCTATTCGCATTACTTGGAGGTTTCTCTTCTCCTGCTGTACTAATAGGGTGCTGACATCATCAGTGTTTAGAAAGGGGAATGTGCATCCTGTAGTGTGTTTTCCTAGTTGCCAAAAGGGACACTTCCCTCACACACTAACCCCCCTCACCCAAACACACACACTGAGAATTTGCAGGATTCAAACCTCTACCTAGCTATGTTATGACACTTGAGATGGACTTAAAGAGGAATGTGCATCATGTAGTGTGTTCTCCTAGTTACCAAAAGGGACATTTCCGTCATACAGAATTGCACACACACTAATCTCCCTCCACACACACTGAGCATTTGCAGGATTTAAACTCCTATCTAACTATGTTATGATACTCAAGATGGACACATTAGCAGAGCGTGCTATTCGCATTACTGGGAGGTTTTCTTTCTCCGGCTGTACTTATAGGGTGCTGACATCATCAGTGTTTAGAAAGGGGAATGTGCATCCTGTAGTGTGTTCTCCTAGTTGCCAAAATGGAGATTTCTCTCACACAGAATTGCACACACACTAACCCCCTCACCCAAACACACACACTGAGCATTTGCAAGATTCAAACCCCTACCTAATTATGTAATGACACTCAAGATGGACGCATTAGCGTAGCGCGCTATTCACATTACTGGGAGGTTTCTTTTCTCCGGCTGTACTTATAGGGTGCTGACATCATCAGTGTTTAGAAAGGGGAATGTGCATCCTGTAGTGTGTTCTCCTAGTTGCCAAAAGGGACATTTCTCTCACACAGAATTGCACACACACCAACCCCGCTCACTCACACACACACTGAGCATTTGCAGGATTCAAACCCCTAACTAACTATATTATGACACTTGAGGGAGATGCATTAGCGGAGCGCACTATCCGAATTACTGGGCATCTGCTCTGCACCTGCAGTATTTATAGGGTGCTGACATCATTATTTCTACAGAGGTATGTACATCTATTACTACGTGTCAGGTGGGGGATAGCATATATATGCATTTGCAGCCACCTACTTCAGGGTCAGATATGCACATCAGCACTGTTAGGTTATGTTTTATACCATGCTTCGTGACCACAGGACCTGTAACACACAACACAACCAGTTCAGACCACCCCTCCCACATCCAGGACACACACTTTGCTTCCCTGGGAACAGTGCCAAGATATGAAGGTGTTCACATACACCATTCCAGTTGTTAACGTCAGGTACAGGTATATTGTGTGTGGGAACTACTCAGGCCTCCACAACATTACCCTACAGCCACTACAATTTGTGTGTCCATGTGCTATGGCAGGACCACTCACCACAGCCACAAGGGGGAATACATATTGCACCTGACCATCTGCAACATGGATACTCACTGTTCCACACCAGAGGTAGACTACCATTGTTGATATCTGACCATACCCACCATTCCCTGGACATCCATATCCCATCCCCACCCCCAGGCAAGTTTGTCACTGCAAACAAAGTGTATTTCTCAAAAGCAGACTTTGCACTTGTGAAGACTATGGTGGAAGACTTCAAAGGACCCATGCTGGGGGAGTATACAGGCCACTCTGCATAATCCTTGACAATTGCATTCTATGAGCATGGGGAAGGTTTGCATTGATCATGCTATCCCAAATATACCCATGACTCCTCCACAACAGGACACCTGTCAGGTGTACACCAGCCATATATGAGCTGTTCAACAGATGGAGTGAGCTAATACATTGCAGAGCAGTAGTCCACAGAGGGAGGACATATCTGAACAGTACTGGCATGACACTTCAATCCCTCATAATGATCACGACAAAGTGTTGACAGTGAAATTGTCCAGACACTGCAGATAAGGCTCCCCTCAGTCTGTTATTGACGCCCACTTACTGTTAGAGGTCCTCACCAACCCTCTTCCAGCAAACACCAGCCACATGGATGTGGCATAGCAAATTCAACACCTGGGATCTCCACTGTGTCCCTGCTTGATGGAGGCAAAGCACACTAGCCTCAAACGGTGCCTTATGTGACCTACTTTACAGTGGCACAGTAGCCTACTGTACTGGGGAGGCAGACGCCAAGCACATTCTGGCTAAGCTTTCATTCCCTAGGGCAAACAGCCTAGTATTGACCTCTACACCCATTTGTTTAATTGTCAGATGCACAATATTTGTTGCTGATAGACTGTTTGCAGGTCTTTATTGCCATAGCATTCCCTGTTTCTATGAAAAAAATTGTGTATCTGTGTAAGATGTTTGAATATGAGAGGAATCCACTATTTCACTTATGTCTCTGTAGTCATTTAACTGTGTGCACTGGGCAGATTGCTGTAATGTGGTTGGTTCCTGGAATAACACATACAAATACCAGATATATGTGGCCAACTGCTAAACTGAGATATGGCCTAAGTGTGCGAGCATGCCCAGTGTGAGCTTTCCATATGTTGAAATCTGCAGTCCACCACATTTGTGGATGAGTGTGAACTTCAACAATATCTCACGTTTATGGTTGTGTGTTGAGTGTCATGTTGTGTACTTACTGGCCAACTGCTTTGTGTCTGAACACAACAGGGATTATACTGTGCCTGCAGGGTTTGCATGGGATACTTTGCATACAGTTGTCAACATCCTTTCATACTGACCAAACACTGTAGTACCGTATAGTGTACTGGTTCAGTACTTTCACTGTGGTGGACAGTATCCTGGGCTTTAGTCCTATCACTGCTTTAAATTTTCATAGTGAGCACAACAGACTGGTTTGGGGCCAGTTGTGCACATATGACCATGTTGCATTATGTTCAGATATGGACTACTTAAACCAGGCTTGTCCAACATTGGTAGTGTATTCCACAACATAGGTGGACTAGCGATGTGCCCTAGGCCATTTCTAATGCTAGTCAGACAGTGTGTTTGTCCTTCGACACACATTGTAACTGGAGTTTGCCATGACATATGTCATGGTTAGTATACTGTGCCTCCGTCTACCCGTGACATAACAGTGATACCCAGGGTAAACCTGCCATCTCCCATCCACTCATCAAGATTCCTCTTGAGGAGAGTCAATGAGTGACTCTCTGGCTAACCTGTACTGGGAGTTTACTCAAGAGTGGGGGTGGCTTCTGTGTTATGGATCTATCAGTACATCATGTCCTATGTATGTCAGTGCTGGGGTTCAGGTCTCTCATGTGCATAGCTCACTGCCATTCAGATTGTACAAGGTGCAGCATGTTCATTGATTCCAGCTTGGACATGGCTTTATACATCAGGCACAGCTTGCCTCTGGGCGGGCAGTATGGCACTGTGTGGAGCTGCAGTTTGATTAATCAGGCAACACATGGCATCTGTTCAAGCTCTTTGATACTCCTGGTGAGGTACTTTTGGGGTCTTTCCGGTTGATGGAGGTGTCTGCTGAGGTACATCCCACAGGGGCCATTGCACTCAATTGTGAGGCTGATGAAGAATGACTGCAGAGCCACAATGACCTCCCCTGATCTAGATCTGACTACCTTCATGATTAGGTGGGTATATGGTATGTTTCTGTAACCACTACAGCCACATGCTTGTCCAATGCAAGATATCTATCTGCTTGTGTCCCCAGGTCTCCTATTACATCTTAAGTTCTTAATGGGTTAACACCTATGTGGTAATTGGTGGGCACTTACTGTATATCCACAGGGATTGACTATACACTTTTCTGCAATTAGCTTGCTGACATGGCTATGGCACCAGTTGTCTGTTTCTATGTGGCCCTTTTGTGGGATGCTTGTGTCAGCTGGAGGGTCAGATATGGTGGCCAGTTTGTAGTCCTCTGCAAACTTATTCAGACACAGTCCTTCCATGTTGGCCTGTACCTATGGGACATATATACCAAACAAGGGAGGTCCCAGGACCGAGCCTTGTGGGATGCCAGTTGTATCTGGTTTGTAGTCTGACATGGCTGCAGCATTTCTGACCATGTCAGTTCTGTCCTTGGTCTGGTTTGCAACCCCTCTACTGACATAGGGGTTTATATTTATGCTGGTGAGCTTATCTATAATGAGCATGTTTGGTATTGTATGGAAGCCTTTTGCAAGGTCCAGCTAGGCTGTGTGGGCCACATTCCACTCATCAATGGCCTTAATGACTGTTTCAAATGAGTCAAACATGTTTAAGGGGCAGGATCTGCAGTTAAGAAAGCCACACTGGGTAGGGTCCAGTGTCAGTAGGTCCAAATATCTTTATGTCTGAGGTACATGCTGATCCTTTCCATAGCTTTGCAGACAAAGCTTGTCAGAATTCTGGGGTGGTAGTTTGCAGTATCCATTCAGGCAACACCTTTGTGGAGAAGGACCACTGTTGTTGTAGTACACTGCTCTTTGGGTACATATCCTGTGGTAAGGCTGACATTGAGCAGTAGTGTTATCTGGCGTTCCATTCTTCTTGGAGTCCATGTTGGACTCAGCCCAGGACACCATCTCGTACCATTGATGCTGCATGTTTTGCTTTGTAGATGCTAGCTGTTACCTCAGCATCTGCAATGTCAGGGGGCCAGCACTCTGCTGGGATAGATATTTGGCATTGGGGGGGGGGGGTTTGCACTGCACCTGTCAGGTTGGATGTTGGCAATGTGTGTGTGTGCTTGGTATATTGTTTGTAATATTTGAGTGATTCAGAGCATATCTGTGAATTCCCAACAAGGTTCCTACCATCAGTTAAGAAAACCTTGTGATTATCTTTAGTGTCCTGTACAATTTGTATCTTCATAGGTTCATAGGTTCATACTAGGCTATCCACCCTAGGGCATTTATAAGCCTAGCCAGAGTGTGTGTGGCTTTCGCCACCCCTTGCTATGTGAATGTTATGGCCATTTAGGATTTACTTTACTGTGCCTCTGTCTGGACATGACACAGTGAATACCCCCAGTGTACATCTACGATCACCCATCCACTTGGTAAGATTCCTGTTGAATAGAGTCAGGGAGGGGCTCTGCCTAACATGGAGTGGGATTCCATTCCAGGGTGTAGGGAGCCTCTGGGTTATGTATCTGTCCCTCCAGCACATCCTATTTCATTATGTGTTGCGGTTGACATCTCTCGCTCTCACAGCTCTGATGGATTTGGGTTTTCTGGGGTGGAGCATGTCCATTAATCCTATGTTGGACATGGCCTTGTACAACAGGCATACAACGCCTTTATGTAGGCAGTATGTGACTGCATACAGCTGGGGTGTCTACAGCCAGGCAGCATATGACATATATTTGAGACCCTTTATCCTCTTGATGAGGTATCTTTGAGGTCTTTCTAACTGCTGCAGGTGTTGGGTAAGGTACATCCCAAATGAGGCATTGTACTAAATTATGGGCCTGATAAGAGAACAGTATAGGGGCACAATGACCTCTGTTGACGTAGATGTGAATCTTTTCCTGATAAGGTGGCCAATATAGAAGGTCTTCCTAGCCACGTTGGCAATGTGAGTGTCACATGACAGGTTACTGTCCACTTGTGTCCCTAGGTCCCTGTTTACTCCTTCCATACGTAATGGATTACCACCTATGTGGTAATTTGTGAGTACCTTGTTTGGTATTTGGTGAGACATTCATACTGTCCAGTGTCTTCAGGAAGGCTGAGTGGGGTTCCTGTGTGAGAGTGTGGTCTGTAGCATGCTACAGACCGTACAGCAGTTTTGCCTATGGTTAGTTGCACATGGGTGGTCTCCAATGCTTTGTGCATTGTCAGTTACCTGGATGTGTGGGTATTTTTGCTGAATATGGATACTCCCCTTCCTTTTATGGTTTGTTCCAGGTTTTAGGGCCGTAAAGCATGATATGAGGTATAACCTGGTAGTGCTGGTGTGCTCTCAGGAGCCTTGCTGCAGGTTTCTGTCAATGCATGGACATCGATGTTCCCCATACTGGGGAGGGCCTCGGGAGCATGCATGTTGAGGTTTAGACATCTGGCATTGGGCAGCATTACCCTTATGTTTCTTTCCACTTATGTTTTCTAGGGAGGTGGGTTAGTCTTTTCAGCCTTGCCTACAAAAGGCTCTATGGAGGTGGCAAGAGCCTTAGCCAGTATCCAGACGCCCAGAGGTAACAGGTGCAAGCCATCCCTGGCAAAGCAGCGTGGCTTGTCAAGCATGACTTCCCAAGCAGACAGACATTGGATCCCCTTGGAATGACACCAGTAATTGTGCCACTTGTTAAAGCTGATCATTCTGTGTTTGTACTGTGGCATCATTCTTGGTGAGGGTAGGATGATGCACAAAGTCAGTGTCATACCAGCCTGGACTACATAATCGGAGAGCTCATCTATGTCTCTTTTCATGTAGTCCGGGGAGGTACATCTCAGGTCATTCACACCAGCATGGACAATGACTGCATCATATTTGTACTTGCTTTGGGTTGACCTGCGTACTTGTGTTATGTGGTGTATTGTAGCAGCCTACAGGCAGCTTACTGTAATCTTTCCCTTGTTCAGTCTGGTGAGCAGGACAGCAGTGTGTCTGACTATGGAGTCACCTATTACAACTGTATCAGGCATGTTGTTTCTCCTTCTGGCCTGTGACTGTTTGGCACACCAGATTTGTGTACTATGTGTTGCATGTGCTATGTTTGGAGGTAGTGGTTGCTTGGGTGTCTGCTTTGGAGGCCTCTGTTGATGTGGTGTGTTTGTAATTAGAGCCTCCGGGAATGTTTTTCTCTGTTCATGTCTTTGGTTTGCAGTTATGATAGGTCTATGTGAGACTGGATTTGTGGTGTGTGTGGTTATCTTCTCCTCCTGACTAATTTTGACAGTACTGAGTTGAGAGAGCTCAGCCTCTGGTTTGGATAAATGGTTGCATCTCTCACATATATTTGTATTTCTTGGGGGGAGGAGAGGGTTGTCTGTGTACATGGAGCAGGTGTAACATTGCCTCAAGATTCACAGATTCAACTTGTTGTAGTTGGCCTTAGTGAATTGTACGAGTGGACATATTTTATTGCCATAATACTGATCAGAGATTACTTCCCTTTTTAGGTTTTCTCTATCATGTAGTAGCTTCCTCATTCTCTTGCATGGTTTGGTAATGGCTGGGGTCCACCATGCCAGATGCCTGCGTGTATAGCATTGTGTCTTGGTTTTATTTGGGAATGCATAATCCATGCATTAATAGCAGTGTTCATGGAATGCCTATATAATGGGTTCTGAGGTGTGGCCCATATTTTGCACATGCACAGGGCCTTTAATGGATTCCACTTCAGTTTGGAGGAGTGCAACATTTACTTTACACATGTTTTTCACTGTGGTTTTCTGGCCAGGGACTGTGGTCAGGATGTGTATATCCGGTGTGATTACTCTATGGTCTGATCTTACCAGTGAGGGATACACTTCTCATCTTGCCATCCAGTACCCATGTTGCTGATTATCACATCCAGTATGTGTAGCCCTCTTGTGGGAGTGGTACGTTGTTCCTGTGCATTTTGTTTTATGGATTCTAGGGACCTTTGTCCTAGGGTGTTGGAGCTAGAATAATGCTCCAAGTCTATGTTTGGATATTTTCAGTCACCCAATATAATGTGGTTTGGAGAGCTTGATATATTCATGTATTCCAACATAGGCCAAGTGCAGTTCCTGGTGTTAGGACGGTAGTCTGTAGAAGGCTATAAACTGGGAGGCAGTTTTAGCCACTGTTACTTGACCATGGCTAGTCCATGCTGCTTCTTGTTGTGGTACCAACATGGGGGTGTGGTTATCCTTGACAATTATTGCTAGTCACCCTCCTTTTGTAGCTTGTTCCATGTTTTGGGGCTGTACAGCACAGTATGAGGTGTAACCTGGTAGTGTTAGGGTGCTGTTGTGAGCCTTGACCCAGTTTTCTGTTACAGAACAGATATCAACATTCTCCATGCTGGGGGAGTTTAGACTGCATGCATCTTGCTGTTTAGACTTCTGGCATTGGGTAGCATTACATATAGGTTCTTATCCCTTGTGATACCTATGGAGGTGGGTTTGTGTTTTGAGCCTTACCTATTCAAGGCACGCTGGGGGTAACAACAGCCTTTGCCAGTATCCATAAGGCCAGGACTGATAGGTGCATGCCCCCCCTAGCATGTGGAGCATCATGTCATGCTCAGCATGTCATCCCAGGCTGGCACACATTGGATCCCCTTTGACTAACAGCAATACTTCAGCCAATTATTGCAATTGATCATCTCATCTTCATATTGTGGCATCATGCTTGGTGAGGGTAGGATGTTAGTCAGGGTCATCAGGTTTGCATATACTATATGGTGTTACATTGCTTAACACATGGCAAGCATGCTTCAGGTGGTGCTGCAGGGCTGCCTATGTTGGATGCAGATACTACACTCCCTATGCATGTTTGAAAGCAGGTTGTGTCAACTTAGGCGTCCCTTTTACTATATGTGTGAGTCGAAGAGAGGTATCATTTCCCGGGTCCCTACTGAACCAGTGTATGTGCTATGTGTTGCTGCTTTGCCAAGGCCAAGGCATACTGGGCTCGCCTCCTTCTGCCTACTGGGGCAGGCTCAGGTTGTTCCTCCTCCGAGTCACGCTCTGCCTGTGATTGACTTGGCAATGGTGGGGGGCTGTTTTGCCCAGCCCTATGGTGATCCTGCTGCAGCTGTTTTCGCAGAATCATGTTATGTAGCATAGCACATGCCATGACAATTTGGGTACATGTAGTTGGTGAGTACTACAAGGCTCCACCAGATGTATCCAGGCACCGGAACCGTGACTTGAGCAGCCCAAACACACGCTCGATTACATTTCGTGTTTGTGCATGTGTCTCATTATGGCGTTCCTGTTCAGGTGTGTGTGCATTTCTGATGGGTGTCATCAGCCACGGCTCCAGTGCATATCCAGCATCCTCTACTAAGTGACCATGTGGAATGTCCCCACTGGCAAATGTCTGGTACAGCTGCGTCAGATGCCAGATATGGGAATCATGGTAGCTTCCAGGGCAGCCAGCACACACATTCATTATTATGCCCTGGGCATCACACATGACCTGGTAGTTGATGAAGGGGAAGCCCTTGCAGTTAAGAGAGGCCCTACCCCACTCACCGGCTGGTGCTTTGATGCGTATGTGCGTGCAGTCTATTGCACCCACTACCTCAAGGTATTCCGCTATTTGCTGGAAGAGACGCATATTGCTAGCCAATACCTCACTGGGATTGGGGAAATATACATGATCACCGACATGTGCTGACATGGCATCCAGGAACTGGTACAGTACCCTGGAGGCTGATGCTTGTGATATCCCCATCATATCACCAGTTGGACTCTGGAAGGTACCTGTTGCTAGTATTCTTAGGCCAACACATACCTTGGTTTCCACTGGGATGGGTTCCCCTCTGTTGGTTCTGTGTGTGAGGCGTGGCCTGCACAGCTCAACAATTTGCTGCAGGAGGTCTCTGTCCACTCTATAGCGCTCCACTATCTCCAGCTCATGTAACCCTTGGTAGGTGACCCTGGGCCTGTACACTCTTCTCCGTCTCCTCACTGTGGGTTGTCTGGCAGCATTTGCATTGTCACCACCCTCAGCAAGTTGCCTATGTCTCCTTATGATAGCTATGGCAGCCCCTAGCATTTCTGCTCTGAGTGAAGCTTTTTCAGTTTTCACTTCTAATAGCCTACTCCTGTCTTGAAGTGTCTCTTGAGAGAAACATCCTGCACTGCTGTTTGCAGAGTTTTAGGTGCTGGGCTGGGCTAGTATTCTGCCTGTGTAATTGCCTGCTTCTAATTGTTTTCATCTGCTAGCTCCAGCAGTATTCACTGCTAGCTTCCTACTATTTCTGTTGCTTCCTTTTTCCTTTCTGTTTCCTCAGGGGGGAGCAACGCACATACCAGCGGAAACACACTCACAGTGGCTTACAGATGTGCACACATGCTTATACAGTTTAGAATCTACTTATTCAGGTTAAAACACGCGCACACCAGCGCAAACAGTCTTACACATCTGCCAACAGGCTCCCATATACTCAGTCTGCCTTACACGCGCACACACTGCCCTACTCGCGCCTCCTGGCATGCACACATGTGCATGCATGCCCAGCAAGAAACTTTGGTGTTGGCTACAGTGTACACCTTCCATTTCTTGACTTTCCCATGCTTATCTTGTGGCACTCCTCTTTCCATGATATGTGTCTGACATCTGTCACGTAACACTGTCCTCCAATGAACTGCATTTCCTTCTGCCATTCCCCCCTGTGATGTCACCTATCTCCTACTCTGTTCCTCCCCCTTATGAAACTCTTACACTACTCGGAATGTGCTCATTTGCTATGTGACAGTGGGATTCAGTATCCTAACACTCATTTACATATGATTACCTACTAATGCTTAGTTACATGTCTTAGACTCAGCTTCCCCCCTTAGCAACCACTAAACGGTTGCCATGTTGTTTTTGGTCTGCTGGTCCCTGCACTGTAAATACAGGTATTGCATAAAACCCACATTTGTGGGTTTATAACCTTCATTTTTATGTTTTATATAGCGCAGCCTGTTTGCGCGGGGCTGCGCTGCGTTTAAACATCAGCGATCGCCAAAAAAAAAAACTTTTTTATCATATTTGCATCGGGGTACCTTGCCAATGGCCACATATTTGGACATTGGCATGCTGCCTGACACATATGCACCCTTTATTTGGAGCTGACATGGCTCCATTGTGTTATTTGCAGAAACGTACTCAGTTGTCAACTGAGTACATTTCTGCAGCTAACACAACTCTTACACGGGCTGGTTTGAGCTTCGTGGATCGCTAATCTACCTCATTTGCATGCCTTTCAGCTGCAAGTGAGGTGATTAGCATATCCACGCCCAGTCCGTGTAAGAGACGTTTTAGCTAGTCTCTTACACGGAATTTCGGGCTGTTCCTGGATCGCGAGGGCTGCATGGAGTCTTACACTACTCTTAGACTCCGTGCAAGCCTTTGTGAATCCTGCCCTTTGATTGAATGCTTAATCTACCTGAGTTTACAATTGGTTGTAATTAATTTATTTTAATTACTTATGATCGGTAGATTTTTTATCATGTGATGGTTCTTATACTATTTAAATGGGTATAATGAATGAATGGTTAATTCTGATGAAGTTCCTTTAGTTACTGTGGAAGGAAAGCACTTAATTCTTAATAAAATTTATTGGAGATTGTTTTTAGCAGCTGGTGCATCTTTTCTGTGGTTATTAAGTAGGAGACAAGAAACAGAAGTCTGTGTGTAGAAGTGGTGAGGTAATCTAGGGAGGGCTTTGGAATATGAGTCACAAGAGAAATGCCTATGTAGCAAATATAATTTTAGAGTCTATATTGTAAACCCGAAAACCCTTTTGAGCGAACACTACAACAGCGACACATATAGCCCGAACTGCAAATACGCTGAAACTCCTAAACCACGAAATTTAAAATCTTGAATCGTCATAGTCGGCCAACCCCACCGCGAGCTACATACTACTTACACAAACATAATAAATAAACCACATACATACACTAACCAAACCCTACTTCTTACCCTACACTAAACCTTACATACGTTACTATCTATGTACTTACCTTAACCCGCACCCTAACCCTAAGATCCATAACTATTGCACACTTACCCTATGGAGATATACCCAAACAAAGCAAATAATCCACATGCATACACTTAACAAAACCCTACTTCTAACCCTACACTATACCTTACATACATTACCTATCTATGCACTTACCTTAACCTGCATCCTAACCCTAAGGTCCATAACTATCGCACACTAACCTTATGGAGCTATACCACAGATGGGCCAACCATAACAAATCGACATTTCAACTTTCGCAGTTTTGGACATTCACCATTTCCGTCATTCACGCAACATGTGTTGCTCTTTTCAGATTCGCTCAAATGGATCTTCTGTCTTCTAATATAATTTTAGAGTCAGAGCGATTGGATGGGAATTGGGGGTAGGGGGGCAAAGTGAAGCTGAGAGTAGTGAGGCTGAGCAAAGGAGGCTTCCCACCCTCAGATCAGTTTACATCTGGGAGCAATCAGTTTATAGCCAGAACAAAGCAATTAACAAAGTTATGCAAGTAAAACAGGTTGCCTGTCATTTCCTGAGAGTAAATAACTAGCATATGCAGTCTAGTCTACTGGTCAAGCAAAAGGGGACGGTGGCCAACTTAGATATAGGTCCTTAGAGTGCAGGGACTATTTCATGTAGATATTCAATCACAGAGCAGGCATGTATTTAATAGATTATAGGTAATACACAACAACAGTCTTCATGATAAATATGCTTACAATGAACACTGATGCTATTTTCAGTCAACTTGAAGGTGTAGGGCCTTGTAGCAGACCTCCTGCTCCTGCAATATCGAGGTCAGATATAGTGACTGCAGGCTCTGAAATGAAAGAAAGAAAAAATCTACTAAAATGTAAAATTATATTGAGTCAAATAGTTTAGGACTTATTATAGTTTCATAGGTGTTTACTAGGCTAACAACCACAAGGGGCTGAAAACAGAGTTGAAATTCTGAAGCTGGCATGAGCCTAGGCAAATTGGTTCTGACACATAATATTTATTTAGAACAGCAGCAAAAAAAGTTGTATTTTGTTTTTGTATAACTGTACAAAAAGTAAGATGAGTTTCACATTTTTGTGAATATCTCTGTAAGACAGTATGACAACATGTTAAATAAAGATTTACTGTGAAGCAGTCAGGAAAAACTGCCTGTGATCCATTACACATATCTAGCACTCCTGCAGAGATATGTTTTTTGTTTGTATCTTGCTTTATGAAAATTGTGATTTTTTTTATATATATATTTATCACTATCTCTGTAAGGGATCATCACATTATCATGCGTAAGGTATCATTTCAAAGATGATTTCAGTCCAGACAAATTGTCTACTGATACATAACCTCTATCTAGTATGATTTTGGAAACATGACAGTTTCTGTTTTTTGTTGGACTATGAGGAACATAGTGAGTGGCACATTTTGAAGTTTGACATCCAATCAAACAAGTCAACTAATGATACTAGATGTCTTGATGGTACATTCACTGAGATAGTTTCATTTGTTTTCCAAATAAGTGCAATATTTGCATAAAATCTGCAGTCATTGCCAGTTATAAAACCAGATCTATAGGTTGGAATATCAGTAGCTCTGTACGTTTTGAGCAATTTTGAAATATATATTTTTTGAGTGGCTGTTATGGTTCAATATTTTTCAACATTTATTTCAAGTATGGTTTTAAAAACATATCTTCTGCAAAGCAGCTCTATATGCAACCTTATCAGATGCATGAAGTTAAGAGGCAGCAATCCTGACCTTCTCTGGAGTAAATGAGATATGCTGCTTATGTATACTTATGTATTTTCAGACATTGCTTCTAGCTGCCTGTTTTAGTTATGTAGTTTGGAGATTTTGCAATAAAGTGGGAAACAAACATGCATCAAAATAAGGTTCTTTAGATATTTTTTTTTTCTTGTTTCCTTTTATTCATCCATTTTAGCCAATGCTTTGTCATGACACTGGCCTTTAACCATAGCAAATTCTGTCATTGTAATTACTTTAACTGATGGATGTTCAGTTTTTGTGGGGATTAGGATAATGTTATTTTGGTTTGACTATGCTAGCCATACAGATTCAAACAATTATTTTTATTATGAGTGGTATGTATAAACATTATATGCAATACATAACATTGTCCCATGGTAAACACACTAAGGTTGTGGGCAATTCATAAACATAGGGAAAGTGACTGCAGAGATTAGCCATACTACTGACACACACAGCACAGTAACAGGATATGAATGAGACTGGCAACATTGCTGCAAAATACCATGCAATCGAAAAACATTGATTATGATTTACACAGAAGCTTACCAGTACAGAAAATTAGGGGCACACAACTGTGAACAGTCATGCAACGCCTATATAAGATATGGGTAATCCCCCATTAATTATCATGCACATGCATGCTGTAGACATAGCCACACAATTGGACAATACTGCTGTACCAGGAGGCACCTTAGACCACAGATGGGAGTTCTGTATACATCAGCAGGCATGGGTATTACTTGGTTAAATGACAGGTATTATTCAGACATACAGAAAACATTATCATTACACCTGTCCACAACCAAGTGGGCAGACGTAATGATAATGCAGTCTGTATGTCTGCTCACAACCCAGTGACACCAATGTTTGGCATTTTAGTTTTAGCCATACAGTGCACTTTTGAGGCCTAATGCATCCCCACATATATGTTGGTTAGGTGATGCTGAACATCCAGTAAAGGCATGGCTGCTAACACTGAAGTCACCATAGACATCTGCATATTAGAGTTACAATTTTGCCTATCAGCAGGGATGGAATATTGACAAATGTGTCTTTGTATTCTTGAAAATGTGTTTCCACTCAGTCTACAACTGATGACACAATTCAGTGCATGCATGAGAAGGTGTGTCATATGTTCATTTTCTGCTTCATCTTTACAGTATTATGCAAGGGAACCTGGAAGCCTGCACTGAGTATGTCAGTGATCAATGGGTCATAGAAATTAGAAGGTATGTAAGTCAAGATACTATTTGTACCTTGCTGATACACACCCCAATATGCATCTCCCCACTTCCAGGAAGGTAAAACATGTCAGGCCAGGGATGAATCTGCAGATACTCAAGTCACCCAAATGTATTTTCGAAATATGTGAGGGTGACATTTTATTTCACATGTAAAGACAACTTGTTCCAGAGATGAGATAATCAGTGGGTAATAATCCTGTCCCCCAGCATGTTTTATTTATGCATTTGTAGATGTTTACATCCTTGGTTCAATCGATTGCAGCACTGCTTGTCATACGGAGGTGCACAAAATACAGTATAGTAGGGTCTTCAATGGGAGAGAATGCAAGGCACAGAACTTCTCACAGTAACTTATCAGAGATAGAGAACAGGTGTAAGGCTTATCAGAGATAGAGAACAGGTCTAAGGCTTATCAGAGATAGAGAACAGGTGTAAGGCTTATCAGAGATAGAGAACAGGTGTAAGGCTTATCAGAGATAAGAGAACAGGTAGGCTTTAAGCTTGGCTTGTTGGCTAAGGGTTTTTAGACCAATAATCTTTTCAATTGGGAAACTTTGTGGCCATGCTAAGTACATGCTATGTCTAGCTCAGAGGTGAGGTTAGCTATTCTTGCACCTAGTGCTATCACTTGATCTGGTAACCTCCCCTCCCCCACACATACTGTTTATGCCACACAGAGTGGTATAGTGTTTCATTTCTGACTGCACTTGCATTACTGGCATTCATTTCTGAATACTGGTAATGCATGGAAGGCGTGGAGCACTACAGTGCTTTAGTTATAACTGCATATGCAATGTTAATGCACAGAAGTCTGATTATGGTCTGCTGATCCTGTCCCATAATACATTGCACCCAAGTTGGCTGCCCTTTGCCCCAACTTCTCTACATCTCTCAACTGGCTAGGAACATTCTGAGAGGGGCATTGTATTCTACAACTGGTCTAATTAGAGTTCAATACCAAAGAATGTTAACTTCACTGAACCGTAATATAATGCCTTTTGAAAGTAGATGAACTACATAGAAGAATTTGCTGACAAATGTTGCTATATGTTAGTCAAAGATAGAGAGTCGTCAATCCTGGTGTCAATGTCCCTGACTGCTGTGCCAGGTTGGAATGGGGTACAAGCTATACTATAAATTGTAGATGAGAGGAGTTTGCCAAATGTGACTGTACTGCATTTTTTAATTCAATTTAAATCTTTTTTTTTTCTGTATACCATTAGTTTGTAAGGATTAGTTTTTGCTTTAGATTTTTTTCATCTGAACAGGAGTTAATGGTAACACACATCTTACAAAAATCTGCAAATGTGGTTAACCAAAAGCATGGATATATGGTACAGTATGGAGGTCAGAAAACTATAAGCCAAAAGGGTCCTAAGACTGAGCATTGTAATATTTAGGTAGCTACTTTCTTAATTTCTGTAGTGGCATCTACCACCTTAATTATGTGAGTTATAATCTTTCATCATATCTGAAATCCATTCAGCTATGGAAGGGCTCGTCTTGATGTCTTTTAGAAGATTTGCAATGTGAGCATGGGGCATAGTGACAGTGATTAGCCAGATTCAGATATGGTGTTTGGACTGAATGACCCATATTCATTGCCTGTATGACCTTCCTCAAGAATATTTCTACATTAAATGGACCTGACCAACCCTTAGACAAAACCAAACTGCTGTGAGTCCAATTGTATGATATTAAATGCCATAGTTTTTTAAGTCAGTGACAATACATTCGAAGGCCATGCAAGTAAGTCCATTTAGGCTAATGGGCATGTACTCTGTAGCTTGCAAGGTGCAGGAGGGATTCAGTGAATGCATGTTTGGCACTAATAATTATTCATCCAGGTAAATTGTCTGGGACTGGGAAACACGTTTGTAGTTTCCGAAAGAACAGCCTGGATCTGTTCTATGTTGAGCTTAGGCACTTTATGAGGGTCTATATTAGAACATCGAAGTTTCAGAACTTCGAATGTTCAAATATCGACCCCTAATAAGCGAAAGCAGAAAATAGCAAAGTTTCAGAAAACCTATTTCTTTCCTAGGAAAATAATTTGGTTGTCCATTCCTGTCGCTTCGCTATTTTCAGCTCTGTGGTGGAAAGTTACGGGTTGGGTTCAGGTAAGTGTGCGATTGTGTGGACATGAGGGTTAGGGCGGGTTAGGTGAATTACGATTAGGGCACGGGTCAGGTAAGTGTGCGAATGTGACAGACCTTAGGGTTGGGGTTTGAATTAAGGTAGGTGGGTAGATAGTGGTGTATGTGCAGTTTAATGTAGATTTAGATGTGAGATTTTAGGTGTATGTGTGTGGATTGCTGTTTGCTGGGTGTGTTTGTATTGTGTGTATGTGTTTTGGAACAGCAAATTTTTTCCCTAGGAAAATATTCACTGTTCTGAATTTTCAGTGTTAATCAGTTTTTGGTTACTAGGGGTCGATATTAGAACGTTTGAAGTTATGAAACTTCGATGTTCTAATATAGACCCCTTTATGAGAGTCGGCAATCTGTAAATACTCTAGATGCATGTCTTTGTGACATGGGAGGAAACTGGAGCACCCAGAGGAAACCCACACAAACACAGGGGGGACATGCAGACTCCACACAGAAGGCACCCCAGCCAAAGATTGAACCAGAGAACTTCTTACTGTGAGGCAACAATGCTAACTGCTGTACCGCTGCACTGCCCAATGGTTGCTTGATTGCTTTTATTTGAGTTTACTTCCTTACTGACCTTTTTGTTGAAGTCTTCAATGTTGCTAGCTTCTAATTTGCTATAAATAAAGAGGATGAGGAGGAATCATTAGCAACAAACACCTGCTTGGCATAGGGTACAACCCACATAACTCATGCCTGCCTAGTAAACTAGAGCATCATGATTGCCAAAGTATTTTGACCTCTAGAACTCAATCTGTCTAGAGGTGATATGGTCTCTAATAAATATATAGATGCCACCACAGTCACCATCAGGTCTGAAAGCATGGTAAGCGAAAAATTCAGGTAGGGAAGGAGTTCTTTCTGAACATTTAAACCAGGTTTCATTAATTACAAAAACATGGATGCACTCTAAATGCAGTAGAGCCTCAAGGCCTGGCATTTTGTTGATGAGATTTGTGTTACCGAGAAGAGCCACCTTAATATGATCCTGTTTTGGATTTAAGTTAGTTATAATGGAATGTCCATCAAATGAACTCTGTCTAAAAGGCAGTATAGGGCCAGCAAAGGCTTTAGCCAGTCTGCATAAGCCTTGGAATGAGAGGTGAAGACCATCCCTGTCAAAATGAGTAGGAGAGTTGAGCATCTCATCCCATGCTGACATATACCAGACCCATACCTCTAAACTGTACAGATTTAGGTTCATAGGTTCATAGGTTCATACTAGGCTATCTGCCCGAGGGCATTTACAAGCCTAGCCCATCGTTTTGTGGCTTACGCCACCCCTTTAGTATGGGGAACTATACCCATTATTTTGCTGTGCCTCTGTCGAGCAGTGACACTGAGGTAATCCCTGGGGTATATCTGCGATCTCCCATCCATTGGTCAAGATTTCTCTTGAACAAGGCCAGCAAGCTGCTCTGCCTCACATGTACCGGGATTTTGTTCCACAGCATAGGGAGTCTTTGGGTGATGAATCTATCCCTCCATCACGTCCTATTAATAGCCGTGTCAAGGTTTAAGTCTCCCGCCCTTGTGGCTCTGATGGATCTAGATTTTTTGAGGTGAAGCATATTCATCAAATCTGGGTTTGACATGGCCTTGTATGTTAGGCAAAGGTCACCTCTGAGCAAGGTGGCGACTGAATAGAGCTGGAGTTCTTTCAGTCGGGCAGCATAGGACAGATTTTGAGACCCTTTATCCTTTTGGTGAGGAACTTTGTGGCCTCTCCAGCTGCTGCAAGTGTCGGGTCAGATACATTCCGAATGGGGCATTGTACTCAATCACTGGTCTGATGAGTGAGGAGTAAAGGGAGACTATGACCTCCCTTGATCTAGATGAGAATCCCTTCATGATAAGGTGGGCAATGTAGAAGGTCTTCCTAACTACTTTAGCTACATGGGTGTCGAATGACAGACTACTATCAACCTGGGTCCCCAGGTCCCTGATAACTTCTTCTGTGCTCAGTGGATTGCCACCTATTTGGTAGCTAGGGTAACCTTGTTTTTCCCGAAGGGTATGACTATGCATTTTTTGGCATTTAACTTTAGGCCGTGGCTCTGGCACCAGTTATCCGTTTCTGTGAGACCCTTCTGAAGGATATCTGTGTCAGATGTGTTTTCTACTATGGCCCAGTTTGCAGTCATCTGCAAACTTTGTCAGCCATAACCCTCCTGTGTTTGCTTGTACTTGAAAAGTAGATGCCAAACAAGAGTGGGCCCAGGACTGAGCCCTGTGGGACACCACTTGTGACAGGCTTTGAGTCTGACATGGCGCCAGCAACTCTGACCCTGTGGGTTCTGTCACTCAGCCAGTTTGCAACCCATCTTGTGATGTATGGGTTGACATTTAAGCTGATGAGTTTTTCAATGATACCCGAGTGGGGTATTGTATCGAAGGCCTTAGCCAGATCGAGGTAGGCTGTATGGACTGCCTTTCCCTCATCAATGGCTTTGGTGACTGTTTCGAAAAAGTCAACCAAGTTTAAAAGGCATGATCTGCCTTTGACAAAGCCAAACTGGGTTGGATCCAAAGTCTGCAAATTCCCTATGTCTTTATTTATGAGGTCCATTATGATCCTCTCCATGGCTTTGCAGATAAGGCTTGTCAAGCTAATGGGCCGGTAATTTCCAGGGTCGGTGGAGGCACCGCCTTTGTGAAGTGGTACCACAGTTGCAGCGTGCCACTCCCTGGGTACGTATCCAGAGGTAAGACTTTGATTAAACAGCTGTCCTAGCTGTGGGTTTAATTCCTCATTGAGTTCATGGAGCACACAGCCGGGGACACCATCAGGTCCCATGGATGCTGTGTTTTTTGCTTTGGAGAGAGCAGTTCTCACTTGGGCGCTGGAGATGTTTGGGGGGCTGCAATCGTTTGGTATAGATATCTCTCCTTTTGGGGGGGAGGGGGGGGAGAAGTTTGCATTGAACCTGTCAGCCAGTATGTTGGCAATGTCTGTAGGATCAGTAATCTTCACATCATTTTGAACTAGCTCTGAGCATATCTGGGAGTTTCCTCCCAGGTTTCTAACATAGCTAAAGAAGGCCTTATGATTGTCTTTTGAGTCTTTAGCTATTTTTCTCTCGAAATTTGCTTTGGATGATTTTATGAGAGCTCTTAGGTTTTTACTTATTGTGATCAAGGGTGTCTTAACTTTTAAGGATTTTGCTCTATCTTGTAGTAGCTTCCTCCTTTTGTTGTAGAGTTTGTTTATGGCTGGGGTCCACCAGACTGGATGCTTGCCTTTGGTACAAAGAGTCTTTGTTTTGCTTGGGATTGCCTTATCCATGCAGTCCTGCAGGTGCTGGTAGAAGGCATTTGTAAGTGATTCAGCGGCTTGAGTACTGTTTTCCGCCGCCTCGGCGGCCTCAACGGAGACCACACTAGTCCTTAGAAGTGTGAAGTCGGCTTTTGAGAAGCTCTTTACTGTGGTCTTTTTATTTCAGGTGGGGTGGGATGAGGACCTCCAGCGAGATTAGTTTGTGGTCTGATCTCACCAGTGAGGGGTACACCTCCGGTGTTGAACATTGTGCTCTCATGTTCGTGATGATGAGATCAAGTATGTTATCTCCTCTTGTGGGGATGGTGACTAGTTGTTCCATGGCATTTGAGTTTATGAATTCCAGGAATTTTTGGGCTAGGGTGTTTGGGCTTGAGTAGTGTTCCCAGTCTATATTAGGGTAATTGAAGTCACCTAGTATGATGGTGTTTGGTGATACATTTATCCCCTCTAGTGTTTTCAGGAAGGCCATGTGAGGTCCCTAAGTTTGTGAGGGTGGCCTGTAACATGCTACAATTTGCAGAGCAGTCTTGCCTATGGTTAATTGCACCTGGATGGTCTCAGATGCATCGTGCGTTGCCACCAGTCTTGAGGTGTGGGTGTCCTTGATGAATATGGATACCCCCCCTCCTTTCTTGGTATTGTCCGGATTTTGGGGCCGGAACGCATGATAGGAGGTAAAACCTGTTAGGCCTGGGGTGCTCTCAGGAGCCTTGAACCAGGTTTCTGTCACAGCACAGAGATCGATGTTCTCCATACTGAGAAGGGCCTCGAGTGCGTGCATTTTGAGATTTAGACTTCTGGCATTGAGCAGCATTACCCTTAGTTTTTTTCCTTTTTTGTGTTCTAGGGTGGTAGGTTTAGAATTTGAGCCTTGCCTAAAAAGGCACTATGGGGTGGCAAGAGCCTTTGCCAATATCCGAATCCCAGGGTGACAGGTGCAAGCCGTCCCTTGCGAAGCAGTGTGGCTTGTCCAGCATGTCATCCCAGGCAGACAGACACTGGATCCCCTTTGAATGACACCAGTGTTTAACCCAATTGTTAAAGCTGATCATCTTATCTCTGTATTGTGGCATCATTCTTGGTGAAGGTAGGATACTGCTCAAGGTCAGGGTCATACCTGCCTGGGCTACATAATCAGAGAGCTCCTCAATGTCTCTTTTCATGTAGTCCAAGGAGGTACGTCTCAGGTCGTTTACACCAGCGTGGACAATGACTGAGTCATATTTGTACCTGCTGTTGAGAGACCTGAGTGCTTGCATTATGTGGCGGATTCTAGCGCCCGACAGGCAGCTTACTGTGACCTTCTCCTTACTCAGTCTGGTGAGCGGGACATCAGTGTGTCTGACTATGGAGTCACCAATGACTAGTGTGTCTGGCATTGTGTTTGGCCTTAAGGGCTGTGACTGTTTGACACTCTGACTGTGAGGTCTATGTGTTGCAGGTGTTGTGTTCTGAGGTGGTGGTTGTTTGGGTGTCTGCTTTGGTGGCCTCTGCTGTTTTGGTAGATTTTTGATCAGAGCCTCCGTGTATGTCTTTGTGTGTTTATGTGTATGATTTGAGGTTGTAATGGTACTATGTGAGACTGGGTCTATAGTGTGTGTGGTAACCTTCTCCTCCTGACTGGTCTTGCCAGTCCTATGTTGAGAGAGCTCAGCCTCCAGTTTGGCCATATAGTTGCATCTCTCGCATGTATTTGTGTTTTGTGGGAGGAGGAGAGGGTTGTCTGTGTACATGAGGCAATTGTAACATTGCCTCAATATTCCCAGGTTCACCAGCTGAGCAGGAGAGGACACTAGCAACTGATCCCTCGACATGCTAGAAGGAATAGACAAAAAACTTTAAAAAGATTCCGGGGGACGTGGGTGACCGAGAAATGGGGGTTGCCTTTTGGGGTACTATCTATGACAAGAGTGCCATATCAAGGTAATAAGTACTGTAGGAGCAAGTGCTACGTTTAACAGATAGAGAATAGTCTACTTGGAGTCAAGTAGAGATGATCTTTTAATTATAGGATACGCTGATTAGATCAGTAGTATAGTTCAAGGAAGGTAGTTTTAAGGGAAAATTTGAAGAGTGGACTTTAGGTAGCCGAATAGTTTAAACCTGCTTAACCGAGCTGCCCTAGTGTGCAACAGTGGCAACTCCGGCTAAATCGCTAATGCGCTAAAAGCGTGCTTTATAGCAGGGGCTGGAAAAGACAGGAAATGACCCAAAATGGCCAATAAACTACAAGTTACTGCCTTAAACCACTCCTCTGAGGACAAATGAAGGAGTTATGGAAATGACCCCTAGTGGCCAATAAAACTACAGTTTCAAGTCAGTAACCACCTCTACGGGGGCAGGGAAGCTGCTCAATGTTAGTCACTGCCACTGATGAACACAGAGACCCTCCTTCAGCCCAAGCAAAAATGGCCTCACAGAAACTTTCAAACAGTTCAGGAACAGCAAGCTTGTAACTGAACTTTTTTAACTCTCAGAAAAGTGGGAAAAAAGCAAGATTTTTTTGTTTTTGTTTTTTACAGAGATAGCAGAGGTTCACAAGTAATATCAAGTTATAACAGTGCAGTAAATGACCCCACACAAGAGTGCTAGGTCAAGGACAAAAAATATGCAAGTTTTAAGAAAAAAAAAACGATTTAAAATTAAGTGCAAACAGGAAATTCAGCAAACAGCTTTTGGTTGTGCTCTAAATACAGCTACTAATACAGAAATCAAGTTTAACAAGCCAGAAAATGCTCAAGCTAGGCAGCTATGCAGAAAAACCTAGCAAATAAACAGAGAAAAAATACTTAAAATCTCAAAAGTGGCTCCCTTCTTCTCTCAGCGTTTTTTCCTCTTGGAGGGTGCTTCACCAACAGCCAACAAGCCTGAAAAGACGCTCAAACCACGAGGCAACTAGGTTTTAAGAGAGGAAGATGAAGGAGTTATGGAAATGACCCCTAGTGGCCAATAAAACTACAGTTTCAAGTCAGTAACCACCTCTACGGGGGCAGGGAAGCTGCTCAATGTTAGTCACTGCCACTGATGAACACAGAGATCCTCCTTCAGCCCAAGCAAAAATGGCCTCACAGAAACTTTCAAACAGTTCAGGAACAGCAAGCCTGTAACTGAACTTTTAACTCTCAGAAAAGTGGGAAAAAGCAAGATTTTTTTTGTTTTGTTTTTACAGAGATAGCAGAGGTTCACAAGTAATATCAAGTTATAACAGTGCAGTAAATGACCCCACACAAGAGTGCTAGGTCAAGGACAGAAAATATGCAAGTTTTAAGAAAAAAACAATTTAAAATTAAGTGCAAACAGGAAATTCAGCAAACAGCTTTTGGTTGTGCTCTAAATACAGCTACTAATACAGAAATCAAGTTTAACAAGCCAGAAAATGCTCAAGCTAGGCAGCTATGCAGAAAAACTTAGCAAATAAACAGAGAAAAATACTTAAAATCTCAAAAGTGGCTCTCTTCTTCTCTCAGCGTTTTTCCTCTTGGAGGGTGCTTCACCAACAGCCAACAAGCCTGAAAAGACGCTCAAACCACGAGGCAACTAGGTTTTAAGAGAGGAAGATGAAGGAGTTATGGAAATGACCCCTAGTGGCCAATAAAACTACAGTTTCAAGTCAGTAACCACCTCTACGGGGGCAGGGAAGCTGCTCAATGTTAGTCACTGCCACTGATGAACACAGAGACCCTCCTTCAGCCCAAGCAAAAATGGCCTCACAGAAACTTTCAAACAGTTCAGGAACAGCAAGCCTGTAACTGAACTTTTTTAACTCTCAGAAAAGTGGGAAAAAAGCAAGATTTTTTTTGTTTTTGTTTTTTACAGAGATAGCAGAGGTTCACAAGTAATATCAAGTTATAACAGTGCAGTAAATGACCCCACACAAGAGTGCTAGGTCAAGGACAGAAAATATGCAAGTTTTAAGAAAAAAAAAACGATTTAAAATTAAGTGCAAACAGGAAATTCAGCAAACAGCTTTTGGTTGTGCTCTAAATACAGCTACTAATACAGAAATCAAGTTTAACAAGCCAGAAAATGCTCAAGCTAGGCAGCTATGCAGAAAAACTTAGCAAATAGAGAAAAAATACTTAAAATCTCAAAAGTGGCTCCCTTCTTCTCTCAGCATTTTTTCCTCTTGGAGGGTGCTTCACCAACAGCCAACAAGCCTGAAAAGACGCTCAAACCACGAGGCAACTAGGTTTTAAGAGAGGAAGATGAAGGAGTTATGGAAATGACCCCTAGTGGCCAATAAAACTACAGTTTCAAGTCAGTAACCACCTCTACGGGGGGCAGGGAAGCTGCTCAATGTTAGTCACTGCCACTGATGAACACAGAGACCCTCCTTCAGCCCAAGCAAAAATGGCCTCACAGAAACTTTCAAACAGTTCAGGAACAGCAAGCCTGTAACTGAACTTTTTTAACTCTCAGAAAAGTGGGAAAAAAGCAAGATTTTTTTTTTGTTTTTGTTTTTTACAGAGATAGCAGAGGTTCACAAGTAATATCAAGTTATAACAGTGCAGTAAATGACCCCACATTTTAGCAAAATGTCCAGATTTTTGCCTCATATTTTGGTCCATTTGTAATAAAATTGTGTTTTTTCCAGGCAAATTAGTGGCACATCATTAAAGACTGAAGTTAGAAAATAATGACTGACATTTGAGTTTCAGGTTTCATAGCCGTCAGAAAATTAATGCTAATGTACAGCCTGTTATTCTATCAACTTTCTATGTTTGTAAGAGCACTATTTAAAAATTGTCCCTATTTTTGGGCCTTTGTCCAGGTTTTAGTTATAGCTTTGTCCAGATTTCTTACTCTAAGAGGTTGAGATGTATTGGTCACCCCCCTGGAATGATTCTATATTGTAGTGGTTATCATGTCTACTTTGCATGCAAAAGGTCCTGGGTTCGAGCCCCAGTGAAATCATTTTTCCACAAATTCATCCTGTGAGTTTCACCTGTGTCCCTCTTGAACAGGGGGTGTAGTTGCTGACTTAGCTCTGCTTAATACCATGATATTCTTGGGAACATGGGATGCACTTGAGTAGGCTTGTAAGGGCCCTAGGGCCATTAGCCTAGTAGTCTCCTATGATCCTATGATTTGTTGAGGCCAGTTATCTTTTCATTGTATCTAGGCCTTATTCTTAGACAATATAGGATTCCACTCAGGATTAGAGTCTTGCCTGCATTGTGACATAGGGGGAAACTTTTAACATGTCACTCTGCATATCATTTTGGGTTTTATGCTAAGTCATGCACCCCCACATCGATGACTACCATGTCATAGTCAGAAACACTAGATGAGAGGGTTATAAGGGACCTCAATATGTCAGAGCCTGGTACCTGAAAGACAACTCACTATCACCTTGTTTTTGTGCAACCTAGTTACAGTAGAATCAGGGTTCCTGCCTGTGCAGTCACCAATCACTACAATGTTTTCATTTGCTGAGCTGACTGCTGTATTGGATAAAAGATTATTTAAAACCAGTGACTGGAAGAGGGTCACAAGGTGATGTGATGCTCAGTTTTCACTGAGACCTAGTTTTTGTGTGTTTAAGAGGCTTTGGCAAGGATCTGTGTACAGTCTCAAATTTTAGTGTGGGTTTATGTAGAGCATTGTGAAAACACTTGCTGATCACAGTCAGCGTGTGTTGTATTTGTGACAGTGAGGACTCCAGGTCAGTTAGATGGTTGCATCTCTTAAAACTAAAATGTCTTGTACTAAGTAAAATTTCAGATCAGTATGTGTGAGCATCAATTACCACACTACTTAAGGATACCAATTGCAATGAGGCTGGCTGCAGAAGGAAGATAAGCTGGCTAATCTTCCATTTTAGTCTGTGAATTTGTAGAATTTAAGTGGGGTAGTTATCTGACTATACTGTGGTGAAAACAACTATGACCTACCTTGCTGTTGCCCTAGCTATTTAGTAGGTTAGGGTGTTAAAAGCCATTGTGGGTCTCTCATCTGGTATTAGAATATATAGTAAAATATGCACTGTTTTGCTCATTCAAATAAGAAAGAGACCTGGAGCAAGTCATGGCTAAAATTCTTTATTTGTAAAGTGAAATTTAAAAATAATTCCAGGCAGATGAGCATAGATCAATTTGTTCAAGATTACATGTATTTCGCTGATTCTTAAAAAGAAAATATTAGAGGAATGTAAAATATTTGCATGCCACCCAGGTGTGAGTGTTAATTAATTGACATTTATGTAAATAAATCTGCAATGGTTCCGACTTAGTGGAATCTAGGTGTACATTTAAGATTAAATTAACTTCATTAATTAGTAACAAACCAGTCAATCAGTCACATACTTTCTAGTTTTAAATATATTGTTACATCTTATAAACCATATTTTTCATTAGAAACTCAAGTAAGTTTGGCTGTGAACAAATGGAATTATACAAGTGGGGGAGGGAGGGGGTTATAAACTTTATTAGAATACATGAATAAAAGCTGCAAAAGCTTAAAGGGTTTGGAGAAGTGGAAGGGGGTGCGGGAAGTGTAGTGGAATAATTAAAGATCCCCTGGTTTGGCAACTGTAGCACAGACAGAGCCCAGGGCCATCACTGCAATGTTTTCTATGTAGGCAAAACCATTAACAAATTACAAACCAGGATGGCCAGACACTATTCTGATATACAGCACATTATAAACTTCATCCCAAAGGCAAAACATGCTGGAGAGAAACCCAGTCACATCTTTTCATTTTCTCATGATAGACAGGATCATTGATGAACCATTTCAAGGAAATACAAATGACAGACTTGAGAAAAAGAAGCTTGAATGGAAAATCCATCTGATGGTGAACAACCCCCCCCCCCCCAGACTTAATACCACAATCTCTATTAACTGTTTTTTAAGCCTTAGAAAGCTGAATTACCACAATTATTACAAAATCAACTTTCTTCAATACAGTGTAGGTGTTTGTTTTTTTCCCCTCCTTTTTGCATTCTTAATATCTTGTTTAACTTTCATCAAAGCCTAAATGATACCTCTATTCTACCATACCACAGCATCTTATCATTCCTCACTTGTGTAACTTAAGACACACGTCTTTACTTTTCTCCGGCTCGCACACCCCTTGGTTGATGTTTATTTTTAATATATTTTTGTAGGAAATTATACTTGCTGACATACCTCTCAACCCGGAATCATCAAAAATCTGGACAAAGGCCTGTGAAAAGTAGGTACAACTGCCCAAAAATCAATATGGTGATTAACATAACATTTGTATACATAATTATGTAACATCACCCACTCCAGTGGAATTGTGGGATACCAACTTTTAAATGCAAATTGAAAAACAGACAAAATATTAAACACAAAATATAACAAAAACAATGCAACAGTTCCAAAGAAACATTGCAGTCTAGTTGAGGACACACAGAAATAATATGGTGACGCAACATAAGAATTTGTGCATTTAAAAATAGAGCACAGTATTTTTTTTTTGAACTGCAAATTGTGATGCCATTGACAGTTTAAATTATTAAATGGAAATAAAATGAATCTGGAAACATTCCAAATTATTAATTTGCAACTATTGCTCATTTATGCATTAGCATTCTAAACTTGCTAGAGTTCAAAAATAACTATCACTCCAGATCAGCATTTCATTAGTTCTGTGCATTTCAGATTTACTGACACAGTGTCTCATTCTCTGTCCAGATGAGAAGTTAATTAATTAATTCATTCATGCACTAAAAGGGAAATTGGCTAAGCTTAAAATGGCCCACAAGGCAGTTGGCCTAATACTTACTAGTCAACCTACGAATCTAAGGGCACAAGGCAAATCTCTTATAGTCAGGTGTTTAACACTCCAAACCTGGAGAAAGTAGCCTCTTCTTTCTCTCTCTCTCTCTATATATATATATATGGATGATTTTATCAGAAACTAGAGAAAATATCATTCTATCATATTTGGTTGTTTGTGAAAACTCATACCAAGAAATCCTGTTTCCACTACTAAAAATATGATCTCAATCAACTGGTGCAAGAATTATTATAACCAGCTCTAGCGAGATTTAAATTTAAGGATCCTGTCTATACCTATTGTGTTGAAATCTCCAGTTATTAACGTATGCCTGTTTGACAACTTTCTCAGATTATTATAATCTGGCAAAATGTACATCAGCCCATATGTGACATCACAACACTGATGCAAGGTAATATCTGAAAACAGCTATTCATTTTATAGACAATGTGTTTTCGGTGTCAAGCTGTTTCATGTGCCGTTTTAAAATACATTGGTATTTCCTTTCCTTAGGTAAAGTCCTGCACCACCTCACTGCCTCCAGCAGCTGTTTGCTATACATTTATGTCTGTTCAGCCCAATTTTTACTTTGCTTACTGTGTTTCTTTGACTACTGCTACCAGCATATGTTTCATCTGCTTTTGGGTTGCTATACTAGCAGCTTCAGTTTGTTTTCTTTCTTAAAAAAAATAATTTAAGACTAATCTCTAATGTTGCTTTCTGCTTACATCTACTTATTGGTGTATATAATAATTAAAGATCAACTAGGGATAGATAATTTCCATCCCTCATATAAAGCAGGTCTTTTTTCTTAACCACATTCATCTCTCCACATATGCATTCAACTTAATTACATCCTTGCCTAACATATGCTTACAATGTACTAATAAAACTAATATTTTTACCTTTACTAATAAGTTATTTGCATCTTGTCATATCCAGACCCCTTCTGTGGTCAGAATACCATTAATTTCTACATTATTACTAATGTTTCAAGCTGAAGTTTGCATTATATATTCAAGGACAGTAAGTGGTTTTCTTCATTACTGTAAACATTGAGCATGTGCTTCATTTGCTTTTTTTTCTTATCTTCTAACCTTTCTAATCTGCCTTTATTAGCTTCCTTCTTAATTGATCTGATTGCACACACATACACATATTAAAGCTGCCATTTCTTTGGTGCGTTCATATACTTCCAGAGCTGCTAAGACTATTTTGACAATTTTTTCCACTTTGCTGTCTTTCAATTACATCTCAGTCCAGGGTATCTCAATTATTTTCTTCATGTAGAATTTGAACTGCTCTAGTTTTAAAGTTTTCTTAACAACCTACGAGTCTTTCATTTTGTTGTTTTTCTACTTCCTCCACAGTACTGATACAGTCTAACCTCCTGAGATGCTATTTCCTGTTTTTTGGAATAGTGTATTACATGTTCTATTACTCTACCCTCTGACTTTATAAGTTTTTATTATTTCTGTCAAGATACCCTAGTACAATTCCAATATTTGATTAACTTCTAACTCACTATCTAAATCTGTGCTTTTTCATTACTATGTGAATTATTGTTTTACTGTAGTAGGCAATACTTCTATTATTAGTTATCTTTTATCATGTCCTCTTTCTTTGGAATTTGCCCCATTAGAATAAGTTTATTAGGTCCTCATCCATTCCTCTTCTCATTCCTACTTTGTTTCCTGCCTTTCTGAGACTCTTATCTCCCTCAGGAATACTCTGATTGTCTACTTTATAACTTCTGTTTTGCATTCAAAAATTGCTTTAATATGTACCTACTTAGTAATCTTTTAAATAACATTAAATAAATTAGTATGTCATAGCGATGTTCATAGGTTCATAGGTGTGTACTAGGCTAATGGCCCTGGAGCCTTTGCAAGCCTAGCCCATAAGATTACCCTGGCATCGTGCCACCCATCCTTAGTTTCCAGTGTCTCTGTCGAGTAGAGCCACTGGAGTTATCACCCGGGGTGAATTTTCTATTTCCCATGCACTCATCAAGATTTTTCTTGAAGAGGGCCAGTGAAGTGCTCTGTTTGACATGTATGGAAAGTCTATTCCAAAGCATAGGCAGTCTCTGGATTATGAACCTGTCCCTTCAGCATTTTCTGTATTTTGTGGCAATGAGGTTGAGGTCTCTGGATTGTGTGGTCTGGAGAGATTGGGATTTCCTTACATGTAGCATTTCTAACAGAGCTGGGTCAGACATGGCTTTATAAGTCAAGCAGAGATCGCCTCTAAGTAGGCAATATGAGACCGAGAATAGTTGGAGTTTTTTAAGTCTGTCCATGTAGGACAAGTGTTAAGGCCTAGGATCCTCTTTGTGAGTCACTTTGCAGCCTCTCCAGTTGTTGCAGGTGTCTAGTGAGGTACATGCCAGATGGGGCATTGTACTCAATGATTGGCCTAATGGAAGAGTAGAGGGAGACAATGACCTCTTTCTTCCTGGATGCAAAACCCATAGTAATGAGATGTGCCACATAGAAGGACTTTTTGACCACAGTGGCAGTGTGGTTGTCAAAAGAGAGGTTGCTATCAATCTGTGTTCCCAGATCTCTGGGTTTTTCCCAAAGGGGATGACAACACATTTTTTGGCATTGAGCTTAAGGCCATGGTTCTGACATCAGTCATTGGTCTCATTGAGGCCTTCCTGTAGGATGTCAAGATCACTTGGGGAGTTAATAATGGCTCCCAACTTGCAATTGTTTGTGAACTTTGCCAGCCAGAGTCCCTTCGTGTTTGACTGGACTTCTGAGAAGTAGATGCCAAACAGGAGAGGACTCAGGACCGATCCCTGTGGGACTCCACTCGTGACTGGTCGGCAGTCTGACTTGGAGTCAGCTGCGTTCACACTGTGGGTTCTATCTGTGAGCCAGTTTGCAACCAACCTAGTGGCATAGGGGTTGATGTCTAGCTTAATGAGTTTTTCTATGATTCCTGGGTAGGGAATGGGATCAAAGGTCTTGGTCAGATCAAGGTAGGCTGTATGAACCACCTTGCCTTTATCCACAGCTCTGGTGACTGACTCGAAGTTACAAAGTTCAGCAGGCATGATCTACCCTTCACAAAACCAAACCGTGTGGGATCCAGAGTTTGGAGACTCCCTATATCATTGTTTAACAGGTCTTTGATGATGCATTCCATAGCTTTGCATATCAGACTTGTCAGGCTAATGGGGCAAAAGTTCCCACGGTCTGTAGTCGCTCCTCCTTTATGGAGAGGGATGACTATAGCAGTGTACCATTCAGAAGGGACAAAGCCTGAGGTGAGGCTGTGATTGAACAGGGCACACAGGTGAGGCACCAGCTCCCTCTGTTCATGTAGAATACAGCCAGGGATATTGTCAGGTCCCATAGAAGCTGTATTCTTGGCCTTGGATAGTGCTGTTTTAACCTGTACAGCAATAATACTGGGTCCCTGGCAATCTACTGGTATTGTGATTGGTCCTTTGGGGGGGAGGGGTAAAGTTGACACAATCTTTCGACCGGTATATTGGCAATATCTGTCGCCTCAGTATAGGCGGTACCATTGTGCATTAGCTCAGAGCAAATCTGGGTATTGCCATGGAAGTTCTTTACATAACTATAGAAGGCCTTGTGGTTGTCTTTACTATCTGCTGCAATTCTGTTTTCATAGGTAGCTTTGGAGGAATTGATGAGGGATCTCAACTTTTTGTTGAGGCTCATAAGGGAGTTTTTCCAGTCTTGGGACTTCACTTTATTCCGCTTCAGTTTCCTCCTTCTGTTGTAGAGTTTGTTTATGGCAGGGACCACCAGATTGGCTTCATTTTTTTGGAGGAGAGCGTCTTGGTTCTATAGGGTGTGGTGAAATCCATGCATTTGTGTATGTGTTCGTACAGTGCATTGGTGTATGAGATGGCGGTCATGCAACTATTCCCCATTTGCATGGGTGCCGTGAAGTTAGCCACCTCTGTTCTTAAGAGCCCAAAGTTAGCCTTGGAAACGTTTTTCATGGTGATTACCTTTGTGGGGAGGGGGGGTGGGAGGGATGTGGATTTCCAAGGTGTTTTCTTTGTGGTCAGATCTAACCAGGGAGGAGTTGAGTATTGGTGCAGAGCAATGGTTGCCCATGTTAGTAATGACCAGGTCAAGGATGTTGCTAACTCTAGTGTGGGTAAGAAAGAGATGGTCCAGGGCATTGTAATTAATGAATTCCAGGAAACGTTGGGCAAGTGTATTGGTACATGAGTAGTTTTCCCAGTTAATGGAGGGGTAGTTGAAGTGACCCATTATATAAGTGTGTTGGGTTGGACCCTAATATTCTCCAGGGTGCTTAGGAACATGGAGTGAGTGTCTTGGGACATGGTTGGGGACCTATAACAGGCTACAACCTGAATTGCTGTCTTACCCAATGTTAGCTGCACCTTAAGTATCTCTGATGCATTATGTTGGGCTACCAGTCTGCAGGTGTGCGCATCCTTTATGAATATGGAAACACCACCACCTTTGGAGTTTTGGTCCAAGTTCTGCGGCCGAAAGGTGTGGCATGAGTTATAGCCTGGTAGTACAGGGGTGCTTTCTGCTGCCTTGAACCAGGTCTATGTTACAGTGCAAATGTCGATGTTCTGCATTTTAAGGAGTGCTTCATATCCTGTATTTTATTTTTATTTTTGTTCATAGTACTATCTGGTTCTCTAGTTCCTCTGTGTACTTGTATTTCATAAATACAGTTTTCATGCTAAATTTAGGGAATGGCACCATTTCACCTTTAGCACACACAAAACATTTCTTCTATAATGGAGTTGATTAAAGATTCACCAAAGTCACCCATTTTAGCAAAAGTGGTTACTGCAGTAAACAACACTTTTTTGGAAGGACTCAGTCAAATAATAGGCAAAAAACATTGGTCTTTTGTAAATTGAATCAGTCAGTACAGTGCCACAGAGTGCCAAAATACTTTAGGTAAATTCCAGATGTAATCCTTTTCACCCCCTGAGGATATTAATATTCTTTTAAAATAATGCAAACAAAGAATACTAGATAAAGTAAATACATAAAACAACTTAATTTAAAGTAAATTGAAAATTGGTTTAAGAGAATCATTACTAAAAGCCAGTGTTGAAAAACATTGAATTCACAATGGTAGCAAATTCCAAAGGTGCAGGGGCTCTTAGGAAAAGAATCAAACCCCTACCCAGATGACTCAAGTTGCACCCTACCGAGTATGAGCACCCCAGTGTAGCAAAGCATTATAGTTACTGTCCACAGACCAAAATATGAGTTATAAATCTGGACATTCTGGGAAAATCTGGACAGTGAGCTATGCTATGAATCTAGTCACCCTTTTTTTTTTTTTTTTTTGTTATTCTTTTACCCGGAGAAGCTGGAGGAAGTCAAGCCAATGGAGATACATATTCTCATCTTCAGCTGTGTTGTTTACCTGTTCTTCCTTATCCTGGCTGGTTCTGGGATTGCTGGGAGTAGGAGTGCAAGACACTGACTGGGTGGACCAGTCTTGTTATTCTTTTACCCGGAGAAGCTGGAGGAAGTCAAGCCAATGGAGATACATATTCTCATCTTCAGCTGTGTTGTTTACCTGTTCTTCCTTATCCTGGCTGGTTCTGGGATTGCTGGGAGTAGGAGTGCAAGACACTGACTGGGTGGACCAGTCCAGAGTGGATTCTGCTCGAGTCTCGATTGTTGGCTGCTACACTTAGTACACTGCACTGCAGAGAAAGCTAAGTGCTAGTAGTCCTTGCTTCAGCAGCTTCCATTAACTTAAATGTTAGTTAAAACAGCTGAGCTTACATCATCTTGTCCTCCAATCTGCTCTGCTTGCTGGTCGCTGGTGCCACTATGTGCTGCTGCCTGCTGCTGTGCTGCCCACCCTACTAACCACAGTTAATGTAATAATAAAAAAATTAAATATAAAAAGCATTAACAAGCTCACTAAATCATCAGGCTGGTCGAGTATCAATCACAATGATGTTTTGTTAAACTGTTTTTTTCCTGTGGTTGCTAAACGCAAGACCTTGGGAATGGGTATCCTTCCAACAGGTATTGAAACCTGTGGCCATTTCACGAAAGCACAATCATAGCTGCAGCAGGATGTCAGGCAGGGACTGCACAGGCATCTTCTGCTCAGTGGGCTATGCACCGCCTACACATAATTTAGGTTCCTAAGACTCTCTCAGCTCAATGGCATTAGAAGGCAAACTGCTGTGCTGGCCACGGCTACCTGCTGCTGATCTTACCTTGTTGCAGACGCTGGATCCACTAGGATAGCCAATGCAGTAGCATAAGCACAGTCTGTGCAGCTTAGGGTATGGGATGTCCATAAGTTTTCCCTGCAAATATAAATCCAAAACATTCAATGAATTAATGTACAAATGTACATAGAGATAAGCACACTACAGACACAGTTTGAGCCTTCAGCCAAATTCCAACTGGCTCTCAGTCTGCCTCACGAAGCTGACCTCATCATGCATGCCCCCGGATGTAATGACATCAGCACCAACTTTGAACAAAAAACAAATTAAAAAAAGAAATTTGGCAATTGAAGTGGCCACTCAGGAATTTGTGGCACTCCATTATTTTGCCCTCAAGACTGGTTAATACTGATGAATTTGTTACAGTTGAGAGGTATGCTTGGTGACCCCACATTGCATTGCTGATCCCTATGTTTTCTCACTCTTTATAGGCAGATTAGCTTCAGATAAACTCTATCCTATATTACCTGGTATTTCACCACTGTACTTTAATAATGTCACACACTAGTTTGTAATATACCAACTTTAAACCCCAGCACAAGCACCCGTTCTAACCTTAACCAGCAGTTCACTTCATCTCCTTTAAAGCTACAATCAATCACAAAAAATACACTGCCATAGCTGGATGCCCTCACAGTCCTTCTTTATTATAAAATTCCACACAATTGTGTGGAATTTTATAATAAAGGACTGTGAGGGCATCCAGCCGTGGCAGTGTATTTTTGTGATTATTGGTGGATTTCTACACTGTCTGGTTCATATTGTTTAAAGCTACAATTATCCAGATATATTTCCCCCAGAATTTATCACTGATCTATTTCCCCCAATATTCATATATTTTCCTTTGTAAGTTGTATCTATATTTTTGCCCCATGACAAGTTTACAGGCAGATCTGATGAGGCATTTGCATGGGCAGAGACAGCTTTAGTTATTTTTATTTTTGAATTGGAACTATACAGATGACAAGTGTTCAATCTAAGTTATTTTATATAAAATACCTACTCCTTCTAGAGACCAAACCAAGTGAAACCAGTGACAGATGTTTATTTTTATTATTTTATTACACTTCCCCTCCACCCCCTTTCACTTCTCCAATCACTTTAAGTTCCTGCAACTTCTATTCATGTGCTGTAATAAGCTTTATAACCCCCTCCCACCCCAACTTGTGTTTTTCTAATTTTTTCACATGGAAAATATGATTTACAAGATTTAATAATATATTTAAAACTAAAAGTGCGTGACTTGAGCACATGGTTTGTTATTAATTAACAACTTTAACTTAATTTAATCTTAAATATACAGCTAGACCCCACTAATTTGGCGCCTTTGCAGATATATTTATATCAATGTTAATCAATTAACACTCTCACCTGGGCACTGCAAAAATGTTTTACATTCCTCTAATGTTTTGTTTCTAAGAATCAGCACCAGACTAGTAATTTGAACAAACCGAGCTACACTCATCTGCCTGGAATTATTTTTAAATTTAACTTTGTAAATAAAGAATTTTAACCATGATGGGCTCCTTGTCTTTCTTATTTGACTGAACAAACCAGTGGATTTTTTGCTACAGATTGAAATGCCAGATGTTTTGACGAGGGACCCACAATGGCGTTTAAGAACATTGTAACCTACTAAATGCCAAGAGGAACAGACAAGGTAGGTCACATGTAATTTTTACATGCTTAGTATTTCAATTGTATGGCATAAGAGAGTTGGAAGTTGGCATAACGTTTAAAGTGTTTACCTTACAGACAATTATTTATTTACTTACTGACATTTGGTAACCGGGAAAGTCAAACTAGATCAAGAATCCATTTTTAGTGGAGGCCCTGGGAGAAAAGCTCCAACAATGCTTTACAGATAAGTTTAACAAAAGTTTAACAAAACAGATAAACAGTAAAAAATATATATAGAAATGCACAGATAGTGGTAGAGAAAAAATATTTACAATGGTGTTTGAGATCTGTATACAAATACAAGTTAATAAGAATTAAAACAGTATGTAAAACTTTTTTTTTAAAGAAAGGTGGATGGTTAGATGTGATAGTAGGGATGAGTTTTTAGGAAGTTTGAGAGTTATGTTATGCTAGGACTGATAGATGTAGAGAAGTGTGAATGAGTATAGATTAAGAATGAAAATTAGTAAGAGGTAAAGAGGGCTGGATGGAGAGAATTTAGGAAAAAAGCTGGATGTGAAGAGGAAGAGAGAAATGGAAGGTAAGTGGGTGAGGGAAAATAATATTTAGGAGAGATGGACTGTAAGAATTTAAGAGGAGACGTAGTTAAAAGGGGGAAGAGAGAAATGGAAGATAGGTGGGTATGGGAAAATAACATTTAGGAGAGAGATAGAAAAGAAGGATTTAAAGGGAGAGGAAGTTAGGAGTGGAGGAGAGGGTTATACATTGGTTTTAGAGCACAGGCATATCTGTGAGTTGAGAAGATAGCGTTAAGTCTTAGCTTGAATTTCTTGGAATTATCTATACTGGTAATATTGTTTGGTAAAGTGTTCCATAGTATAAAAGTAAAGGTACTGCCCAGCCCTTTTAAGTTTGTGAATGCTTTATTTATTTATTTATTTATTTATTTATTTATTGTTTGTCTGTAGAATAGAGAGTTTGGTAGGAGTGTAGATATGCAGAATAGATTTTAATGCAGGACAGCTATCTGGTTTGTATATTAGTTTTTGAGCAGCTGGCAGTTGTAGATAGTCAAGATGGTGGGGGAATTCAAGCCAGTTTAGCTCTGTGAGAACATTGCAGTAGTGGGAGCAGTACAATTAGCTGGTAACAAATTTAGTGATTTTGTAATAATAGGACAGAAGTTTTAGTTTTGAGAGTCAAATGCAGGTTGGTGAAAATGGGAGCACCATATAATATAGAGGAGATCAAACAGGTGTTGGCTAGGGTTCTTTTGGTGTTAGGATCCATGATGTTTTTGGGTATGTAAAGTGTCCCAAGTTTGAAGTGAGCTTTTTTTTTTAATTATAGCATTATGTATGTGTAGATCAAATGTGAGTTTATTATCTATAGTGACACCTAATAACTTTGCATTTGTTACCACTTTATACACACACACACACACACACACACACACACACACACACATATATATATATATATATATATATATATATATATATATATATATGTAGATATAGAGATATATATTTATAAGTGTTATAAGAGTTATCTTTGCACACATTCTATCCCATACTGAAACACTGGTGTTTGTCACTGGTACAGTTTGTCAAATTATGTAATGTGTGAAGTTCATTAGATTGACTATTACATAATTCAATTTTTTTTACCCTTTTCCAAGTTTGTGCAACCATGCAGTTAATATATTTAATTTCTAGAGGTGGGGGGGCAGAGACAGATCATTGGGGGATGAGGTGGCTGAAGCCTCCCATGTAAACACTGTACTTTGCATTTGGCTTCACTAGCCATCTGCTTTTGAAGCAACTCCAACTTATTAAACCTCCTATTCAGAAAATATCTATGCTACTCCCACTCAGCACACATTCCATGAAGTCCTTAATTTCCTTGGATCACATTCTCCCAGAACTCATCACCATCCAAATTCTGAACTTTCCTCATCCAACTTATACTTTTACCATCCTCCATGTCCTCTCCTCAAGCCCTTTTCTCTGTAGCCATGCTGTTTAAACTTTTACCATGTTTTCAGTCATCCAGCTTAATCTCTATCCCTTTTCCTTCAGCAGTGCCAGCACATTTCAATGACATCTGTTCCTTAATGTATATAATTTAATACTACAGAAAATGAACTGAAAGCAAACCAATCCTGATTTCAAGTCTCACCAAAAGTCATCAGGTCCCCTACTACACCCTGTATTTCCTTAGCCCTTGGTCCATAGCTTTCGTTGTCATCAATTTTCTATTTATAACACACCTTAATTCATCCTCCTCTTTCTAAGGCTACATATTCCCATCTTGCTTCTCAATAGACATCACACTGACATTTTTAGCCAGTCTTCTACCTTCTATTTTGCTTTATTGAAAATGACCTGCCCTTACCCGTCCTTTCTTTTTGAAGCAATATCTGAACACATTACTTCTCCTGTTGCCTCCATATTAGCTTCAGTTGTATACAGTTTTAAGCTAGACAGACTCCATCCTCTTTATCTTTTCTTAGCCCAAAACAGGTCCTTACCAGCAAGGACCACCATCCCTTTCCATGCAAACTGGTTATTCAGCTTCTGCCACTCCTTCAAGTTCATATTTCTGGAATCATGATATATGCTTCACAACTTAAATTACTAATGAATGATTATTAATTAAATTGCATCAAATCTGCCTGGGGCAATTACTTCAGGACCAAAATAGAAAACACTGTAAACAGAGGATGTGATTGACTGGCCTTGCATATTGACTCAAAGATTGTCAGACCATTAATTGCTATTCTCATGCCACATTATGATACATGCCTGAAGTCCCCTTACCTGAATAAACCCCTGCCCAAAATCAGCATGGTCCATGGTCCAAATAGTAAATCTAACTTTTCCATTTGAAATTCCTTCTTAATATCCAAATGCACAATTTATTTTCAAATATCATTTTAATATAGCTCCATAAATTTCTCCAGTGTATTCCATTTACCAGTCAACATATGAATAAAGAATTTCATCTATGACATCTACTAGTAGCCCTATAACCTATTCAAAATGTGATGACAGAAACACTGAGAATACCTTTGCATCTTTATTCATGATAAAAATGGGAAAAAAAGATCATCGCATCCTTAGGATCCTTCTTACATCACCACTACTGAGGCTTCTTATAGTGACAGTGACTAGCAGATAAAACCTCCTCAAGCCCTTGTCACATGAGGAGGGTTTTGTCTGCTAGTCACTGTCACTATAAGAAGCCAAAACCTCCTCAAGCCATTGCCACATGAGATGTGGGAAACCAAAGTGGTTCTTCAGCTTTGACTTTCTTTAAATGAGAAAGATCTTTAACTACATCAGCCCCAGCAGCATCTTTACCCAAGCTGACTATTTCTTCTAGTTTAATATCACATATTTTATTTTATCATATGTCATCTCCCTCCTCCCTATATAGCCTAAAGTAGTTCCTTGTAAAACAAAAGTCTTGCCTATCTCTTTTACCTAGTTCAGTGGCTTACTACCAATATTATTTTCCATTTTAATTAAGCACTTTAATTGTTTCATTTCATTTCTTTTTTGTATAAAACATTTGATTCTAATGACTTTCTAATGCAAAGTGCATTTGCTGTCAAAATACAGCAACACATAAAAGTACAATAATAACAAACGTTGTGAAAACATGTATATCTACTCTATTCTAATAAAATCCTAACAAAAACGGTGTGCACTACATGCAAGTATAATAAACTGCCAAGAATAAGAGGAAAGAGCATTAATATAACTTCTTCTACAGTTATATTTCTTCTGCAAATTATTATATAATCTATCTATAAAATGAAGTTTTAGTCAACATATATCCTTATGTTTTCTTTCATTTGTAATCAACATTATATAAAGTGAAAGAACTAAAATATGATTTGTTGCTCATGAAATTTACATAGTAAAATTGCATATATATCCAAAATGTAAGTTACTTTTTAGATGGAATCTTCAGTAATACCTCACAGTTTTCACATATATTATATCCATTGAAACTAGTGCTAGGATTATCAACAATATAACTGGTTTTAGATGTTTAGAAGACTATGTTTATGGTCAAGCCAGCTGAGTGAAATATAAAGTTTAAGAAGTGGGAAGCAAAGTATTTAATATAAAAAATATTCAATTGAGTTTCAATGGAAGAGACATGTAGGCTTGTTAATTTTCATGTTATGTCCTTGATGTCTGGTATGAGGACACAAATCGTAGAAAAAAATGTTCTATATTCTTTTATAGTATGTGCAATTTCAAAATATCTGTAAGGTATCCACATTTTTGGAACAACACTCTTTATATCTCTTTGGTGTATTTGGAAAGAACTCTTGTCACTTTTACTAGGGTGATGCAAGTGTTGCTTAAAACTATAAAGTGTGAAAAAACAAAGATCCTTAAAAGGAATAGATTTTAAACTGTTAGATTCTGATTACTTGTGATGACCTTCTGCTTGATATTGTGGTCATAAGTTCATAGGTTCATAGCTTCATAGGCTGTTACTAGACTATCGGCCCTAGGGCCTATACATGCCTAACCATAACAATTCTCTGGCTATTTCTTCCCAGCATATTTACTTCCCTGGTCCCCTGTCTAGCAGGGCGACTGACGTGATCCCCGGGGTGAACTTCCTATCTCCCATCCAATTGTCAAGGTTCCTTTTGAAGAGGGCCAAAGACATGTATGGGCAGTCTATTCCAGAGTCTGGGGAGTCTCTGGGTCAGGAACCTATCCCTCCAGCATATTTTGTTCATTGTGATGACAAGGTTTAGATCCCTGGAGCATGTGGCTCTGAGGGATTGGGATTTCTTTAAGTGTAGAATGTCCAACAGCTCTGGGTTTGACATGGCTTGTATGTTAAGCTGAGCTTACCTCTGAGTAGACCATATGTGACAGAGTATAGGTGGAGTTTTTTTAGATGGTCAGCATAAGGCAGTGATTCTTTTAGTGGGGTATTTCTGTGGCCTTTCCAGTTGTTGCAGATGTCTTGAGAGGTACATACCAAACGGGGCATTGTATTCTATAATGGGTCTAATGAGAGATGAGTACAGTGGGACAATGACCTCCTTTGTTCTGGATGAAAAGCCCTTAGTGATGAGGTGTGCCACATAGAAGGATTTCCTGACGGTTGTGGCGATGTGGTTATCGAAGGTGAGACCACTGTCCACCTGTGCCCCTAAGTCTCTTATCCACTTTTGGCGTTTAGTGTACTGCCACCTATGTGGTAATTCACAGGTACATGTTTTTTTCCCAAAGGGGATAACTATACATTTCTTGGCATTTAGCTTGAGCCCATGGCTCTGGCACCAAGCATCTGTTTCTGTAATGCCTTTTTGTAGAATATCCACATCATTTGGGGATTCAATAATGGCTCCCAGTTTGCAGTCATCTGCGAACTTTATTAGCCAGAGTCCCTTAGTGCTGGACTATACTTCAGAGAAGTAGATGCCAAACAAGAGTGGTCCCAGGACTGAATCCTGAGGTACTCCACTTGTCACTTGTTTGGAGCTGGATTTGGAGTCCGCTACTTTTACAGTGTGGGTTCTGTCAGTAAGCGAGTTGGCAACCCATCGGGTGACGTAGGGATTAATGCTCAACTTAGTAAGGTTATCTATGATTCCAGAGCGGTGGATGGTGTTGAAGGCCTTGGTGAAATCCAGATAGGCTGTGTGTACTGCCTTACCCTCATCCACAGCTCTGGAGACTGATTTGAAGAAGTGAATCAGGTTCAGGAGCAAGATTGGCCCGTCACGAACCCAAACTGGGTGGGGTCCAAAGGTTGCCAATGACTTTGTTTATAAGTTCCATAACTAGATTATAATGATGAAAAAAGATACTTGTGATTAAATTTAATTGCTAGTTTATTTGCTTTAAATATGACATTATTTTGCAAAAAAAAAGGTAGACAGAAATTATTGTAAGAATTTAATTCTAACTGGATATAAAGGGTTATATCTGACTTTTAAACTGACATTAAGAATTTGTGTTATTGTTGTTATATAATCTTTAGATAATTGCTTTCACATTCTTATTCTGCTGAATTAGTGTTGTATACAAGAAAACTCCATGTATTTTTCTGTTTTAGTAAGGGAAACAAGGTGAAGTCTACCATCAGATTATTTAACAATACATTAGGATTTTTGTGGGAATGGTTGCAATATATTAAAGCAATCATCCATTTTCAACCATTCCATCAAATATTTAAAAGAAATTATTATATCATAAAAAAATACATTTTTAAACATTTTACATTTTGAATATTTAAAAAAGGAATTATTAAAGAAGTGTATATAGTACCAGACATTTGCACCAAATATGTATACAAGTTAGATGCCAGCAGGTATTTGTTGAATCTAAATTTGTAGCAAACCCATAACCTGACTGCACTAGCAATTAAATAACATACATAAAAGTCTTGGAGGCCCATTCCTCCATTTAGTTTAGATGAAACAATTTTCTTGAAAGTGATTCTCTTTGATTTTGGTGCCCAATCAAATGCAGTTAGAGAGAAATTATTTATCTAAATTCAGTTTACAGTTAGAGCATTCTGAAAAATAATTTATGGTATGTGTAATTCTTGATCATTTTACTCCTAAGTGAGTTAGGTGCTCACATCATCTGCAAATGCAGTAAATGGAATTTTCTGTCCAAAGTAAATAAGAATATTACAAAGTGAGTTAGGTGTTCACATCATCTGCAAATGCAGTAAATGGAATTTTCTGTCCAAAGTAAATAAGAATATTACAAATATATATATATATATATATATATATATATATATATATATATATATATGCCCTTCAGATTGTCAAATGGCAGGAATGTCAAACCACAGATCACCAAGATGAAAACATTATTTTTTTAGAACATTGAACCATTTGCATGTAGATCGTTGTAGGGACAAATTCCCATTCAGTTCAATGTAAGTGCCATCTCAGAGTTGGTATATTTAAGTAGCAGGGGGTGTGGAGGGCATACCCCCCCACTGCAGAAAAAGAAAAAAAAAGTTTTTTTTTTTAAATTTAGGTTTTGATGTTCTGCATATGGTGTCGGCCATATGTGGTTTGACATTCCGGTCATTCAACAATCTACCGTAAATCAGTTAGGCAAGTCTATTTTCACAAAAGTGCATTTATCTGAAAATGCACTTTTGAGAAAAAGCATTTCAACAAACAGAAGGGATATTGTGTGGTGAAGGCATATATATCAAGTTAGTAAAGTGAAAGATGCCATCCTCCCTGCCTTAAGCAATTTTTAATTGAAATAGGTTACAAAAGTAATTTATTTATCAAAAAAAGAAAATTTAGATTTACTTTCTCAAACGTTCTTCAGGTATCAATTGAAAATATGCAAATGTTTTTGTTATGTTTAGGTAGATTTTGTAGAGTATATAAGGTAAGAGTTTGATCCATTGTTTGAATATTTGTCCCAGTTAATAAGTAGATATTATTCAAGTGTGACCAACTTTAATCCATTGGCAAATGATGAAGCAAATAACTATTTCATCCTTTAACCTTTGAGATAGTGATTTGTTGTCAGCATGTTTTTGCACACTCCAAAATAAGTCTCTCTACCTATTTCTGTTTCCACCTTAGGCTTTCTAACACAGTCTCTCTGCTAATAATATAATAATCTTATCTCTCCACATCACTTACAGCTATTTGCCTCCCAACTGCTTTTCCTTCAGCCATCACTGCATATCGCCATACACACTTTTCCACTATCAGTCTCTCTGTTACTAATAAAATATTACACAATGACTATATTCAAAAAGGAGCACACTGATTGGTCAGCCCAGCCAATATGCCCATTCTAAATCCAAGAATATACCAATGGAAAAAGGTCTGGAAGCCTGAACTTTTTTCCATTAGTATATCTCATAAAAGTTTTAATATTCTTTCTTTTTTTTAATAAATTTACAAAACTGAAGATCTCAAACGAATGAGGGAGATGGTACAGAGAAAAATAAGAGGATAAACAAGTATGTTCTGCAAAACTAGAGAAACATACCTGATTATCCTTTTATTTTCTCTGTCCCATCTCTCCTGGACATTAAAAGTCTCACAATTTCTTTTTTCTTAATAAATAAAGAAATAAAAAAGCAACAGATATCTTCCTTTCTGCATTGCTTGCTTTGTACAGCACTGATGTACTGTGTAAGTGTGGGAATGCAAGTTCCATACACATGTGCAGTACATCAGAAAACCCCCAGGATTCCAGAGAAAACATGGAAAGGAACCACAGAGGCATTATACAAAGACATCATTTAAGAAAAGTCTTTTTTTCTTAAATAATGGGCAGGATTCATGAAGCCTCCATGTAAGAGTTACAAGGCTTACATGGAGGCTGCAGTTAAATGGTGTGACGACAGCATGTCATGCATATGCATGAGGGCATGCTGAATCCCACCTAAGGCTAACACGGTCCATGTAAGACAGTAGGGGGCATGTCCCTGCAAATGGACACACCCCCAGAAGAGTAAAAGTCCCGAAAGTAAACCCCCACGACAGAGTCCATGTAAATGTGAATAAACACAACACAACACATGCCCCCACAGATTATGAACATAAAATGTATAAATGAACATGTTATATATTTTTTTATAAGTTGTAAAGATGTTTACCTATGAGTGCGCTCGTTTGCGCGGGCATGCCCAGCGCTTAGCCACAATTAGCAGTCAGTGGAAAAGCATATAAGAACTAAATATGCAAAATAAGCCAAGAAGCAATAGCGTAGCGGTAGAGACGTCAGCTGAAGAGGAGGCAGTCATGGTTCGATTCCCCACAACATCAATTTTTACTTTAAGTGAAATAAGCACGAAACAAGTCCCTGACATATATGTACATATATAAAATTATATTTTATGCAAAATGTAATGAAATGGATCATTTATTTTGAAGAAATGTGAGATAATAAAAAAAAAAGAATGCCAGATGTGTCTATAGCTGAGCTACAGTCTAACAAGATGAGGATATCTGCCTGTAGGTGAGCAGTGTTGTAACAGGTGTACAATGAGTGCCCGTAGGTGAGCAGTGGTTTAACAGGTGTAAAATGAGTACCCGTAGGTGAGTAGTGGTTTAACAGGTGTAAAATTAGTGCCCGGAGTTGAGCAGCATTTTAACACGCTGAAACTGTGTGCCCATAGCTGAGCTGAGCGTAATATGAGTGCTGACAGCCAAACGATGCGTAAGCCAGCGTAACCCGCTTGCGCGGAGCTGTGCACCATGCCAACAAGCTAACCAATGGGCAACGTTGAGCAAGCTGTATCAAAACTGCCTTTACACAGACACATCTCCTAGCCTGTGTAGACAGTCATAAAATATAAAAAGCAACAGCCAGGATACCATGCACCATAGTCAAAGTACTGAACCACTAAGCCATGACAGTTGCACTTAGCAATGCAGTAATAGCATATATATAGGAATGAATAGAAAGAAGAGCATGACAAAGCAGGTTTTGTGAAGCTGATACAATTCCAAAATGGCCAGTCACAGATAAGTGCGGGAAAAACGGCATATATAAGCCCCATAGGTGGGAATACACAGCATAACTGATTATGGAACCGACTTGCAGCCGGGATGTCAGGTGTAGGAGAGGGTAGTTGCTTCCGAGCACAGAGGTGGTACATTGAGGAGTCCAAATATATGGTTTGGCTCCTCGTCCATGATCATGAGGCCCAACTCATGCAGGGCCAGGTCCTGTGGGGAGCATATAGGGCTGAGGCTTGGGACCGGTTGGCACATGATCTCACCAGTGCCACAGGAATACCAAGGACTGGTGAACAGGTCCATCACCACCATGCGGACCTGAAGAGACGGAAGCAGGACCAACTGAACCATTGGATCGAGGAGACCCAGCAAATGCCCAACGCCCCACTACTGAGTAAGTTACATGTAATTATTTATGTAAGAAATTAACCTAGCTGATATTATGGAGATGTGTATTCCAATATTACTTCATTTATATTGCAGCAGCAGGTGTCTGTTCTGCGAACCGTCGAGCCTATGGCGATAGGCTGGTGTGGTTGCGCCACCAGGCAGGTCAGTAATTCTCTCCCTGTAACTGTAAAAAAATATATAAGTATGACAGTTAGCAAAAGAGTGCAGTGTAGACACTAATAATAAAATGTGCAAGTAACAGTGTAAGAGAGTTTGCAAGTATTGCTTGATTACAAAAGTGTGATGCAGCCTGTAATCCAAACATAAAAATGAAACAAGTCTGAAATAAAGATGTCCCACCTGTAATATAATAGTACATAACCTGCAGCAGGCTGAAAAGTACAGCTGCAGAAGCTGAGTAAAACACATGTGTGAAATATATCCCTGTTGAAATTCTGAAACATGACATAAGTGAGACTGTTGGAAAGGATTGTTATAACTAAAGGTAAAACATGTCAATAAAGCCTAGAATTAAGTACCATCCTGAATTGTAAAAATAAAACAAGTGAGAGAGTGTGAGAAAGAGGTATGAATCCACCAATAAAGTAGTAATAACTCCTGAATAAAGTATACTGCAGTCAGTACAGAATGAAATGAATGTGACAGGCAGAACCAAACAGCAACATGTGTGGAAAAAAGTACTGAAGCTGGAATGTGTGTCCTAAAATCTGGATATGTTGCTCTCAGTTAGCAATATGCAGATAGTATGGTTGTCTGAAATACCAAACATCCACAGTTGTCTATAGCCATATAAAGCAAATGTAGCAGGATGATGTAGCTGAACAGAGCCAGATATGAATGTGTATGAATAAATATGAAATGTATATTGATGTAGCAGTAACATTCCTATCACCAATCTGAAGTAGTTATAACATAGAAAACTGTAGTCAGACCTGTAGTGTGTATATATCTGCAGCTTGTAGAAATGTACAGCATATGTATAGGTATTTGAAGTTGTTAATTAAATATTTCTTCACCCTACCCTATAACCACAAATAATCCATTCCACGTGAAATGGGTATGTGCATTCACAATTAACACCGCTGGACATTTGTCCTGTTGGTTCATACATATTTGCATGTACGTTGATGCATGTGCCCTATTCATACATCCAAACCTGATGGCCTTTTGCCATCAATCAACCCTGCATGTTGTTGGATTTTGTATTGCTGTACAAATTATGCATGTGTTATGCTTGCTGTTCAATGGCTTGAATTTATGGGTGTTTGGTTAATGGGAATACTAATGCATGCTGTTACAACTAATTGTGAATGGTATTGTACATTACTAACCCAAACTGTCATAACATAATGCAAAACATAGGACGACAGGGAAGGCGGGTTGCAGCGGACCCACCTCTCCCACCTCAGCTGGCGAGTGCACCTGGCAGTAGTGCCCAGGCTGGACCCTCCTCCGGTGGCCCTCTGCCACCTGCAGGTGGAAGCGCTGCAGGGGATGGGGCTCGTCCCCCCTCTGCAAGCGTGGCCGGAGGAGAACATCCACTCGCCCTCCGTAGTGTCTGGACTGTGGTGCATAGGGAGATTCGGCACGCTGTGCTTGGGCCCCTATGCCAGCTTGAGGCACGGGTGGCACAACTCAGGGGTGTGCCTGCTGCCTGGCCTACACAGCCCCCAGCACAGCCCCGTCCTGGGCAGTGAAGGCACAGTGTCAACTGCCCATGGGTGGGGATCTCAGTTTCACTGTTGCCATCTGTGGGCTCATGGGCTTGAGATATCCAAACATCCATCCCCGTCAATTGTGTAACCCCCCCCCACATGTGTCATACACCACCCCTGTATGCGTCTTGTTAGTCTTGTCTGTTAACCTCCCCTACCTACCTCCCCAGCTATACGGACTTCCTGTACCTGACATACCACTCTCACCTGAAAAAAAAAAAAAAACGGCACTCTGTACCCACAAAAAAATTATGCCCCATACATAGCTGCCCATTTTGCAAACAAATATTATTGCTGCCCTCACACCTCTCTCAGGGGTGGAAGGTTTCAAATTTCACACCAAATTACTAACATATGCACAGCTGTTGCTGACGAAGAAATGGGCAGCTATGGGCCTTTCCTACATCCCTCCTGCAAAATCCAAGCTTGTTTTCCTACTGTCCTACCCTCTTTGTGCCCCCTTTTTCACCACTTTCCTATCTTCCCATTTTCTTTTCTTTAAAAGAAAATAGCGCGGGTGTGCACGACAGTAAGCACTTCTAAGCAGTAGTAAGCAGGTGTGCGTGAAGCTAAGCTGCAGTGCGCATGCATGAGCTCCGCATAAACCAGCGCTAACCCACTTACAACTGCTTAAAAGTGCCTTAGTCACTCTGAATGACAAGGCCTGTAGTTTACTCAGCAGCAAAATAAAATACCTCCCTCAGTCTCGAACCCAGGAAACACTAGTCTGCATGGCTTACCCCTAAGCCATGACTGCTATGCAAGAACATTGTGCTGAAAGAAATATATCATAAAATAGTAGGAATTAATGTAAAGGGAATATAGCAAGTCTAGTACACAAAGCATGTCATGTATATTTACTGTCAAATCTAGTGGATTTGTAAAATAGTACTGTGTCTTGAGAAACAGTCATGCTAGTTGGTAGCTACTAGGTAATAATGTCACAGTAGCATCTGGCAAGCCACACACATACTCAGAGCAGGATAAACACTGCCATAGTTGAATAGTTAAGAGATCAGACATAGCAACTGTGACTGAGTTACAGGGATGTCCCTGATGTGAAAACAAATGTAAACTGTGCCCCACTGACACCCTGTCAAATGTACTAACAGTAGGCAGAAAGGTGTAACTACACATGCAATGGTAACTATGACTGACTGAAGGTATGCACCACCTGCACGGCACAAATGGTGTACTAATACATATGCTTGAAATAACCCACAGTCACAATTGCAGAGTATCAGAAGATGTCTTTGGAGTAACCCACTGCTATGTACCATTCCATGAGGCTGATAAAAGATGCACCGGAGAGTATCTGAGGCCTGCTCAGCAGCATGATCAAATACCCCTGTAAATGTCAAGGCCCACACCATGGCCAGACCACACTGCATGCAGTAACACCCTACCACAACAACCACATAGGGAATTGCTGGCCAAACAGATTTAGCAAGCATTACAAGCTGTGAATGTAAATGGAAAATAGGAAAGCCATATCAACACTTTACAGGAAAGACACCTAGCAGGCATACAACGAGTGAATGTAAAGGCCAAATATTGAAGCCATAGCAACAGATTGCAAGAGCCACTGCTATATACCAGTTACCCCACAATCCCCACAGGAAAGCACACACACCCATATACACAGTATTACTAGTCGTAGGTGTCGGTTTACATATACATGGAGAACAGGACACTGGAGGAAGGAATATTCAGCTTACAGAACAACATGCATTGCAGTGTCTACAACACAGCCTGAAATATGAGAGACATACCAACCCTTACACTCACAGAACAGTGTCCACAGCAAACCAGCATGGTCCCCACCCTGATAATCTGAAAGGGCTATGCCTACCCAATAGACCTTTTAATAGCACAGTCCTGTAATCACAGTGAGAACTGCAATCACTATACAACAGGCTGCATGCAATTAGTAAATGCTGGCTAACAATTGGTGCAGAGGCCATCACATGGACATGTGCAGATATCTACAAAAGCATCCTGTACTCCCAGTCCACACATGCAATACTGTCATTGCACCCGCTGGAGGTAGAGAAAGAGAGGGAGAGAGAGAGAGAGAGAAAAAAAAAAGAAAAAAAAAGAAAGAAAGAAAGAAAGAAAGAAAGAAAGAAAGAAAAAAACCTGAAACAACAAAGCAAAGAGGCTGACAGCAGGCCAAGCAACTGCAAGCCTACACAAACAGCTGCACCAAACACAGATAATGTAAAGTACTACTATAATACTCTACATACTGTGAACCCTCCAGATGTGTTATTGGTCTGTATCTATGTATAGGAAGATGTGCATAGGGCCGGGTACATACTGAAACTGTCACTGAAGGCTCCACATACATATGTATGTGATGGTAGCTATGTGCACATAGCAATAAAGGTTGTAGTGCAATGTACAAGTAGGTTGTACAGTAATGGATGTTCAGCAGTACGTTACTGTGTGTATACATATGTGGAACTAAAAAGGAGTATATATATATATATATATATATATATATATATATATATATATATATATATATATATATATATATATATATATATATAAAACATGTGTATACGTATGTATATCGAGATATGTATGTATATATATATATATATATATATATATATATATATATATATATATATATATATATATATATATATATATATATATATATATAATATGCATATGTGTATACATAGATAGAGAGGGATGTAGGAATACATAGACATATATAGTTTCACAGTGTCATAGTTTAGTACTAGGCTATCTGCAGGCAGTGTATAGAATAGATTTATAAACTTGCGCCTCTGTATAGTAGTGACACAGTGAAGACCCCCCTACATAATAGCATTAGTTTACTGTGCCTCTGTCTAGTAGTGACACAGAGAAGACCCCTGCTGTAAACCTATGATCTCCCATCCACTTGTCAAGAATGCACATGAAGAGTGTCAGTGAGGGTCTCTGCCTAACATGAACTAGGATCCTGTTCCACAGTATGGGAAGCCTCTTAGTGATGGATCAGTCCCTACAGTATGTCCTATTCATATGTGTGCTGAGGTTTAAATCCATAGCTGTCGTGCTTCTGATGGATTTGGATTGTATGAGATGGAACATGTCCATCACCACCAGATTGGACATGGCCTACTACATCAGGCACAGATCACCCCTACGTAGGCAGTATGCTATGGAATTGAGCATGAGTTACATTAGTCTGGCAGCATATGACAGTTGTTGCAGACCCTTGATCCTCCTGATGATGTACTCATGGGGTCTCCCTAGATGTTGCAAGTGCCAGGTGAGGTACATACCAAATGGGGCATAGTACACAGTCATGGGCTTGATAAGGGAGGAGTATAGGGGTACAACGACCCCTTTTGATGTGGATGTGAATCCCTTCATGATAAGGTGGGCAAGGTAGGTAGTCCATCCAACCACTTTGGCAACGTGGGTGTCAAATGAGAGGTCAGCATTGAACGGTGTCACCAGGTCTCCGATTACTTTGTCTGTACTCCGTGGGTTATTGTCTATGTGATAATATTTAGGTACCTTGTCCGTCCAAAAGGGTATGAGTATACATTACGTGGCATGCAGTGTCAGGCCATGACTCTGGCACCAGTTGTTGGTGTCCGCGAAGCCTGTCAGTAGGATGTATGTGTCAGCAGGTGTATCACCTATGGCGCCTAGTATGCAGTCATCTTTGAACATTGTCAGCCACTACCCTCCCATGTCTGCTTCCACATCTGAGAATGATATTCCAAACATGAGCAGTCCCAGGACAGAGCCCTGTGGGACACCAAATGTGACTGGCTCTGTGTCTGCCATGGCACCAGTGAGGTTGACTATAGGGTTTCTATCTGTTAGCCAGTTTGCAACACATCATGTGACAAATGGATTTAGATTTCAGCTGTTGATCATGTCTATGTTGGCAGAGTGTGGTATTGTGTCGAATGCTGTAGGCAAGTCCAGGTAGGCTGTATGGACCGCTGTGCCCTCAGCAATGGCTGTAGTGACTGATTTGAAAAGGTCAACCAGGTTCATAAGGCAGGATCTGCCCTCTACAAAGCCAAACTGGGTGGGATCACGTGTCTAAGTCCCCATTGTCTCTGTTGATGGGTACCATAATGATCCTTTCCATAGTGTTGCAGACCAGGCTGGTTATGCTTATGGGGCGGTAGTTACCAGGGTCTGTAGAGGTGCCTCCTGTGTGGAGTGGGACTACTGTTGCTGTATGCCAGTGTCCAGGTACATATGCTGTAGTAAGGCTATGGCTGAATAGCATGTAATGTGCATGTGTAGCTCCTCTTGCAGTTCACATAGCATGCAACCTGCAATACTGCTGGGTCCCATCGATGCTGTGTTTACAGCTCCGCTGAGGGTGGTTCCCAGCTGGACATCTGAGATGACAGGGAGGTTACAGTCAGCTGGGATAAGTAATTCCACATGTGTGGGTGAGGGAGGGGAGAAACCTGCACTGAACCTGTCTTCCAGACTGTTGGCATTATCTGTGTGTTCAGTGTAGCGTATGTCACTGTGAACTAACTGTGAACACAACTGAGGGTTCCCACCCAGGTGTGTAACATAGCAGAGGCAGGCCTTGTGGTTATCTGTAGTGACCATAGCAATGTCCCTCTCATTGTTGGCCTTGCATGTTTGTACGACAAAACGTATCTTTCTTCTACTGCTGATCAGAGATGCCGTAGCTGTATGGAAGTATGCTCTGCCGTGCAGTAGCTACCTTCTGTTGTTATACAATTCTTTCAATGCTGGGTCCACCAGACAGGATGCCTGCCCTTGGTGGAGAGGGTCATGGTTTCATTTGTGATTGCATGATCCATGCATTCTTGGAGATGTATGTAGAAGCATATGTGAAGGTGTCTGCATTGTGGGAAGTGGATTACACTGGCCCAGTGGGCATTAAGGATACCAACTCAGTTATAAGAAGTGTAAAGTCGGCATGTGAGAGGTTTCCCACTGTAGTCTTTTGTGTTGTGGGGGAGGTGGGATATGTATATCCAGGGGGATTAGTCTGTGGTCAGATGTGACTAGCGAGGGGTATACTTCCAGTGTGTAGCACATTGTCCCCATGTTTGTGATGATCAGGTCTAGTATATTATCTCCTGTTGTGGGAGAGGTGACTAGTTGTTCCATTGCATTTGACATAGTGAATTCCAGGAACCTTTGGGCTAGGGTGTTTGGGGTAGAATAATGCACCCAGTGTATGTTAGGGTAGTCGCAGTATCCCAGTATAACCAAAAGCAGGATATACCGAAGGTAGAAGGACACAGCTCGTATGAGTGATGAACGAAATATATACTTTATTGCTATGATAAAACTTGTACCATACTACATACAGTTAAGCGCTTTCAACTGACAATACTCAGTCTTCATCAGAACAATGTATCCATTTTTAAAAACAGTATATATAGTGTCTGTTGATTTGTATTTAAAAATTGCGCCAAAACTTTTAAAGTGATAGCACTTGAAAACACATAAAAACCTCATATAAGAATCGCTGAATGAACTTGATATTAATACAAATAAAAATTGCACTAAACCAGACAATTGATAAATAACTATATTTACAAATAATTAAATAAATAATTATATATATATAATTTTATAAATAACTCCTACCTAATCTATATACAAATAGAATCTACCAGTAATAATAAGAACATACAATATTAGTACATGTTGGTGAGGTACTAAGAATAAACATTGAAATAAACATAAAATATGTAATAAATATACTCATAATTGTTGCCTAAAATATAAACATGCCATATAGGACTATTGAGGTTAACATGTTGATCATATAGTCTCATATGTTAAATGCCTAATATATAATATAAACTAAAAAATATATAGACAAAATGGGTCTTACTAATAAGAAACTAAATTAACTAATTTCTAGGAACGGTTTGATGCTAATATGGTCATTAAGACCAGGATATCTAGTGGCATCCGTTCTTATCTGCCAAACACTTTCCTTCAATGCCAATAGTGCTTTCCAGTTACCTTGATAGGTAACTTGATTAATCTGGTCTATAATACTGAATACAAAACTATGTTTATCACCTTTGTCTACTATATGTCTATACAAAGCATTAGATGTATCCTCCTTACGTATTTTGTAGAGATGTTCATAAATGCGTTTCTTTAGCATCCTTTCCGTCTTACCTATATAAAATGCAGTGCATACAATACATCTAGCAATATATACAATTTGTTTGCTAGTACAATTTCCACCTATACATCTGATCTCTGTATGGTTGATATCACTTAATGTAAATTTGTCCAATGTGTTGATATAGGAACATTGATGACAGGCCCCACATTTGCTACTTGCTTTGGTAAATTTTGTATTACTACCTTGTTTGTTATCTGTATGTTCTAACCTTATTTTGAGATTAGGGGCCACTTTATACACAATAACTGGTTTGGGACCTAATGTCGATTCCAAATTATTGGATAAAATGATATCCCAATGTCTATATAATATGTCCTTAATATAATGAACATATGGAGAGTAAGTAAGTACACATACCCTATTAAATGTATTAGTTCTACATGAACTACAATCACCTACTGATGCTTGTACGCCTAAAAGTGGTTTGTATCGTTGTCCCCATTGGGACAAAACATATTGTGTGATGTCCTTAAGTAACTTGTCTGGATAACCTCTTTTCATAAACATAGAGTATAACATCTTTATGTCCTCGATCATAGCTTCCTTAGTAGAGGACATCCTAGCTATCCTTATGCATTGTCCTTTCACTACATTTTTGAACATAAAAGGTGGATGATTACTATTATATTCTATGTAGTCGTTAGAGAAAGTAGGTTTCCTATACATTTTAGATGCAAACCCTGTGTTTGTATTACTTATATATGTATCAAGGTATGCTATTGCTTTCTTATTGTAACAATAAGTGAATTTTAAAAATTGTGTTGTATTGTTAAGGAAAATAATGAACTCATCTATCATTCCTTCTGGACCTTTCCATATTACAAATAAATCATCCAAATATCTGGCATAAAATACAATATACTTATAATAGGGGCTATTGAATAGATATTCAGTTTCCCATTCCAGCATTACCATGTTTGCAAAAATTGGCTCGCAAGAAGCCTCCATGGCAACGCCTATTTTCTGCCTAAAAAACTCTCCTTGAAAAGTGATGTAATTATATTCAAGCACCAGAGACATCATTTCTGTTAGTACACATATTTTGTCCCAACTATATCCTGAATATTTTTTAAGACTGTTAGTAAATAAATCTAGTCCTGTTTCTTTAGGTATACATGTATACAAATCAACTACATCTATGGTAATAAAAATATGATCTGGATTGCATTTATCTTCAGTAAGATTATTCAGAAAACTCCAAGAATCTTTCATAATATGGGGTACTGCTTTATATATATGTTTCGTCCATGTGTCTATAAGTACCCCAATATTATATGTTTTAGATTTTGATCCAGATATTATTGGTCTATAAGGTGGATCCTTAATAGATTTATGGATTTTGGGTATACCCACTATTTTAGCTAATATGGGATGGTCAGTTTTGAGAAACATATAGATGTCGTTACTTATTCTGTTGTCTATCAAATATTCTTCTAATATAAGGTCTATCCTTTTATAACCTATATTGATTTCATTCAAAGATACAACTTCATAGTTTCCTGAGTCATACAACAAATTATGTATTTTGGTGTTGTAGTCAATATTATAACTGACCACATATTTTATGTTTATTTCAATGTTTATTCTTAGTACCTCACCAACATGTACTAATATTGTATGTTCTTATTATTACTGGTAGATTCTATTTGTATATAGATTAGGTAGGAGTTATTTATAAAATTATATATATAATTATATATTTAATTATTTGTAAATATAGTTATTTATCAATTGTCTGGTTTAGTGCAATTTTTATTTGTATTAATATCAAGTTCATTCAGCGATTCTTATATGAGGTTTTTATGTGTTTTCAAGTGCTATCACTTTAAAAGTTTTGGCGCAATTTTTAAATACAAATCAACAGACACTATATATACTGTTTTTAAAAATGGATACATTGTTCTGATGAAGACTGAGTATTGTCAGTTGAAAGCGCTTAACTGTATGTAGTATGGTACAAGTTTTATCATAGCAATAAAGTATATATTTCGTTCATCACTTGTACGAGCTGTGTCCTTCTACCTTCGGTATATCCTGCTTTTGGTTCTATTGTCGTGTTTCGCTACAGTTGTGTGGGTCAGCAGTATCCCAATATGATGGTGTGTGGTGGGACATTCATATCCTCCAATGTCTACAGGAAGGCTGACTGTGGTCCCTGAGATTGGGAGGGTGGTCTGTAACATGCTAGCAGTTGTATAGCAGGTTTGCCTACGGTTATCTGCACCTGGATGGTTTGTGATGCTTCATGTGTTGCCACTAACCTGGAGGTGTGTGTGTCCTCCATGAATATGGACACACCCCCTCCCTTTTTGTTTTGTCCTGAGTCCTGGGGCCAAAACGCATGATACGGGGTATAGCCTGGTACCGCTGGTGTGCTCTCAGGAGCCTTGAACCAGGTTCTCACTTACTGCACAGACATCGAGATTGGTAGAATATGTATGTACAGATATATGTAATACACACATACATATATAGATATCTGTAGAGACTTATACATATACAGATAGATCTGACTGACAACAGATATGTCTGTATATGACTAACTCACTCTCTGTCCCACCCCCACACACTCACACTCACCCTGTGTCTCTCTATCACTCTCTCCCCCTCTCTCCCCACATCTATATATATATATCTACATCTATATATACATATTATATATACATATATACAAACAGATATATATCCATATACAGATATAAATATATCAATATATATATATATATATATATATATATATATATATATATATATATATACATATATATATACATATATATATACATATATATATATATATATATATATATATATATACATATATAGACTGTGTGAGGCACATGTGTGCAGATGTCTTGCAACAGGTGCCTGGTGTCACAGCATGGAGTGAACACCAGTGTGGATACTGGAATACCATACCCCATTCAAAAACACTGACACCAGTAACCACCACATATGTACATGCCTGTCCACCACTGCATGTTTCAGGGGGGAACAGGGTCAACAAGTGTGCAATAGGCTCCACATCGATATACACAGTGGCACACTAGTCCTGTAATACCTGTACATGGAATGTGTCAGTGGACATGGTGTGTCAGCTATGGACATGTAGGTCACTGTACCTCTCCACACCCCACAATGTCCTACACAGCATGTACATCCCATGACAGCTACAGATATGGAAAGGGACACAGACATATGCAAGTAACTGTGTCAATGCACGCAAACACCACAGAGCACACGCAGACTACCTACATAGAGGTTACCACTGCTGGATATACATAGTTCGGTCACACCCATGACAGTTGTCCACCAATCATGGTAACACCTCCAACATCCACAACACAAATTACCTATGTCTGTCGTCCTTGTAACTACAGTATAGAGCACATGGTGGAGGTACGGGACCCTACCCACAGATATGACGTACCCTGTAGTAGACCACACAGAATTAAGAAGCAGGGCTCCCCATGAGTAGATGTCAGACATACCCCTGCTGAATGTTATGCAGATAGGTAATATGCCATATGATTCACCCTGTTTAACTGTTTGTAAGGAGCAGGTACGATCATAACACGTGTCACAAGGGGCAGGGTAGCATAACAGTATGCTGCTGTAGGACAAGGGCCAAAAGCACACTACCTACCTAGAACACAATGCACACCCATGAACACATTGCAAACAAAATATGTGAGGTGGAATGAGTGTGCTAGTGACTGGGTGCATGTTGTGTACTGGTGTGATTGCTCACCATGACTGTCTGTCATGGTAGTGTGTGTCCTTGGTGTGAGGCCAGAGACAGGTGTGTGAGGTATTGCAATCAACACATACTACATTGCCATATGTTGTGCTGTGTTACCCTGTATGTCACTGTGTTGTAGGTAGGGTTATGGCAAGTAAGAGTAGTGTGCATTACCAGTGAAATATGTAACGTGCATTGTGTGCAGTGCATGGGCTGATAATGTTCCCTATACAGTACCTTGATACAAACCCCCACTGTGAGGTTGTGTATTGTACCTGAAACAGTGTGTTGACTGCTGCAATATACTAGTCTGTTGTATGGAGTGTGCCAGGTACTTTTGCACAGTTGTCGGATGAGCACTGATATCTGGTCATGTACATGTGTATCCCCCAATAGACAGACAGATGCTATATATGGTGCCTAAGTTATATCACTGCAGTCAAGTATTATGTATATTATGTGTGCTATAGTTTGCTGACAGATATTGCTGACATATTTTCCTTATCCTTTTCAGGGCCATGTTTCACCAGCGGAACCTGTCTACTCCACTGCAGAGGAGGAGGAGATACACCAGAGCCTGGTGCTGGATTTCGCTGTACTCTTTTCCCGCACCAGCCAGAACCAGCAGGATAGGGCTGCACTGTGACAAGACCTGGTCCATCGGGTAAATGACATAGGCACACATAACTGGACATATGAGCAGGTACACCATCACTGCAGTGTTTTAATTAGAAATGTCCGTCAGTGTGCATCGGATATCCACAGGCAGCAGCTTGCCACAGGTGGTGGGGTGGCTAGACATTCCCCCCTCACCAGACTGGAGGGACTACTCCTGAGTGTTGTGGCTCCAGCACAGCAGCAACAATAACAGCATACATGTGTAATGATGGAGGCTGGAGCCACACAGCAGCAGGACACAGAGCATGCAGGTAACATGCCATGTGTATAGTTGACCATTCTGTACACTGTTAGGTTATGCATGTATGAGGTGTGTCCTCATTTTGTAGCTGTAATCTTGGTAGTTATTGTGCATTAGTGATATCCTCATTATCTGCAGTACACCTGTGGAAGCTAACTGTTGCACTACTGAACTGTATCATGCCCACAGTATCAATGGCACAGTTGTGCCCACTGATGATAAATGTCTCTTTTCTGCAGGTCCCTCTGGTGTAACAGCAAGGCAGCCTATCCATGCTGGTGAGTGTGTAATGCCATTACCTTCAATACTCTGTATACTAATAGTAATAATAGGCTGAAACAGTAGTGCTATGTGTTTGATTGCAGGTGTGATTGTGTCTGTGGGTTGATATCTCATATACTGAGGTGTGTGCATGTGTGCATGTGTGCATGTGCCCATGTGTGCATGTGCCCATGTGCGCATGTGCACATGTGTGCATGTGTGCATGTGTGCATGTGCCCATGTGTGCATGTGTGCATGGGCTCATGTGCCCATGTGCCCATGTGTGCATGTGTGCATGTGCCCATGTGCGCATGTGCCCATGTGTGCATGTGTGCATGTGCCCATGTGTGCATGTGTGCATGTGTGCATCTGCCCATGTGCCCATGTGGCCATGTGCGCATCTGCCCATGTGTGCATGTGTGCATGTGTGCATGTGCCCATGTGCCCATGTGTGCATGTGTGCATGTGTGCATGTGTGCATGTGCCCATGTGTGCATGGGTGCATGTGTGCATGTTTGCATGTGTGTATGTGTGCATGTGTGCATGGGCCCATGTGCCCATGTGCCCATGTGTGCATGTGTGCATGTGCCCATGTGCGCATGTGCCCATGTGTGCATGTGTGCATGTGCCCATGTGCCCATGTGTGCATGTGTGCATCTGCCCATGTGCCCATGTGTCCATGTGCGCATGTGCCCATGTGTGCATGTGTGCATGTGTGCATGTGCCCATGTGCCCATGTGTGCATGTGTGCATGTGCCCATGTGTGCATGGGTGCATGTGTGCATGTTTGCATGTGTGTATGTGTGCATGTGTGCATGCGCCCATGTGTGCATCAGTGGTGGCATTGTGTACACATTGTAAACTGTGTTTCCTGTCTTACTCCCACAGGTTCTGGTGCTGCTCTGGTGTCATGCAGCAGGGAACCTGAATCAGCTGCTGTGGATAGTGATAATGATGATACCTATGTAATGGCACAGGTAGGTGTGCCAGGGTCCGTCATTGGTCAGCCAATTGACACTACACAGCTGTTGACCCCATCAATGCGCACAGTCATCCTGCCAATACATCCTTTGTCACCAATGTCCCTAGGTGATGGACAGGATACAGTGGGCATTGACCAGGTTAATGTGGTACCGGTGGCACATGCATCCCCACACTGCAGCCATGGCCAGGGCCCTGACATGGTACCACACAGGCAGACATCCATGGATACTCGTGTGAGCATCCGTGGGCATACCACCCCTGTCAGACGTGCCCACAGAGGTCTTTCAACCCCAGCTATGTTTCGGGCTGTAATGCAGGCATAGTCATGTATGGAACTATACACCAGACAGGGTCTGAGGGAGCTGAGAACATGTCGCACAGCCATGAGTGACAGTATGCGTGATGTTGCGGCTGCCTTCCACAACTTCACTGAGGTCATTGACAGACGTTGGGGGGACACATTAGATCTGTTCCCCAACTATATGTCCATGAGCCAGGGCAATGGTGGACGGTTGAAGCGTCGACGTGGCCGTATGCCAGCAACAGCAGCAGCTGGCAGCCGTCGTGGACAACATGTCCGCGGCCACTCACATAGTGCCAGCAGCAGGTCTGTGCTGTCATCAAACTGCCCCAAGAGACCACGTGCACATGGCTCTGGACAGTCCCAACAGGGACCTGTCTCCAGTCAACAAACACCTGCTTCTGATGACAGTACCCAGTCTGGCTTAGTACCTGATACGATCCGTAGCACCCCTGCCAGGCACAGGTACCATGTCCGTGGCCACAGACAGTGATCTGTATGACCTGGCAGGTACAGTCTGTGGCTGTCTGCAAACACCTGTATATGGCAGCCATGAGGTGGTACTGTGTGCATTCATACACACATGCAAAGTGATAACACCTAGGGCTACCGCATACACGCACATACTGCATCAACATTGCCCCATCATGTACTGCTGTCCCACACCAACACACACACACAGACATGTCAATTGGTTGTATCAGTGGCAGACTCAGGCATACCAGGTACACACCCTGCGCATATGATGAAACTGTGCCACCTCCTGCAATCTGTAAAATCGGTGCAGGAACAGGTTAGCATGGTGCTGATGCACAGGGTGACTACATAGACGTATTGTAATAGTATGATGTTGACAACAGTATAGTGTAATGATAGCATTGTGGGTATATACCAGCATGCCTGATGCAGTTACAGTATGAATGTCATTGTATTGTTTTGTACACCCATAGTAATTACCACGGTGTTCTGTCTGCACATCTTTGCATACTGGTGGTGAGGCTATGAAGGGATGGCCACCTACATAGGTAGCACAGGGGATACAACAATGTACATATTGATACTTAATGATGGCCATGTCTACTGCGAGTTGCATGCTGTCCACACACGACTCTGCAATGCAGATGTTTCAGGATGTTGATATCTGTGCAGTACTACACAACAGGTTCAAGGCTCACAAGAGCACACTAGCACTACAAGGTCACACCTCATACCATGCATAACAGCACCAAAACACAGAACTAACTATGACAGGAGGGAGAGTGTCCATACATGTCAAGGATACTGTGGTGCCAGGACAGGTAGCATACATCATACTAAGTCTGGAACTGCTGAGTGAGGGCTCAGTTTCTGTTATTTGACATGTGTATTATTACAGGTATGGGCACTTGGGTATCAGGCCAGTTATTCAACATTACGAAGGTACGTGGTCTATACACTTGTGGGGGGTGCGGCTGAACCCAGCCCGTCTGACCTGGGAATGTCTGGGTACTGGCTTAGAGTGCCTGCATATAGGCACTGTTACATACTGGAGGTTGTACACCTTGTTTGTTGTAGCATAGTCTACATACAGGCCTGCTGACTGTAGCTTTGTTTGTATGCATGTTTGCCTGTTATGTTCCTGAAACACTGATTCCACCTGCAGTACAGATATACAGTGCCTCTGTGGATCCCTAGGGACATCTGTGTTGCTTACTGTACTGATGTCCATGTGTCACTTGACAGAACGTCACTGTTTGTCCTGTTTGCATGTAGCTTGCCTGTAACACATTGCATATGACTTACCTCACATTTGCTCAAGACAGCATTCATATATGCCAGCACTAACAAATCAGGAGTACTACACCCTCACATAGTCACCTTGAGTACCTTGTTCCCCATTGGCCCTATGTGTCGTTACTTAGTATGGGAGTCACAATACTATGGTAGCATGTGCAAAGGTCACCTGTCGATCTACTCTCAGGTCCAGTTGGTGAATCTGTGAGTCATGTGGCAATGTTACAGCTGACTCATGTACACAGACAACCCTCTCCCCTTCCCATACACATACAACACATGTGAGTGATGCAACCACATAGCCAAACTGGGGGCTAAGCTCTGTTTACACAGCACTGGCATTCCCTGTCAGGTGGAGTGGGATACTTCAGTGAATACAGTACCAGTCTCCCATAGACCTGCCACGACCACAATCCAAACACAGAAACACACAGGTACATTATTGGGCTCTCAGAATAGCATCCTGCCTGAGCAGCTGACACCTGCAAAGCAGACACACAAGCAAATGTTACACCAGAGCAGAGCACATGCAACACATAGCTCACAAAGCCTGTGTGCCAAACAGTCACAGGCTATACGGCTAGACAACACACCTGCTACAGTTGTATGAGGTACCTCTATCATCACATACATGGTGGTCCTGCTCCCAAGCTGAAAAAGGTGACGGTCATGCTGAACTGCCCATCGGGCACTATGATCCACCACATAACACAAGCATACCGGTCACTCCAAGGCATGTAGAAGTATGTCATTGTCTGTGCCAGTGTGTATGACCTCTGATGCACCTCCCTGGACTACATGTTAGGGGACATAGAGGGGCTCTCTGAGCTTGTGGCACAGGCTGGTATGGCCCTGGCCTTGAGTAGCATCTCACCCTCACCATGAATACTGCCACAATATGTAGACAGGATCATCAGTTTCTGCAATTAACGTATCTTTCAGTGACATCCAAAGGGGATCCAATGCCTGTCAGTGTGGGATTACATGCTGTACATGCCACATTGCTTTGCTTGGGACAGCTTGCACCTGTCACCCATGGGCTGTTGTATATTGGTAGAGGCTGTTGCTACACACATAGTGCCTTTGTATGCAAGGCTGACATTACACAGCCACCTACACAGGTATCACACGGGATGGGACACTAATAGCAATGCTACTCAACAGCAGCAGTGTAAACCTCAAGATGCATGCAGTGGAAACTGTCCTTAGCATGGGGTACAGCAATATCCGTGCAGTAACAGACTCCTGGTACAAGGCTCCCAGGTGCACACCATCAGTGCCAGGTCATTCCTGATACCATGCTTGTCATCCCCTACACATGCACCAAACCAGAACAGGGGGGATGTATCCAAAGGCACCTCAGATACACACACACTCAGGTTGGTGGCACTGCACAAAGCATCAGAGCCTCTCCATGTGCAACACACAGTGGGTTAGACTGCCTTCAGGTTCATAGCCTAGCACACACCACACTCCCATACCCAGGAAACCCACTTGGCCTTCCTGACATCACTGGGAATATGATGGTCTCTCATCACACCACTATATGGTTGTACTGCAACTAACCAAACATACAGTGTGAGCATTATTCTAGCTGCAAGATCCTATCTGAAGGGTTCTAATCATTCATTCCCTGCATTGCTGTGGAACAACTTGTTACCACTCCCACAAGTGGTGACAACATGCTGCACCTGTTCATCACCAACATGTGGACTATATGCTCCAGACCAATCATGTATCCCTCGTTGGTGGGATGACACCATCTACAACCCACACTGTATAGTCACATACCACATGCAGCCCCTGCACAGAAGACCACAGTCATACAGTTGTCTGATGCATATTCCATGTATTCACATTGAGGCAGGCTTCGGACATGGGAACTCTTGCAGTTCACAGGTACATATGTGTAGGTGGCGCACACATAAATCATGTGTGCATTGACATTACTGATATAATGTATGTTGTGCAATAATGGAAACAACACCCCACACACATGGACAAACTGTGTGACAAAAATACACATGACATTTGTAGGATACAAACACCTGCCTAACTATGCTAAATCACTTTTGAGAGTCGCAGTAGCAGAGCGTGCTATTTGCATTACTGGGAGGATTGCTTTCTCCTGCTGTACTTATAGGGTGCTGACATCATCAGTGTTTAGACAGTGGAATATGCAGCATGTGTTGTGTAGTAAAAGTTGCCGAAAGGGACATTTCTCATACACATGTAATTGCACACACTACTCCCACACACACTGGGCACTTGCAGGATTCAAAACCCTACCTAACTATGTGATGACACTTGTGCAAGACGCATTGGCAGAACGTGCTATTTGCATTAATGGGGATTGCTTTCTCCTGCTTTACTTATAGGGTGCTGACATCATCAGTGTTTAGACAGTGGAATATGCAGCATGTGTTGTGTAGTAATAGTTGCCAAAAGGGACATTTTTCAGAAACATGGAATTGCACACACTACTCCCCCACACACATTCACTGGGCACTTGCAAGAATCAAACCCCTACCTAGCTATGTTATGACACTTGTGAGAGATGCATTAGCAGAGCGCGCTATTTGCATTACTGGAGAAATTGCTTTCTCCTGCTGTACTTATAGGGTGCTGACATCATCAGTGTTTAGACAGTGGAATATGCAGCATGTGTTGTGTAGTAAAAGTTGCCAAAAGGTACATTTCTCATACTACTCCTCCACACACATTGGGCACTTGTAGGATTCAAACCCCTATCAAACTATGTTATGACACTTGTGAAAAACGCATTAGCAGAGTGCGCTATTTGCATTACTGGACATAATTTCTGCTCCTGACATATGTATAGTGTGCTGACATCATTATGGATGGAGAGATATGTACATCTGTGACTATCCATCAGTACAGGGGAGAGCATATCTATGCATTAACTTTGCACAGGCACAGTGGCCTACTGTACTGTGGAGGCAGATGCCAAATACACTGTGGATAGCCTTCTGTATTCCCTAGGGACAACAGTCAGGTATTGCACTCTATGGTCATATGTTTACCTGTCAGATGCAAGTATCTGTTGCTCATAGGTTCATAGGTTATAGGTTCATAGGTTCATACTAGGCTATCTGCCCGAGGGCATTTACAAGCCTAGCCCATAGTTTTGTGGCTTACGCCACCCCTTTAGTATGGGGAACTATACCCATTATTTTACTGTGCCTCTGTTGAGCAGTGACACTGAGGTAATCCCTGGGGTATATCTGCGATCTCCCATCCATTGGTCAAGATTTCTCTTGAACAAGGCCAGCGAGGTGCTCTGCCTCACATATACCGGGATTTTATTCCACAGCATAGGGAGTCTTTGGGTGATGAATCTATCCCTCCAGCGCGTCCTATTAATAGCCGTGTCGAGGTTTAAGACTCCCGCCCTTGTGGCTCTGACGGATCTAGATTTTTTGAGGTGAAGCATATTCATCAAATCTGGGTTTGACATGGCCTTGTATGTTAGGCAAAGGTCACCTCTGAGCAGCGGTATGCGACTGAATAGAGCTGGAGTTCTTTCAGTCGGGCAGCATAGGACAGATGTTTGAGACCCTTTATCCTTTTGGTGAGGAACTTTTGTGGCCTCTCCAGCTGCTGCAAGTGTCGGGTCAGATACATTCTGAATGGGGCATTGTACTCAATCATTGGTCTGATGAGTGATGAGTATAGGGAGACTATGACCTCCCTTGATCTAGATGAGAATCCCTTCATGATAAGGTGGGCAATATAGAAGGTCTTCCTAACTACTTTAGCTACATGGGTGTCGAATGACAGACTACTATCAACCTGGGTCCCCAGGTCCCTGATAACTTCTTCTATGCTCAGTGGATTGCCACCTATTTGGTAGCTAGGGGTAACCTTGTTTTTCCCGAAGGGTATGACTATGCATTTTTGGCATTTAACTTTAGGCCATGGCTCTGGCACCAGTTATCCGTTTCTGTGAGACCCTTCTGAAGGATATCTGTGTCAGATGTGTTTTCTACTATGGCCCAGTTTGCAGTCATCTGCAAACTTTGTCAGCCATAACCCTCCTGTGTTTGCTTGTACTTCGGAAAAGTAGATGCCAAACAAGAGTGGGCCCAGGACTGAGCCCTGTGGTACACCACTTGTGACAGGCTTTGAGTCTGACATGGCGCCAGCAACTCTGACCCTGTGGGTTCTGTCACTCAGCCAGTTTGCAACCCATCTTGTGATGTACGGGTTAACATTTAAGCTGATGAGTTTTTCAATGATACCCGAGTGGGGTATTGTATCGAAGGCCTTCGCCAGATCGAGGTAGGCTGTATGGACTGCCTTTCCTCATCAATGGCTTTGGTGACTGTTTCAAAAAGTCAACCAAGTTTAGAAGGCATGATCTGCCTTTGACAAAGCCAAACTGGGATGGATCCAAAGTCTGCAAATTCCCTATGTCTTTATTTATGAGGTCCATTATGATCCTCTCCATGGCTTTGCAGATAAGGCTTGTCAAGCTAATGGGCCGGTAATTTCCAGGGTCGGTGGAGGCACCGCCTTTGTGAAGTGGGACCACAGTTGCAGTGCCACTCCTGGGTGCGTATCCAGAGGTAAGACTATGATTAAACACCTGTCCTAACTGTGGGTTTAATTCCTCGATGAGTTCGTGGAGCACACAGCGGGACACCATCAGGTCCCATGGATGCTGTGTTTTTGCTTTGGAGAGAGCAGTTCTCACTTGGGCGTTGGAGATGTTTGGGGGCTGCAATCGCTGGTATAGATATCTCTCCTTTGGGGGCTGGGGGAGAAGTTTGCACTGAACCTGTCAGCCAGTATGTTGGCAATGTCTGTAGGATCAGTAATCTTCACATCATTTTGAACTAGTTCTGAGCATATCTGGGAGGTTCCTCCCAGGTTTCTAACATAGCTAAAGAAGGCCTTATGATTGTCTTTTGAGTCTTTAGCTATTTTTCTCTCAAAATTTGCTTTGGATGATTTTATGAGAGCTCTTAGTTTTTACTTATAGTGATCAAGGGTGTCTTACCTTTTAAGGATTTTGCTCTATCTTGTAGTAGCTTCCTCCTTTTGTTGTAGAGTTTGTTTATGGCTGGGGTCCACCAGACTGGACGCTTGCCTTTGGTACAAAGAGTCTTTGTTTTGCTTGGGATTGCCTTATCCATGCAGTCCTGCAGGTGCTGGTAGAAGGCATTTGTAAGTGATTCAGCGGCTTGAGTACTGTTTTCTGCGGCTCGGGGCCTTAAAGGAGACCACACTAGTCTTTAGAAGTGTGAAGTCGGCTTTCGAAGTTCTTTACTGTGGTCTTTTTATTTCAGGTGGGGTGGGATGAGGACCTCCAGCGAGATTAGTTTGTGATCTGATCTCACCAGTGAGGGGTATACTTCGGTGTTGAACATTGTGCTCCCATGTTCGTGATGATGAGATCAAGTATGTTTTCTCCTCTTGTGGGATGGTGACTAGTTGTTCCATGGCATTTGAGTTTATGAATTCCAGGAACTTTTGGGCTAGGGTGTTTGGGCTTGAGTAGTGTTCCCAGTCTATATTAGGGTAATTGAAGTCACCTAGTATGATGGTGTTTGGTGATACATTTATCCCTCTAGTGTTTTCAGGAAGGCCATGTGAGGTTCCTGAGTTTGTGAGGGTGGCCTGTAACATGCTACAATTTGCAGAGCAGTCTTGCCTATGGTTAATTGCACCTGGATGGTCTCCGATGCATCGTGCGTTGCCACCAGTCTTGAGGTGTGGGTGTCTTTGATGAATATGGGTACCCCCCCTCCTTTCTTGGTATTGTCCGGATTTTGGGGCCGGAACGCATGATAAGAGGTAAAACCTGATAGTGCTGGGGTGCTCTCAGGAGCCTTGAACCAGGTTTCTGTCACTGCACAGACATCGATGTTCTCCATACTGAGAAGGGCCTCGAGTGCGTGCATTTTGAGATTTAGACTTCTGGCATTGAGCAGCATTACCCTTAGTTTTTTTCCTTTTTTGTGTTCTAGGGTGGTAGGTTTAGAATTTGAGCCTTGCCTAAAAAAGGCACTATGGGGTGGCAAGAGCCTTTGCCAATATCCGAATCCCAGGGTGACAGGTGCAAGCCGTCCTTTGCGAAGCAGCGTGGCTTGTCCAGCATGTCATCCCAGGCAGACAGACATTGGATCCCCTTTGAATGACACTAGAGTTTAAGCCAATTGTTAAAGCTGATCATCTTATCTCTGTATTGTGGCATCATTCTTGGTGAAGGTAGGATACTGCTCAAGGTCAGGGTCATACCTGCCTGGGCTACATAATCAGAGAGCTCCTCAATGTCTCTTTTCATGTAGTCCAAGGAGGTACGTCTCAGGTCGTTTACACCAGCGTGGACAATGACTGAGTCGTATTTGTACCTGCTGTTGAGAGACCTGAGTGCTTGCGTTATGTGGTGGATTCTAGCACCCGACAGGCAGCTTACTGTGACCTTCTCCTTACTCAGTCTGGTGAGCGGGACGTCAGTGTGTCTGACTATGGAGTCACCAATGACTAGTGTGTCTGGCATTGTGTTTGGCCTTAAGGGCTGTGACTGTTTGACACTCTGACTGTGAGGTCTATGTGTTGCAGGTGTTGTGTTCTGAGGTGGTGGTTGTTTGGGTGTCTGCTTTGGTGGCCTCTGCTGTTTTGGTAGATTTTTGATCAGAGCCGCCGAGTATGTCTTTGTGTGTTTATGTGTATGATATGAGGTTGTGATGGTACTATGTGAGACTGGGTCTATAGTGTGTGTGGTAACCTTCTCCTCCTGACTGGTCTTGCCAGTCCTATGTTGAGAGAGCTCAGCCTCCAGTTTGGCCGTATAGTTGCATCTCGCATGTATTTGTGTTTTGTGGGAGGAGGAGAGGGTTGTCTGTGTACATGAGGCAATTGTAACATTGCCTCAATATTCCCAGGTTCACCAGCTGAGCAGGAGAGGACACTAGCAACTGATCCCTCGACATGCTAGAAGGACTAGACAAACAGACTTTAAAAGAGATTCCGGGTAATGTGGGTGACCGAGAAATGGGGTTTTGCCTTTTTGGGGTGCTATCTATAAGAGTGCCGTATCAAGGTAATAAGTACTGTAGGAGCAAGTGCTAAGTTTAACAGATAGAGAAAAGTCTACTTGGAGTCAAGTAGAGATGATCTTTTTAGGTATTAGAGAAAGTGCTAGTAACAGGGATGCTTAAAGGTAAGATTGAAAAGAATGCACTCTGCAGTGTGCACTAGAGAAGTTAGATATGAAAGTAGGTAACTTGAGTTTTACCTGTTTAAAAAGTTAAGGTTTAGTGGAGAGTTTAAAATATACTGTTTGTGGGTCTTTATTGCCATAGCCTTCCCTATCTCTATAAACAACGTGTGTACTGTGGGAGATGTTTGCATATGAGTGGGATCCAGTACTTTACTTATGTCTCTGGTGTAACTTCACTGTGTGCACTGGGCAGATGTCTGTATTGTGGGTGGTTCCTGTGTTAACACATAGAATTGCCAAATATGTGTGTGCAACTGCTGAACTGTGACATGGCCTAAGTGTATGAGCATGCCCAGTTCGCAGTTTGTATGGCTTCTTGACTGCCACGTCTCATTTATCTAAGTGTGTGAGCATGCCCAGTGTGACCTTTCCTTATGTTGGGATCTGTGGACCACCACATTTCTGTTTGTGTGTGGACGCCATCTATATATCACATGTACAGTTGAGTGTTGGACATCAGGTTGTGTTTCTACTGCCCAACTGCTTTGTGTCTGAACCTAAAGGCATTATGCTGTGCCTGCAGGGTCGCCACGGGATTGTTTGCATACAGTTGTCATCATCCTTTCCTGCTGACCAAACAGTTGTATTGTCATATAGTGTACTGGTGCAGAACTTTCACTGTGGTGGACAGTATAATCGGTTTCAGTCCTGTCACTGCTTGTAATATTTATAGTGAGCACACCAGACTGGTTGAGGGCTAGTTGTGCAGATATGACCATGTTGCATTTTGTTCAGATATGGACAGCTTAGTACATGATTGTCCGACATTGTTAATGTATTCCACAACTTGCGTGGACAGTGACAAACAATGGCCATGTGCCCTAGTCCATTTGTAATGCTAGTCAGAGAGTGTTTGTCTTTCAACACACATTTACTGGTGTTTGCCATGACATATGTCACGGTTAGTGTGCTGTGCCTCTGTCTACCCATGACATACAGGTGATATCCAGGGTACACCTACCATCTCCCATCCAGTCATCATGAATCCTCTGGCTGACAGTCACTGAGGGACTCCCTGGATATCCTGTAGTGGGAGTTTAGTCATGAGTGGAGTGAGCTTCTGGGTTATGGACCAATCAGTACAGCATGTCCTGTTTATATCTGTGCTGGGGTTCAGGCCTGTCAGCTGCATAGGTCAACAGCATTCAGTGTTTACATGGTGCTAAATGTCCATTGATACCAGGTTGGTCATGGCTCTATACATCAGGCACAGTTCACCTCCAGCCAGGCAGTATGGCACTGTGTGGAGCTGCAGTTTCTTTACTCCGGCGACACATGGCATCTGTTACAGCTCTGCGATCCTCCTGGTGGGGTATTTGTGTGGTCTTTCCAGTTGCTGTAGGTGTCTGCTATGGTACATCCCTGAAGGGCCATTGTACACAATTGTGAGGCTGCTGATGGATGACTGGAGAGGCACATTGACCTACCATAACCAAGCTGTGCTTACCTTCATGATTAGGGGGGTATATGGTATGTTTCTGTAACCACTACAGACACATGGTTTTCACATGCAGGATATCTATCACCTTGTGTCCCCAGGTCTCTTATTGCTCCTGATGTACTTACTGGGTTAACACCTATGTGGTAATTTCTGGCCATTTACTGTGTTTCCACAGGGGTTCACTATACATTATTCTGCATTTAGCTTGTTGACATGGCTGTGGCACCACTTGTGTGTTTCTATGTGTGCCTTTTGTAGGTTGCTTGTGTCAGCTGGAGGGTCCAATATGGTGGACAGTTTGTAGTCCTCTTTAAACCTGTTCAGACAGAGTCCTTCCATGTTAGCCTGTACCTATGTGACATATATAGCATACAAGAGAGGTCCCAGGACCATGCCTTGTGGGATGCCAGTTGTACCTGGTTTGCAGTCTGCCATGGCTACAGCATGTCTGCCAGGTCAGTTCTGTCCTTGAGCTGGTTTGCAACCCATCTACTTGCATAGGGGTTTATAGTTAGGCTGGTGAGCTTATCTGTACCACCAACTAGGGTATTGTATGGAAGGGTTTCGCAAGGTCCAGATAGGCTGTGTGATCAACATTCCCCACATCACTGGGCTTGGTGCATGTTTCACATGAGTCAGACATGTGTAGGGGGCAGGATCTGCCCTGTGACAGCCACACTGGGTAGGGTCCAATGTCTGTAGGCACCCAATCTCGTTATTCATGGGATCCATGATCATCCTCTCCATTACTTTGCCAACCTAGATAGTCGGGGTTGAGGGGTGATAGTTTGCAGTATCCATTCAGGCACCCCCTTTGTGGTGTGGTACCACTGTTGCTGTACACTGCTCTTTGGGTACATATCCTGTGGTAGGACTGATAGTGCACAGTAATGATATTTGCTGTTCCATTCTTCTTACAGTACTTGTTGGACACAACCCAGGACCCCATCTGGTACCATTGATGCTGTGTGCTGTGCTTTGTGGATGCTGGCTGTTACCTCAGCATCTGCAATGTGGGTGGGCCAGCACTCTCCTGGGATAGATATTTGGCAGTTAGGTGCTGGTGGGGAGGTTGGAAGGAATCTGTTTCGTAGGCTGTTGGCAATGTGTGTGGGTTTGGTGTATTGTTTGTGATATTAGTGTGCTGCAGAACATATCTGTGGATTATCACCATGGTTCCTACCATCAGGTAGGACAGCTGTGTGATAATCCTTTGTGTCCTGCACAATTTGTATCATCATAGGTTCATAGGTTCATACTAGGCTATCTGCCCTGGCCTTGTTTGAGCATGGACAGACTGTGTGTGGGTCTCAACACCCCTTGCAATGTGCATATTATGCCCACGTAGGGTTTACTTTCCTAGATGTGACACAGGGATGGCCCCCAGTGTACACCTACTATCTCCCATGCACTTCACCGGATTTCTCTTGTTGAGTTTGTGTGTGGAGCTCAGCCTATCATGGACTGGGATTCTGTTTCAGAGTGTCCTGAGCCTCTGGGTTATGGATCTGTCCCTCCAGCACATCCTATTAATCTATGTGTAGAGGTTCAGATATCTCACTGTGGTGTGTCTGCTGGATGTGGGGTTTCTGCAATGGAGCATGTCCATTCATTCTGGATTTGACATGGCCTTGTACATCAGGCATACATCACCTCTGACTGTGCAGTATGCTTCTGAATTGGGCTGTGGTTTCTTCAGCCAGGCTGCAGATGTCCAATGTTTGGACCCTTTATCCTGTTGGTGGGGTACATTTGGGGTCTTTCTGACTGCTGCATGTGTAAGGTAAGGTACATCCGAACTGGGGCATAGTTGTCACGTATGGGCCTGATAAGGGAAGGGTATGGGGCACAGTGACCTCTGTAGCTCTACATGTGCATCCTTTCATATTAAGGTGGGCAATATAGCAGGTCTTCCTGGCCACCTTGGCAATGTGAGTGTCACAGGACAGGTTACCATCCACTTGTGTCCCTAGGTCCATGATTACTTCTTCCATACATACTGGATTGCCACCTATGTCATACTTTGTGTGTGCCTTGTTTGGTATTTGTTGGGACATTCATACTCTGCAGTGTCTTCAGGAAGGCTGGCTGGAGTACCTGGGTTTGTGTGTGGGGTCTGTAGGAGGCTTCAAACAGGTACACAGTTTGAGACAGTGTTACTTGGCCATGGATAGTCCATGCTGCTTCTTGCTGTGGTACCAACCTGGGGGTGTGGTTATTCTTGATAATTACTGGTAGCCACATTCCTATTGTCGTGTGTTCCATGTTTTGGAGCTATAGAGCATGGTATGAGGCATAACCTGGTAGTATTAGGGTGCTCTTCTGGGCCTTGCCCAGGTTTCTGTTACAGAACACATATTACCATTCTCCATGCTGTGGTGGGTTTGGTCTGCATGCACCTTGCAGGTTAGACTTCTGGCATTGGGTAGCATTACGTCCAGGTTATTATCCCTTGTGCTACCTATGTTGGTGGGTTTGTGTTTCCAGACTTACCTATTCCAGGCACAGTGGGGGTGACAGCAGCCTTTGCCAGTATCTACATAGCTAGGTGTGCTGGGTGCATGCCATCCCTAGCAGGTGGGGCATCATATCTTGCTAGGCATGTTAGCCCAGGCTCTCAGCCATGTGTTCCCCCTTGCTAACAGCAATGCCTCAGCCAATTATTGTACTTGATCTTGTTGTCTTCATAGTGTGGCATCATGCTTGGTGAGGGTGAGATGTTAGGTTGGGTCTTCATGTTTGCATGTACTAGATGGTGTTACATTGCTTAACACATGGCGATCATGCCTCAGGTGGTGCTGCAGGGCTGCCTCTGTCGTATGCACATACTACACTCCCTGTACATGTTTGAGAGCAGGTTATGTCATGTTAGACATCCCTGTTACTATATGAGTGAGTCAGAGAGGGATATCATTCCCAGGGTTCCTACTGAGCCAGTGTATGTGCTATGCGTTGCCTCTTTGCCAAGGCCAGGGCATACTGGGCACGCCTCCTTCTGCCTACTGGGGCAGGCTCAGGTTGTTCCTCCTCCGAGTCATGCTCTGCCTGTGATGGCCTTGGCAATGGTGGGGGGCTGTTTGTCCCGGCCCTATGCTGGTCCTGCTGCAGCTGTTTTCGCAGGATCATATTATGTAGCATAGCACATACCATGACAATTTGGGTACATGTAGTCGGTGAGTACTGCAAGGCTCCACCAGATGTGTCCAAGCACCGGAACCGTGACTTGAGCAACCCAAACACACGCTCTATTACATTACGTGTTTGTGCGTGTGCCTCATTATGGCGTTCTTGTTCAGGTGTGTGTGCATTTCAGATGGGTGTCATCAGCCACGGCTCCAGTGCATAACCTGCATCCCCCACTAGGTGACCATGTGGGATGTCAACACTGGCAAATGTCTGGTACAGCTGCGTCAAATGCCAGATATGGGAATCATGGTAGCTCCCAGGGCAGCCAGCACACACATTCATTATTATGCCCTGGGCATCACACATGACCTGGCAGTTGATGGAGGGGAAGCCCTTGCGGTTAATGTAGGCCCTACCCTGCTCACCGGCTGGTGCTTTGATGCATATGTGCGTGCAGTCTATTGCACCCACTACCTCAGAGTATTCCACTATTTGCTGGAAGAGACGCATATTGCTGGTCAATACCTCACAGGCATTAGGGAAATATACATGATCACACACATGTGCTGACATGGCATCCAGGAACTGTTGCAGTACCCTGGAGGCTGATGCCTGTGATATCCCCATCATATCACCAGTTGGTCTCTGGAAGGTACCCATTGCTAGTATTCTTAGGCCAACACATACCTTGGTTTCCACTGGGATGGGTTCCCCTCTGTTGGTTCTGTGTGTGAGGTGTGGCCTGCACAGCTCAACAATTTGCTGCAGGAGGTCTCTGTCCACTCTATAGCACTCCACTATCTCCAGCTCATGTAACCCCTGGTAGGTGACCCTGGGCCTGTACACTCTTCTCCGTCTCCTCACTGTGGGTTGTCTGGCAGCATTTCCATTGTCACCACCCTCAGCAAGTCTCCTATGTCTCCTTATGACAGCTATGGCAGCCCCTAGCATGTTTGGTCTGAGTGCAGCTTTTTCAGTTTTCACTTCTACTAGCTTACTGCTGTTTTGCAGTGTCTCTTGAGAAAAACATACTGCAATGCTGTTTGCAGTGTTTTAAGTGCTGGGCTGGGCTTGTATTCTGCCTGTGTAATTGCCTACTTCTAATTGTTTTCACCTGCTACCTCTACAGGTATCCCCTGCTAGTTTCCTACTATTTCTTCTGCTTCCTTTTCCTCTCTGTTTCCTCAGGGGGGAGCAGCGCGCATACCAGCGAAAACACGCTCACAGTGGCTACCACACACACACACACATGCTTACATGGACTAGAATCTGCTTATTCGGGTTAAAACGTGCGCACACCAGTGTAAACAGGCTTACAAATCTTTACACAGGCTCCTACATGCTTATTCTGCCTTACACGCGCGCACTCTGTCTTACTCGGAACTCCCAGCGCGCACACGTGCGCATGCACGCATAGCAAGAAACTTTGGTGTTGGCCACAGTGTACACCTTCCATTTCTTGACTTTCCCATGCTTAACTGTTGACACTCCTCTTTTTCTGCTGTGTGATTGATATGTTTCACATACCACTTTGCTCCAATGAGCTTGATTTCTTCCTTACATTCCCCCCTGTGATGTCACCTATCTCCTACTCTGTTACTCCCCCTTATCTAACTCTTACACTACACGGACTGTGCTCATTTGCTATGTGGCAGTGTGATTCACTATCCTACCACTCATTTACATAGGATTGCCTACTAATGCTTAGTTACATGTCTTACACTCAGCTTCCCCCCTTGGCAACAACTAGACGGTGGCCATGTTGTTTTTGGTCTGCTAGTCCCTGCATTGCAAATCCATGCATTACATAAAACCCACATTTGTGGGTTTCAAACCTTCATTTTTTCAGTTTTATATAGCGCAGCCCATTTGCGTGGGGCTGCAATGCGTTTAAACATTGCCGATCTCCTAAAAAAAAATTAGTTTTTTTCATGTTTGAATCGGGTTACCATGTTAATTGCCACATATTTGGCCATTGGCATGCTGACTGCAACATTTCCACACTTTATTTGGAGCTGTCATGGCTCCGTTGTGTTATTTGCAATAACGTACTTAGTTGTCAACTGAGTACATTTCTGCAACTAACACGACTCTTACATGGGCTGGTTTCAGCTTCGTGGATCGCTAATCTACCTCATTTGCATGCCCTTTGGCTGCAAGTGGGGTGATTAGCATATCCAAGCCCTGCCCGTGAAAGAGTCGTTTTAGCTGTCTCTTACATGGGATTTTGGGCTGTTCCTGGATCGCGATGGCTGCATGGAGTTTTACATGACTCTTAGACTCCGTGCAAGCCATCGTGAATCCTGCCCAATGTCATTGTATAACGGCAGTAACCAACTCTGTGGTGTGGTATATTAAAGATTTACCCACAATTTGCTTTGTTTAATCACAAGGGCTTTCATGATTAAACCATACCAACCATAGGTACGTCTTCAGTATACTACACCAACATTGTCAGTTATTGCTATAATGTTTGCCACTCATCACATTTACAACTGATTTTCTCCAACTATACAATTCTTTCATCTCTCATTGCATATCCCCCCACCACACGTTTTCCACTAACACGGTAACTCTGTTAATAATGCAATAATATGTTTGTCACTCATTACCCTTACAACTACTTTCCTGCCAACATACTATTCCTTCATCCCTCATTGCATATCCCTCAACACTCGTTTTCCACCCTTCATCACTTACTTTTCACTTGTATGAGTCTTTCTTTTCATGCAACCATTATTCAGACAAATTGAAGCACTTTTTTCCCTTCAAGTCATACAGTTTTTCCATCTTACTTCCTGAAACGTATTATAAGCCCAGTGAATCTTTTGTTTCTCTCCTTTTCCAAAGATTTCCTATCCAGATATCTAGCCTAAGTATTTTCCCATTCAAATGGCCATGTGCCTAGTTAAGGTTTTACTCTCCTCACTGTTCCATACAAAAATTGTCTCCCTATTTGTCTGCCTTCTAAAACACAGTGCAATCTGCTAGCTTGCCTAATCTCATCTATCAAAAATAGAAATGTTCTGCAGTCATTTCTCCTCAACATGCCTACAAACCACAAATTCTCAATACTATCAGTTTAATCTTATAACCCGCATGGAAATATTTCCTAATTCTGAATTTATTATTACATTGTAATATCTTTCACCACTTAAATCTTCCCATTTGCACTTTCTGCATTTCCATTTGTACTTTCATGACATTGTATGTGCTGTGTGTTCATTACGTCTTGATTTTGGATTAAAACTTTTGCTGTGGTGGATCTGCTGGTCTCCAGTGTCTTTTTAAGCTTCTTAACACTGTCATGACTCCATCTCTGTACTTCGACTTACATCCATTACTTATTTTTTACCATGGACCTACTTCCAAACAATGCCTTACTCTCCAACATTAGAACCCCTCTCATTCCCATCACTTCCACAAGCTGCCTTTAACACATCCAAACCCTTTCAGAAATGACCACCAGCTTCATTTAACTTTTCCATGGCTATGCAATCCTACCAGAGCAAAAATAGAATTATTCTGATGACAGACGTGGAAACAGCTGATTTCATCTCCTCTTATGCACATAGCCAAGGGATTTGCTCCATCATAACTTTTAGCAGGATATGCAAGTTCCCATCAGCTATTCTAAAACATATTTCTAACCCCCATCTTCATATTCTTAACCAGCAGGAGGGCCCAGTGAATATACAGAATCACAATACATCCACTCATATTATACCATGCAGTCATGAGAACACTTCTGCATACCTCTCAACCTCTTAACGCAAGACATCTGTACAAAGCCCGACAAAATGGGGGACAAAGGCCCAAAAATAGGGACATATTTTAAATGTTGCTCTTATAAACTTAGGAAGTTGCTAATATAACAGGGTTTCTTTTAACATACATTTTATGAAGGATTTAAAGCCTGAAACTCAATGTATGTCATTATTTAGTGAATTAAATCCTCAGATCATACCAGTGTCTTGCCAGAAAACCAGAAATTTTATGAGGAACAGACCAGAAATATGAGCCAAAAATATGGACATTCTATGAAAATCTGGACAGTTGAGAGGTATGCTCTGCATATATAACTCAGCTTTAAAGACTTGTACAAGCATCACAATTAACACTTAATTATTTTACCAAAATGATGCAACACAATAAACCAATACAGACCATGTACTTGTACTCACATAAATAATCCTTATCCTCCTATTTACTTGTTACCTAACCTGCAGACCAAATGTGCTGAATAATCACAATTTACCTAATATCTCCCGTGTTTTGGTTTTGTGGTCAATCCAACCAGGCCACTGAACTAGACTCATAGAAACATCATTGGTCATGTATTCTTAATGGTGACTCACCAGTGCCAGGCACCGTTTCAGACTATCCAATATAAAAGCTTGGAATGCTTAACACCAAGGAACACAGACATCTTTGCCTGTTATTCTCCCATGTTGGCACATACCATAACTTAGTTTAGACTGCACATAGAGCATGTCTGCTAATACTCTACCTTGTGTATAGCATACAAATTTAACTATTAGTGTGGAGTATTGACAAAATGAACGCCAAAGATAGTTATAAAGGCAAGTAGTGCAGTAAACCATTCTATGGTCCCGGCTATATATCATATAGCCCTGGGAGAATGTCACACAACTCCCTACCCTCTGAGGAAATGAGCAACAGCATATCCATGCTGTATAGCTATATCTATTTATCTATGAATATATATATATATATATATATATATATATATATATATATATATATATATATATATATATATATATATATATATATATATTTATATATATATATTTCTACATGTATATATATATATATATATATATATATATATATATATATATATATATATAAATATATATATTACACACACACATACATACAAATATTTCAAGTGTGGGCATTATTGCTCACTTGTTCCCATAATAAGTGTCCAGGCTGTTCTTAAAAATATCTAAACTAGTACTTGCGTTAATGTAATTTGGTAGTCTGTTCCATGCATCAGCTGCATAGACTCAATTAGTACACTTGTCATTCCTATAGAATCTTCGACATCGGTTGTCTGATTCTCCTCTACGTTTGATAACCCCAAACATTCCCAGAGGTAGTTGTCCCTAAATGCCCTATATACCTGAATAAGATCTCCTCTTAAATATCTGTAAGAGACACTGTACAAGTTCAGATATTTTAGTCTTTCATAATAACTTACATTTTCACATCCATGGATACCCTTTGTTATATTTCCACTGTACTCTTTCCAGTTTACTCATGCTTGCTTGTTTTCTTATTATGTTTCCATAATGTTATTCCATACTCAAGTTTGGGTCTAATGTAACTAACAAACAATGAAGTCATCATTTCTGATTTCCTAGAGTTTATAAATCTTTTTATACAACCTGTATCTCAATAACTATCATTAAACAATTGGTTGATATGATTAGAAAAACTCTGTAGCTGGATATATTGATATACCCAGGCCCTTAAATGAGTCTACAGTTTCAATCACTGTGTGCTGTATTAAATATTCACCTTTTACTTTGCCTCCCAAATTGCATATGCTTAGTTTCTGATGTATTTCACAGCATATTATTATCTTGTGAGCAAATGGTCAATTTAGTCAAGTTCTTTTGTAGACATGCCTTATCTGTAACATATGTAATCAGTGGGTCTATATAACATAATCGAATGTTTATTCTATTGAATACCTAATCATCAAACCCTAATTGTCAATGTACCTATTCAGCAAATGATCTAAACGTTGAATTGGAATTCATCTAATTGTTTTAGTTGGCCATTCTGAAAAAAATGTGTGAGTGACATGCCATCTGACTGAGATTTACCCATTACCTCACTGTAGTGTGATCTTGGAGTTGGTATATTTAATTTGCAGGGAGTGTAGGGTGTGCATCCCCCATGGTGGGTACAGCGGGGCACTGATTCCCTGCAAAAATGTAAACTAAGTTTACCTTTCACAGTGTTGGGCAACAAAACATTTTGATTAATTCCACTTCAATGTTTAGGTCATTTGCTGAATAGAGACTTCGATGATTATCTGTTCAATAGATTAAAAGTTTGACAATGTGATATAGACACATAATCAATCTACCCAATTTCACGTCATCTGCATATAGACTGTAGAACACCTCAGATGAAAAAATTAGGCCTGAAAGATTCAATATAAAAAAGTAAGGGCCTAGGACAGAACCCTGTGGGACACCCTGACTGTAACCAAGCATTTCACCTGTCCAGTTGCTGTATGATACTTGCCATGCCCTATTTGTAAGCCATGCAACTATTAATCATATCAAGTACATCAATACCTAGTTGTTGTAATTTATTGATCAGTGTTTTGTGTATGACCCTGAAGTTAAATCTATATAAATTACATCACAGCACAATTTTTCATTCATGGCTGCTATTATATTGTTATAGAACATGATGTTACAGATGGTAATAGATCTAGTTCCAACATATGCATGCTGATATATGGTTTCAAGTCAAACCTATCAAATTCTGACAATAACTTACCCACTATTATGGTCTCCATTATTTTTCCACAACATGAAAGAATACTTAAAATTCTGTGTGAGTCTGGGTTTGTCCTACTCTCCTTTCCCTTAAAGACAGGCTTAATAAGTGCATGTCTCAAATCTTGAGGAATCTCTCCATATTTATATGACCTAGTGAATAATGGATACAATGGTATTTTGCTTTTTTTAATTTCTCCATATCTTTTGGGTTTCTAATACCATGATGGGAAAGGACTCCATTCCTAAGTCAAAGTATGATTAAAGTTCATTAAATTAGTATTGTTTCAGTCTTTCTCAGCCAAAAGTGCTCTTTGCAGCACCCACAATGTGCTCAGTAATGACTCCTTCTACAATTCGTATGGGGTTACATGTATTGGTAACATATCTAAATACGACTGTAGATTTTTTTTGAGAATGTAAGTTCCTGCTGAAATGTTCTCAGGTCATTAAAACAAATTCTGTCTCCTCTCTGTACTTTGCTTGAATCCAGTTTGTGCAGTTCTTTTCAATAAAATCTAATTTGATTCTAGTATCTGAGCTTACCTGGATGTCACTAGGATAACGTATCACCCCCTTGTGTGAGCCAAACATTTTTTAATAAGATTTTGTAAATATATCTATAATATGTTGAGTCTATAAATATATTTTAGAATCTGCACACAGTTTATCAATTTGTATGTCTTTATTCCTTCCACATCTTATGTATCCATAAAAAGGTTTCCTATAATACTCATCTACATTTTCTTCAAATCTTTCTTGATCTTGTCTCACACTGTTTAATTTGTTTGCTCAGCTGGTTTGAGTTTTCAAAGATGTAGTTGGGCCTCTCCTCCATTTCTTATATTTTTTGTCTCACCTTAATCAGGTATCTTGTTCTTATGGAAATATATCCCCCTGCCAGTTTATGCCTAAATCTCAATGTTAAACATTTTTTTGATTGTTTGCACTCAAACAACTTTTCTTTCAAAACTTTCCAAATTCCATCTGCAGTTTTCCACTGAACACCACTCCAGTTAATTTTACATAGTGACTGCTTTGCTTCCATATTTATTTTATTTATTTATTTCAGTTTGGTGATGAGGGAAGTCCACTGGGCCCAGGTGTGCCCATTTTCAGTGGAGGCCCAGGGAGAAAAGCTCCATATAACAAACAGTAAGATTATGAAAGTAAGTTACAGCATAAGTGCAGTTTTTAAATATGTACATTCCATATCAGGCTTGATAGACAAAGATAATTTTGATGTATCTGAATGGTTGTACTGTAGATATTCTATTGTGCATTGGTTTATATTTCAGTTTGGCAGAATTATCTAGTAAAAAACTAACATTTATAACCCCATGATAACTGCACACCAATGGTGGTAAAACTTTACTTGAAGTAACAGTAATTTTCTTATGAACACAAACAATGTCTTGTATGTTCTGTCCCCTGGTTGTTCTTTTTTTACAATCTGAAGCAATTTTTGTTCCTGAATATACGCTGTGAATAATTTTCTTACCAATGTTGTTGAAGCAATATTATTCAAGTCTGTTTCTGGTAAATATAAGTCCCCAGCTAATATTATTCTTCTTGTCTGTGTTTCGTACAAGAAATGTTTGAATTCCTCTAGGTCATCTGCACTTGACTTTGGTGGTCTGTACACTCCAACAATTGTTATATGTTCCAGGGTTGTCTTTATTGTCACAGTTACACAGTCTATAGTATTGGTGTTATCACTGAACATGTAATAATCCCAAGTCTCATAGCTATCTTTAATCCCTATCATATCACCTCCACCTTACTTTTTGTTAGAATGTCTGTTACAGAAAAAACATTTATACCCTGACAGAACTGGTTTCCAGTCATTGTTCTTTAAATCAAAAGAAAAACGAGTTGAATGGTAGGAGAAAGCTGAAATAAGCAAATACGAATAACGTAATGCTAAAGCAACTAAAAACTTTAATATGGTAAGCGCTTTCAGTGGTAAAAATATTCCACCTTCTTCAGACCCAGAACAACATAAAACTGATGCTTATATAGCTTGTAGTTAATTATCAATTAGTCTTTCAATCAACCAATAAAAATAAAACCAGATAAAAGTACAATATTAAAACAGTATGAAACCTGCTCTAAAATGTTACAATGTTAAGTACATAATACTCAATTTATAAATAACATTAAATATATATGTATAACATGTGTAAAAGTTATACTAAAAAATCACATTTTAAAAAGCTACTAGGGCAAAACTGAAAATGTATAATATGTGATAATGACATAAATTTACTATAAGAACTAAGATGTTTAGCTAAATATAGACACATAAAAAATATATTGCAATATGTAATATGTAAAAAATAAATAATTAATTGCATGCTGGTTAAAGACCAAAATCTGATCATAATAATACTGAATATATGACCAAAAACAAAGTCCATAGTTTTATATATATAAAAAACTGTGTAAATATTACTATGTTTCAAACTTAATCAACAAAAAGGTACAGTATCAAATTCAAAATCTTTTATGCAAAATTAATATGTTATCTATTTAAGTATAACATTTACACATGTTATACATATATATTTAATGTTATTTATAAATTGAGTATTATGTACTTAACATTGTAACATTTTAGAGCAGGTTTCAAACTGTTTAAATATTGTACTTTTATCTGGTTTTATTTTTATTGGTTGATTGAATGACTAATTGATAATTAACTACAAGCTATATAAGCATCAGTTTTATGTTGTTCTGGGTCTGAAGAAGGTGGAATATTTTTACCACTGAAAGTGCTTACCATATTAAAGTTTTTAGTTGCTTTAGCATTACGTTATTCGTATTTGCTTATTTCAGCTTTCTCCTACCATTCAACTAGTTTTTCTTTTGATTTTTAGTAGTTTTTTGGTTTTCTTGGTTTTTTGTTGGATATCATGGCGAGTGGGAGTGGAGATGGGGAAAGCGGTTCGCAACTACTGTTTCCATCAACATCTGAGGAACTTAATGCTACTATGGGTCACAGTCATAACAGCAACTCCAACGGCGAATGCTGTTGGGAATTTAACCATATTGGTAAACATGCTTCTTGGGAAAGTTGAGGCACTTTCCCAGAAGTTTGAGCAAGGTACAAGAATGGTCAATACCTCCAGTATGGCAGAAACACCAAATCAAGGACTTAATTTACCTTGTTCTCATAATAGAAGTGCAAGTCCGAGTACCAACAATGTGCAGCCTTGTTTACCTTCAGGAAGTATTAGGGAAGGGACACAGGAAGTTATCATTGCTCCCAGACAAGAAGTGAATGTAGTAGGGGAGCGTTCTGCTGGTAACAATGTTTCTAATGCTGTCAATAGCATCCCAAGCATGGCTATTTTTCTGGATCATAATAACTTCTTTATTCACACAGTGAATGACCAAAATGGAGCCAACCAACGTCGTGATGTGAGTAATATAACTGATTTGCTTAATGCATTTGACCAAAAACTTTTTAAATGTCGCAAACTGCAGCTTGAAGTTGCCTATCTAACTGAATGTTTAGACAAGAAAATAATTCCCAAAGGGCTTAGACAGTGGCGCTTTCCTGCAGGTTTAATTGCTGAATCTGTTTTTCATAAGGAACTTTTAGCATTATTTGACAGGCAAGCAGCTGAATTCATTAAAACTTTGGTTAATTTTTATAATACTGAAATTGCTACTTTTAAAACTGAACTTGAAATAATGGAACATTCTATTTGTGGGGATCACAACTTTGAACAGTATAAATATGACTATTGCAGAATTTATTCAAGTATTGATGCTACCATTAACAAATTGTTAGCCACCAAAAAGAAAAAAATTGACAGAGATGTACAGGCTTATGTCCATAACAAGGCATACTCTGCCCCCCCCAGTCACCCACATGAATGGTATTCAAGATTATATGGGTTCTAGACCTGATTTTGTACCTAACAACAATGGTCCCAATAACTCCTTTCACCATAATGCTCATCTGGAAGAACCTTTACGTAGAAGTGAAAGAATAAGAAATAACCAAACACAACTTAACTAGCAGCAGTTGAATGATGTTAATGGCTCTAGTTCAACTGCTAACAACCAGGTTTTTCAAGTGGACAGGGATTCAAACCACAACAACCAGAACAATCAATCAAACCTGAGACGGCAAGGGAATTGGAAGAACAATCGGAGGAACAAGAGGAGGAGATAACACCAATTGCACCTAATGAACCAGAAATTTTATTGAGCACACACAGTGACTTTAAAATTTTCAACTATACTGCTTTAACTTTAGATCAAAATATGGCTGATTTCTTTGCTAAAGGTCTTTCCTTTGCTCCCCATCAGAAAACTAATTTTGTAAAAATGATAGTTGATCTTAAAATGTATGTGCGCAAACTGAATTTAGCGGTTCTGATGGGGACCAATACTACACTTGTGAACTCTCTACGAGTTTCTAGTTTGTTTAATTCCCCACTTGTACCCACATTAATGTCCTTTGAAAAAATGTGTGAGATAGATTTAAGGAGACTATCAGATAATGATATGCATGTTAGATTAATGCACACTAACATTATTTCTGAGGACAAACAATACATTGATTTGATACCCAATTGTGGTATTAGAGTTATGAAGCCGGACAAGGGAGGGGGCATGGTGTTTATGAATCAGTCTATTTACATTAGTAAGATGCGTGAACACATGGATACTGAGGTATATACCCCTGCTAGTTTACATCAGGTCAATACCGCATACAGGCACATTAGAACTGCTCTTGATGATTTATTTCTGGAAGGGTCTATTGATATAGACACCTTTCAGTATCTTTCTATGGCAGCACCTAGAATTCCTAGTATTTTTGGGACTCCAACACTACACAAGGATATTAGGAACCCCCCTTTTAGACCCATTGTTGATGGTAGGGGTTTGATTACTTTTGCTTGTGCTAAATTGGTAGATAGTATTCTTAAACCACTTATTAACCAGGAGTTACAAATATGTCGTGATTCATGGAGTTTCCTGGATAATATTAACAACTTGGAGTATAAGGACAACAACATTTTTGTTACGATCGATGTAAAAGATCTATACACAGTCATCCCCCACCAATTGGGTATAGAATGGGTGAGAGAATTTATGTTGTCCAAGAATGTAGAGCATGATAAAATATGTCTGGTTAAAACACTTTTGGATCTGATTCTTTCTAATAACTATATTATGTTTGACAAGAATATATTTTTACAAAACAAAGGGGTAGCCATGGGGTCCCCATACGGTGCCAGTTTCGCCAACAGTGTCATGGCATATTGGGAACATAATTTTTTGTTCCCTGATAGTGTTTTTCAGGAAAATGTACTATGGTACACCAGATACCAAGACAACATGTGTCTGGTATGGCAAGGTGACATCAAACTGATCGAAGGATTCATACAACATATTACCAACAAAACCAATTTTCTTGAATTCACTCATCAAGTAGGGGTAGATAGCATAACATATCTTGATGTACAACTGATTAATGGCAGGTATAACAAGCAGTATAAAGCTACCATTTATAGGAAACCGACCTACTCCAATGCCTCCCTGCACTATACTAATGAACATCCATATGACCAGAAAAGGGCAGTTGTTAAAGGCCAGTTGGTGAGAGCTGCACGGATGGTTACTGAAGATGTTGACTTTGACTTAGAATGTAACAAGATGAAGTCCATGTTCACAAGTAGGGGGTATCCTATCAAATGATTTTTAGAAACACTTACAGAAGTTAAAGATAAGAGACCACAGGTTGGTTTAAACCTATTTTAACTAGTAGAGCATATAAGGATGGTATTACTACCAGTACTAATCTAATTACAGGACAGCATGACAAAAACAATGACAGTGTCACGTTATTACATCTCAGTTTCCTATCTACTTTTTCAGCTGACACGGCAAGAGTCAAAGAGATTTTTATAAAAAATTGGGCATTAATTTTGGAAGAACCGTCCACTTGTACTAAGCTAGGTATCAGACCCCGCTTCACTTTTAGAAGGGGTTTTAACCTTATAAATCTGTTGGAAAGGCATAAGAATGAGCATCTAGGTACGAACAAGTGGGTACATAAAGGTATGCGTAAATGTGGGCATTGCACACAGTGTTAACACATTCAAGTGACTACTGACATCAATATTAATAACAAACACTGCACAATAAATGGCTCCTTTAATTGTGAGTCCAAAGCTGTAGTATATGCAGCTTGCTGTCAGGTTTGTCCCTCATTTTATATAGGTAAGACCGAGTGGAAACTAAAACAAAGAATATACGAGCATTGTTATGCTGTTAGTAAACGTGATGTTAACAATGCTCTTGCTCGGCATATTTTACAATTTCCAACACATGAGTTTTTATTTTTGGTTGTACACCAAACACTTTTAGACCCGAGAGGGGGGCCTTGGCAACTTTTATTAGAACAAAATGAGTTGTATTGGCAAATCAGAACGGCTGCTTACATTTTCCCTGGTTTAAATTAATTTATGTCTATTAAAAGCGTGTTAAAATTAAAAGCTTTAAATAGATAACATATTAAGTTTGCATAAAATATTTTGAATTTGATACTGTACCTTTTTGTTGATTAAGTTTGAAACATAGTAATATTTACACAGTTTTTTTATATATATAAAAATATGGACTTTGTTTTTGGTCATATATTCAGTATTATTATGATCAGATTTTGGTCTTTAACCAGCATGCAATTAATTATTTATTTTTTACATATTACATATTACTATATATTTTTTATGTGTCTATATTTAGCTAAATATCTTAGTTCTTATAGTAAATTTATGTCATTATCACATATTATACATTTTCAGTTTTGCCCTAGTAGCTTTTTAAAATGTGATTTTTTAGTATAACATTTACACGTTATACATATATATTTAATGTTATTTATAAATTGATTATTATGTACTTAACATTTTAACATTTTAGAGCAGGTTTCATACTGTTTAAATATTGTACTTTTATCTGGTTTTATTTTTATTGGTTGATTGAATGACTAATTGATAATTAACTACAAGCTATATAAGCATCAGTTTTATGTTGTTCTGGGTCTGAAGAAGGTGGAATATTTTTACCACTGAAAGCGCTTACCATATTAAAGTTTTTAGTTGCTTTAGCATTACGTTATTTGTATTTGCTTATTTCAGCTTTCTCCTACCATTCAACTCATTTTTCTTTTGATTTTTAGTAGTTTTTTGTTTTTTTAGTCATTGTTCTTTAACCATGTTTCATAAATAATAACATCAATCTTGTAGGCACGTAGCAAATTTTCCAATAAAAAAAACGTTATTATTAATACCCCTAGCATTAACAACCATCCGAGGTGCATCACATGTTGCTATCTCTGAAGTGCTACATTTTCGACCTGCAAAAATCCTGCCTAGTGTTTGTCAAATAATACAAAATATCTTCTGCAAAAATTATCTTCTCTGATGTTTACGAATGCATGCCATCCTGTCTGAACACATATGTGCACAAAACTAGGCTTGGATGCTCTACAGATTTCCATTTTTTAAAACAGGACATTTTTTCCATGTAGATATTTACCCCAAAAATATTTTCATTCATGGTGACCTGACTATTCTTTCTATATCTGTTTTGGGGAAAACACATTCTAATATCAGTGCACGCTATACTATCTAAGAGGGTTGTAAGTTCCCTACTAATGGTCAGAGAACTTTTGCAGATGAGATCATTTGTCCTGGTCCCCTTCAATAAATACATCACACCGAATGACATTTGACCTTTATTAAACTTCCATAAAATAGCTTTGATCACCAAATTTATTAATTACAATTGGGCATAGTGTAGTTGCTTTTAATCACAGCATAAATATCCTTGTAATGTTAATCAGGACAGCATTCCTACTCATCCTGCCTCAGTAAGCAGCATCCATACCTCTGCTCACTTTACTTATGAAGCAGCTTCCTCATCTCACTTTACACAACATTCGTTGAATTACCTTCTGACCAAATAAGCAGTGTCCTTACCTCTGCTTGATTATCTATTTAGCAAGCATCCTCCAGCTGCTCACTTTCCCTTCCCCAAGTACCTGAAATGACCATCCAAACACCAGAGGGGGGACAGAAGAGGGCAAGCCTGTCCCTCTTCTCCGCCAACTACCCCCCCCATAAAGGGAAGGGGTTTAGCCAAACATCATTTTGTGTACCCATCATCTGTATAGTAAATTAGCTCCCTGTCATCAATCCCATGCCTTGACATATCAGCACTGAAACATGACTTAATGAACCAAAATAAAGTAGGATTACACCTGACCCCCACTGTACACACCATACCATCTACATGGATAGGATACATCCTTATAGTCCACTTCCGGCCACTAACCACGGCTCCCTCTTAGCCACTAACCATGGCTCCCTCTTATCTGTGCTCTGTGGCCCCATTGTACCACTCTGGTGACCAGGACCTGTTCTGCAACTGATAGTCGGGACAGCAGGAGCATCCATCTTGTCAACCACAACCTTCTAAAGCTACTTCCTTTAGTCCCCGACTGATTCCACCTGCAAAAAAAAACACTGTAAAATCTTTGCAGACACCAACTTTCTTACAGACCTTAGTCAATGCAAATGTGCCTCAACCTTAAACTGCCCATCTAAATTGCCCTGATGCCCCTAACTCGGCCTGACACCTCCTTACCACCATCAGCAGAACCAATAATCCTCATTATAACAGAAATTGAAGTGGAACTAACAGGGGATATGACAACTAATCCTGTAAAAGCATAACTTAAATATTGATATACCTTACCTGTGTCACCTCTTGATTCCCATATAAAACCTATACAACTGCATATGCCCAACAAACTTGTCTCTGAATATTCACTTAATCAACCTACCAAATTACACCACACAATCCTCGAAGCCACTGGTAACAGAGGCTGTTAAATCACATATGCTGTGTACATTAAAAGAAGCCAACATTAATGTCCTGTCTTGATATTCCAAGCTAAACATAGCAGTATGTACCACAGCAACTTATTTAAACTGTACTGGTCCCCAATTCCCCTGACTAAACTGAATGACATGAAGTGTGCATGTGACAGCAGCACTCCCAGCCACAAAAAAAAAAAAAAAATCATTCTCCCAATCTCATCAGGACTCCAAATGAGGTGGCTCAATCATCAGAATATATGTAGTCACTAAATCTGTAACCCCTTACCCCCTTAAACTACCTGTCCTCCCATTTCTGCTGCCAGTAATTCCCAACTTTAAGAGGAATAATGTACTGTGTTCTCCTGTCAACCTTTGCCTTCTTCTCAACCTCTTGCAAAGTGTGCCAGTTCTGGGTATTAGCCAAGTCTGATAACTGCGAATAGCAACAAGTCCGAGCGCATACAATACCCCCACAACCAGAGCAACAACCCCCCCCTCTCACCTGATAATGTTCTATGAAACCCCTAATGCATTCCTACACTCCCACCCTTGTAACTCAACTAATGATTAACAGCACCCAACTCACAAAGCAACACCACCACATAGGACTTCCTCCATAAAACACTTAATCCATTTCATCACCACGTCTGCCATTAAATATGTATGAATCTACCCATATACTTTGAATTGTTCTCTTCAAAATTTAAGCTAAAATTCCTGTCAGAATAATATATTATGAGCAGAGCTAACATTCTGTGCTGCTATCAGACTGGCACATCCCCATTATAATAATGTTTATCACTACATCATCTAAAATCTGTCAAAAACTATCCCTTTCTTTACAAATAAAGTTAACTTTCTTCCCCATAGTTTCTAAATTTGTAATCCTTTGTTAAAATCCTGTCTTTTAATATAATTACCTGCACATCGCATTTATTACACCTCCACAAAATCCCTATTCCTTTTACTACATTCTTGATACTATTTGCATTACTGAAAGCACTCTAAATTTCCAGTTTCCCTTCCTTAGGTTCATAATTTATAAATGTATAGCTAATTACTAGTCTACCTGCCTTAATAGGCCATTGTAATCTTATTTAATTTCCCTTCCAAATCAAATAACGTACCTTGAGTCTATTAATCAAACATCTTGACCACTATGCCGCTCCACATTATTACTGTATTTATTCCTTCCAACATATGATTCATAGGTTCATAGGCACAGATCACGACAGTCTGGGAAAACTGTACAAAGAAAAATATGCTAACATCCTCTGCAGAAGCATTGCCTATTTCTAATATACCTGGAACGTGCTCAAACCTCGGTACCCTAAAGCAATTACCTCTGATAACCCCTGTTTAAATAGAAAAATATTTGTGAGAGCACAAGTATCATTAACAACCTGATAACATATGTTAATTCAATATGCTCAGTCTTTGCAGAAGTAAAAGCCATCTGAATAATGGTGCATTAATGGGAATAAGAATGATTACTAATGCAGAAGATGCTGCTGGCAAAACAACTTTGCATTTCAGTGCATGACGGAAAGCATGGCTGCACTCCCCTAGCAGATAGCGACAAAGAAGCCATCTGTTAAACAAACCAGACATACCTACCATGCACCCCTGAGAAGAATAGGAATTCTGGTGTATAACAAGGTAACTACCACTACCTTTATCCCCTATCTGATCTTCAGGTGCACCCTGAACACCATGAGAGACAACTCTGGCTGACATCCAAGATTGAAAGATTGAAACAATCCTAGTTTCATGACTTTCCACCATATGGGACAAGTCTAACTAACATCAACAATCGTCTGAACAATACTAATTTCATGAACTTAATTGTACTTTCCACCCCCCCCACAACCACTACATGAACATTCAGGAAAGTCTTTACAGCTAATTATAGTAACATTACATCTCATCACCCTCCCTCCTAATGTTACTGCATCAGCACGCATTCATGAGCAGCCTTTGTTCCAAGTGCCTCATAGCCCGCGAAACCCTCTATCTCCTCCAGAAAACCATCAACAAACCAGTTCTTCGTAGAAACTACCTTGCCCTCCTACATATAAACCCAAATCTGTAAAATGTTTTTTTTTAATAACATACTTATGAAGCATGTTCATCACCAAAAGGGGTCTTTTCCAGTATCATTTAACAGTCAGCAAAATGTAGCCAATTAATATATAAAATGTAATCTGCTCAGACTTAAAGTAAACCTTACATGTGGTACCACAGTATTACGTACACTCCACAAGCAAAGCACAACTAGCAGCATTCTCCAATACGTCTACTTTTACAGGCCCAACAAGATACCGGTTCTGACTCATGAATTTTCTTTAGAGCATGCAACCTTAATGTTATCTGCATGTCACTTTGTCTGACTACAGACTTCAATGACTAACTGCTGATTAGTCAAAACCACAACTTTAATAATGCCACCAACACTGAGGTAAACTCTGGCTACTCCACAAAATCAGCACAATCAACTGGTGTAGACACTGAATATGCCCACAGCCCATGAAAAGAAACTACAGTGTTTCAACACTGGAAACACAATCCACGTGCCAGTACAATACCAGGAGCCCAAACTCCAATTCCCAATCAGACCCCAATCGCAGCTGCCATCTACCCAATTACTCTTATAAGCTTATAAAGTTGCTAGAGTAAAAAAAAAATGTTTTAACATACATTTTCTGAAGGATTTGGAGTCTGAAACTCAAATGTGCATCATTACTTAGTGGCTTCAGTCCTCAGAAAACCCCAGTGATCTGCCAGAAAACCACAGATTTTATGAAGAACAGACCAAACTATAGGTCAAAAATCTCCACGGTTGAGATGTATGCCCAAGCTACCTGATTGCCGGCAAAAAAACTATGAACAGCATCAAAACATAAATGCAAATAAGTTAACTCATTGCAAAGGTCACACCCAGTGCACAAGAACACAAACAAGCCTGTGCACAGCTGCCAAACCGAAGCTGCAATAAGGCAGCACAGACCCATGTAACCATCACAAACACCAGCAGAGACAGCAATTACCATAGGTTCATAGGTGTGTACTAGGCTAATGGCCCTGGAGCCTTTACAAGCCTAGCCCATAGGATTACCCTGGCAACCTGCCACCCAACCTTAGTTTCCAGCGCCTCTGTCGAGCAGAGCCACTGGAGTGATCCCTGGGGTGGATTTTCTGTTTCCCATTCACTCATCAAGATTTCTCTTGAGAGCCAATGAGGTGCTCTGTTTGACATGTATGAGAAGTCTATTCCACAGCATGGGCAGTCTCTGGGTTATGAACCTGTCCTCCAGCACATTCTGTTGATTGTGGTAATGAGGTTGAGGGTTCTGGAGCATGTGATGCGGAGGGACTCGGATTTCTTCAGATGTAGCATTTCTAACATAACTGGGCCAGACATGGCTTTATAAGTCAAGCAGAGATTGCCACAAAGTAGGTGATATGAGACAGAGAATAGTTTTTTGAGGCTGGCCATATAGGACAAGTGTTTAAGGCCTAGGATCCTCTTTGTGAGGTACTTTTGTGGCCTCTCCTGATGTTTCAGGTGTCTAGTGAGGTACATGCCAAATGGTGCATTGTACTCTATGATTGGCCTATTGAGGGAAGAATAGAGGGAGACAATGACCTCTTTCTTCCTGGATGCAAAACCCTTAGTAATGAGATGTGCCACATAGAAAGACTTTCTGACCACAGTGGCAGTGTGGTGGTCAAAAGAGAGGTTGCTGTCAACCTGTGTTCCCAGATCTCTTATAGCACCTTCCATGTTCAGCGAACTACCATCGATGTGGTAGTTCATGGGAATTGGGTTTTTCCTAAAGAGGATGATGACACATTTTTTGGCCTTGAGCTTAAGGCCATGGTTTTGACACCAGTCATTTTTCTCAATGAGGCCTTTCTGTAGGATGTCAAGATCACTTGGGGAGTTAATAATGGCTCCCCACTTGCAATCATCTGTGAACTTTGGCAGTCAGAGTCCCTTTGTGTTGGACTGAACTTCTGAGAAGTAGATACCAAACAGCAGAGGACCCAGGCCCGATCCCTTTGGGACTCCACTTGTGACGGGTCAGCAGTCTGACTTGCATTCAGCTACTTTCACACTGGGCATATCTGTGAGCCAGTTTGTAACCCACCTAGTGATACAGGAGTTGATGCCTAGCTTAGTGAGTTTTTCTATAATTCCTGAGTGGGAAATGGTATCAAAGGTCTTGGCCAGATCAAGGTAGGCTGTATGAACCACCTTGTCTTCTATGAACCACCTTGTCTTCATCCACAGCTCTGGCGACTGACTCAAAGAAGTCTATCAAGTTGAGCAGGTGTGATCTACCCTTCACAAAACCAAACTTTGTGGAATCCAGAGTGTGGAGATTCCCTATGACCTTGTTTATTAGGTCCATGATGATGTGTTCCATAGCTTTGCATAGCAGACTTGTCAGGCTAATGGGGCAATTGTTCCCATGGTCTGTAGTCGCTCCTCCTTTGTGGAGAGAGATGACTATAGCAGTGCGCCATTCGATAGGGACAAAGCCTGAGGTGAGGCTGTGACTGAACAGGGCACACAGGTGAGGGGCTAGTTCACTCTGTAGTTCATATAGAACACAGCCAGGGATATTGTCAGGTCCCATAGAAGCTGTATTCTTGGCTCTGGACAGTTCTGTTTTAACCTGTGCAGCAGTAATGCTGGGTGCCTGGCAATCTACTGGCATTGTGATTGGTCCTTTGGGAGGGAAAGAGGGGAAAAGTTGTCACTGAATCTGTCAACCATTATATTGGCAATATCTGTTGGCTCAGTATAGGAGGCACCATTGTGCAGTAGTGCAAATCTGGGTATTACCATGGAGGTGCTTTACATAACTATAGAAGGCCTTGTGGTTGTCTTTACTATCTGCTGCAATTCTGTTCTCATAGCTAGCTTTAGAGGATTTGGTGAAGGATCTCAACTTTTTGTTGAGGCTGATAAGAGTTTTTCCAGTCTTGGGACTTCACCTTATTCTGCATCAGTTTCCTCCTTTTGTTGTAGAGTTTGTTTATGGCAGGGGACCACCAGATTGACTTCCTTTTTTTGGAGGACAGCTTTTTGGTTCTATTGGATATGGCGAGATCCATGCATTTGTCTACGTGTTCATACAGTGCATTGGTGTATGATTCAGTAGTCATGCAACTATTCTCCATTTGCATGGGTGCTGTGATGTTAAACACCTTTGTTCTTAGGAGCTGAAAGTTAGCTTTGGAAAAGTTTTTCATGGTGGTTACCTTTCCGGGGGTGGGGGGTGGGTGAGATGTGGATTCCCAAGGTGATTAGTTTGTGGTCGTATCTAACCAGGAAGGAGTTGATTATTGGTGTAGAGCAAACATCGCCCATGTTAGTAATGACCAGGTCAAGGATGTTGCTCCCTCTAGTGGAGGTAAGAACGAGCTGGTCCAGGGCATTGGAATTAATGAATTCCAGGAAACATCTGGCAAGTGTATTGGTACATAAGTAGTTTTCACAGTTAATGTAGGGGTAGTTGAAGTTGCCCAGTATGAGTGTGTTAAGTTGGACCCTAATATTCTCCAGCATGCATAGGAACATGGAGTGAGTGTCTTGGGACATGGTTGGGGACCTGTAACAGGCTACGATCTGTATGGCCAATATTACCTGTGCCTGAAGTATCTCTGGTGCATTATGTTGGGCTACCAGTCTGGAGAAGTGTGCATTCTTTATGAATATGGAAACACCGCCACCTTTGGAGCTTTGGTCCAAGTTCTGGGGCTGAAAGGTATGGAATCAGTTATAGCCTGGTAGTGCAGGGGCGCTTTCTGCTGACTTGAACCAGGTCTCTGTAGCCTGGTAGTGCAGGGGTGCTTTCTGCTGCCTTGAACCAGGTCTCTGTTACAGCACAGATGTCAATGTTCACTATTTTAAGGAGTGCTTCGAGCAAGTGCATTTTGAGATTTAGACTTCTAGCACTGAGCAGCATGACCCTCAGATTGCATTTGTTTGTAGCTGTTACTGTGGTAATTTGGTCTTTGGAACACTGCCTAAAAAAGGCACTATATGGGTGGCAAGAGGCTTGGCCAGTATCCGGAAGCCCAGGGGTGACAGATGCAGGCCATCTCTGGCAAAGCATCGAGGTCTGTCAATCATGTCATCCCAGGCAGACAGATACTGGATTCCCTTAGAATGACACCAGAACCTTAGCCAGTTTAAATCGATCATTTTCTGCTTGTACTGTGGTATCATTCTGGGTGATGGTAGGATGCTGCTCAGGACTAGGGTCATACCTGCTTGGGCTACATAATCTGGGAGCTCCTCCATGTCTCTTTTCATGTAGTCTAGGGAGGTACATCTCAGGTCATTCACACCCACATGTACAATGACAGAGTCATATTTGTACCTGTTTTTGAGGGACATGAGTGCATGCATTATATGGTGGATCCTGGCACCCAACAGGCAGCTGACTGTTACTTTCTTCTTATTTAACTTAGTGAGTAGTTCATCAGTGTGCCTCACTATTGAGTCACCTATGACTAGTGTGCAGGGCATGCTGTTTTGCCTTTGAGGCTTTGGTTGAGTGGCACATTGTTTAGGAGAGTTATGTGTCATGATGAGTGTTGTATTCTGGTGGTTGATGGCATTTCTGCCTTGGAGGTCTCTGCTGTTTGGGTATATTTTTATTGAGAGCCTCTATGAAGGTGGGTGTGTAGTTTGTGGTTTTATGTGAAGGCAGTGCATGTGTGTGTTTTGGAGCGCTATGTGTTCCATGTGGTGCAAGTATTGACCTTCTCCTCTTGACCAGCTATTCTGGTCTTGGCTGGTGAGTGCATGGCATCCAATTTGGATATATACGTGCATCTCTCAAGTCTGAGTGCAATCAATGTGCCTAGTAGGCCTACCAATGCAGAAACTCTGCCACAATCCCAACACAATGGCCAATGAACCTCTCAAGAATGTAGACCCAAACATTAAATTCACCAGTTCCTTTTTTTTTCTTTTCTTTCTTTCACCTTTCCATACGGGTTCCTATCAGTTCATCGAAACTTCAGCAGTTCGAACACCATATGTTCGAACTGTGAAGTTCGAAAACTGATTATTTTGAAGCCGCAGAACACCAAATTATTTCCCAGGGAAAGAATTTGGTGGGCCGTTTCTGTGGCTTTGTGATTTTCAGCACTGTGGTGGAAAGTTACGGGTCAGGTTCAGGTAAGTGTGCGATTGTGTGGATGTTAGGTTTAGAGAGCGGGTTAGGTGGGTTAGGGCACAGGTGAGGTGGGTGTGCGATAGTGACAGGGTTAGGGCAGGCTAGGTGAGTTAGGGTTAGGGCGCAGGTCAGGTGAGTATGCGATAGTGACAGACCTTAGGGCTAGGGTTTCGTTAAGGTAAGTGGATAGATAGTAGTTTATGTACAGTTTAGTGTAGGGCTAGATGTAGGATTTTAAGTGCATGTGTGTGGATTGCTGTTTTTTTGGTGCGCTTGTGTTGTGTGTGTGTTTCTTGGAACACCCCCCCCCCGGTAAAAAAAAAATCGCTGTTCTAAGCCTTTGATGGTCTTGCACTTCGATGTTAGAAATTCAAACATATGGTGTTTGAACTTCTGCCATTTCGACGAAGTGACATAGACCCTTTCCATACGGCACGCAAGGGGAAAGGGAACGGTGCACCCATGCAAGACACCAGAAATCCCGCTTACCAGTCCCCAATAAACATGTGCACAACAGCAAACTGTTGGCCACCACCACAAGTAAACAAGGCCATCCTAAGCACAGTCACCAACCCAGAAATGACTACAACAATGGGTCCGCAACAATATGAGTCCACCAAAAGGTACAAAACAAACTCTTAAGCCTGTCATCACCTCCACCCTTGAAACAAACCCCACCACCACTGCAAGAAAACCACAGGCCCATGAAACAGACCCAATCCATAAACCAAAACTCCAGCACCAAGGAGCACATGGCCCCCCAACTGTCAAGCACCCTCCCCAGAAGACGCAAATGCACGATGTAAAAAAACACAATCCACAAGAACTAAGAAAAAACATGGCCAAAACCTGAACAGTCAAGCATGAACCCCAGCATCAAATGCCCCACTGATGCATAATTTAACAGACTCAACCCAACCATCAACGAAAATAACACAGCTAAAGTATGACCCTAACCCACCAACGCAAATAAGAAATAACTAAATTAAGCACTATATGAAAACTGAGCAGCAGGGGTGACAAAAATTATCACAAAACTACCGACATAACATGATCAGTCAGGACGCTTCACTCGAAAGGACTAACTACCTTTCTCTCCTTGCCTACTTATAACCTCTGAGCACAAATCCTACCTGTTCCACCCAGAGCTGTTGAACCACTAAAACCATCACTCCTCATCACAATTAAGCATAATTGAAGGAATCTGAATAAGGCCACACTCCCGCTCCACTCACACCCAAGCTTACGCTAACCTGTTGCCCATTACCTTAACTAGCCAGAAAAAAAAAAAAACTCATAAATAAACCACTCACCAGTTATTACCCTTACTACCAACCTGACAACTACCTGCTCTCCACAGCACCTAAAGGTTGTCTCGGGCGAACAACTTGCCTTAGCAAGTTCATGCCAAAATGTGGTTACTTACTCAACAACACTTGTCTAAACCCTTTAACCCCTCCCCACTCTTACCTCATTATCTCCCAATCATCCCTCCTTCCATTTAACCCTTTTGTCTCCCCAACCCATTTAACTCCTACTAATGTATTAATCTACCCCCTACTGAAGATGTCCCTGGACAAATTGGTTTGCTGCCAAACCTCATTTGTACTGACATGAACAAAAACAGATCCATACTTCCTTACATTAAGGCATTCCAAGGCTTGTCTCACATCTTTTATTTTTGATCCTGGCAAACACAACACTATTCAATAGTCACTATCTTCTCTGCAAATATAAGTATTGGTTCCTCTAATAATTGAATATTGAATTACAAGATTACCTTTTCTGTCCAGATCTTAAGACTCTTCAGCTTTTAATACAGTAATATTTGCTCTATCGGTTGTTACAAAGGAATAATCTTCATTACCATTAGTCTTATTAATCCCACTGTTTTCATTGTGTATTAAAATTGCAAGCATACAATATATATTTATATATATATATCCCAGGTGAAAATCACACACTGCTTCAATAAAAACACTAACAGACCTTAAATTGCTTCCTTAATTTAATATGTGATGTCTCTTAGTTTGTGTAATTTAGATAGCTGGTTATTCATTAACTGGGGTCACCCACTGATCCTGAAACTTTTTTCTGTTTCACCCCAGGCTTAAAACAGATGAATTGAGAAGCATAGGTGCAATTTAATTTTCACAGAGTGCATATTTGACCTGTAAAACAGATATTACAGATGACGTTAGTTGAGCATATGCATGATAACACAGTCAGTGCCACTATTTACACAATGTAAAATTATATCAGTTATAGAGAAGAAGGAATAAGTAGGGTAAATAGTAATGGAAGAAGATGGGGGGAGTAAAGAAGGTTAAAGTGACAGAGGGAGGAAGTGGGAAATAGTGGATTTGCAGAGGAAAGGGAAAGCAGAAGTCAAGTTTAAAAAAAACTTCAAAACAGCACTCCCTCATGCTTCTTGTGTCTGTGACAAAGAACAGTACCAAGATACACCCCCAAATAACAAGATATAATAATTCTCTCCAGTCTTCCACCACAGCGTGGCATCACTTACATACTTCACATATCCAAGAATCTCAAAGCCATGAGGCATAAGGCAACAGAGACAGAGATTTATTCCAAAGTATGTTGCTTCACAGCTTGAAGCATATGTGATGCTTGCTGGATTTGCACAGACATGAACTATCACAAAATAAGGAAATAAGAATAGCACATAACATATGAAGATACAGACAACTAGCCCTATATGATGGTTCTTTGGTGGCATAAAAGAATCTTCAGGCTCAGCTCTGCATAAGGCAAATTATTCCTTATCACTGTTGCACAACTATGAGAAGTAACTACCTCCTAGAGGTAAAGAGTGCGTAGTTAATTATCTGTTTGTTTGCTTGTTTAGTTAGTTATTCATATATTTATTCATTCATCCATTCTTTCATTCAGTTAACTTTGTTAATCATGTCTCTTCAAAACCACATTTACAGATTACCTTTTGAGTAGCATTTCAAATTAACATTTGCCTTCAAGTTACAATATAACCAACATTTACAGTTTGATAAATGTTGCAGCTGTGATTTTACATGAAAGTTGTTTACACAAATCACTGCATTATGTACAAGAACACCAATCCTATTTCTTGACATGTTTTCATTGGTCACATAGCTGTCTCATGCATCATTATGGTTGCACATTGAGTATAGTATGATTTTTTTTTTTTTTTTTTTTTGTAGATTAGGCATAAGTTTGCTAAATATAACCAGGCACTCTATAACTAAATTGCGCTTATATTTGCTTGCAAGGTGTGCTTTCAAGAACTTTTGAAACTGATTTAGTTTTCTAGCTTTTAATATTTTGTAGGGTAGTGTATTCCATGCTACAGAGGCAGTTGTATAAAAGGCTGTTTCAGTTGTTGCCATGTTATATGGAGGTATTTGTAGCTGTAGGGTATTTTAATGTATTAGGTTATACTGGGGACTTCTTACAAGTAGAGTATTATTTTTAAAGGTAAGCAGAAACTTTTATTTAATAGCTTGCAAGTTAGAGTATTCAGTAAAAAAAAAGAAAAACAAACAAAAATCACTCCTGCCTCAACTGGTAATTATCTGGTTATATGTATAATAACAGAAGGGTATTCCCTCTTACATGATAAATTAATGTAAAAACATTTTTCTTGACTGTTTAAAAGTTAATATTTTGTTGGGAATTCATGTAGCTTAGTAGTAGAGCATACCCGAGACTAGAATGAGGACATTTCTGGCTATTGATTATCCAGCTTCAGTAGAAAGCTGTTTGGAGAGCCAATATGATATTATTGTTTCCAGTACTTTACCAATCTGTTATTCTCTGTCTGCCAAAGGACAATGTCTAACATCATTCTTAGATGTCATTTGATGGTTATTGAAGTATTATTATTTATTTTATTTTAACCTTCTAGATTTTAGCACTGGCTTCAAAGGAACACTATCATTCAAGCCCAAACCTCTGTGCGCTCCTAAACACAAAATCCATTCTAGAAGGTTAAAATAAAATAAAATATAATACTACTATTTTAACAAGAGAAGACTACATAAACACATGCAGGGCTTTGGGTCAATATGACAGTATTTCTTGAGCTGCTTCTAGCATATATATCATTAAAGACAAGCATTTGTTGACATGTATGTATTAAAGCATATGCGTTTACTAGGTGGACAACATGTGCATTTATTAGGCAGAATATATCTATTAAGTTGTTGAGTGTGTACTGCTTATAATTTTATATATATTTATATATATATATATATATTATGCTTATATCTATGCACATAAGTAGTTACTAAATGGGGAACATGAATATATGTATTTATTCATTAACTTATGTATTTTATTTATATTTATTCACATGTTCTTGTCTCTACATTTGGTGCATGTGGTTTTCAAACAGAGTTATTCTGACTTCAGCAATCAACTAAGGGCAAAACATAACCATAGTAATTAATTGATTGCTGAGTGATGAATTAACTGAGTGGTAGGATTGGTTGTTTAGTAATGAATTAAAGTATTTAAGTGCTGTTGCTGTTTGAATGAACTGTCTGATGAAGCAATGGTTACCATTGTGAAAGTGCTCACCATTTTGTATTAAAAAAAGAAGATTTTACTTTGTCATGGTTCAGCTTCTTTATTCCAGCTATCTTCCTACTGAGCACCTGTGTTTCAACATTTTCAACTTCTGGGCTGGTTTGGATTTATTTGTTTGTTGCTTGTGTATCTAATGATGGCAGAATGTACTGTGAACATTGCAGAGGATGCAACAGTTGGTATAAATGTGGAAAGGAGACTTCTGAATTTGCTGACAAATCAAGATAATCCACTGCTACAAACAGGTTCTCTTAATATGAACTCTGAGACTGTTAATACTAACAACATCAATGAAGCCGAGGTACGCAGTTTGAAAAGAAATGTGGAGAATGATTTGTATAGGTTTAAGAGGCTCCAGAGCCTACGGTTCCATTTTGAAGCCTGCTTAAACCTAAATGTTATACCAAGGGGACTCAGAGTACTTAATATGCCCACATAAGGGAAACGCCTACCCCACTTTGTTAGCCCTGTGGCAACAAATTAATCTTAACCCCAGTAAAGCATATACACAATTGTTGCTGGACTTTTTCAGGCCAGTGCAACAAGAGCTTAATGAAAAGATACGTCAGCAACAACACAAACTGTCTGTGCTTTATGGGGAGGCAGCTACTGACGTTTTCATGCATGAACTCATTGATAAGATACTTCGCTATGAAACCAGACTGCTTAAGTAAAAGACAGAAACTGTGTAGGGAGTTAAAAGATTTCATTAACCAGCATGTCTTTACTTGGCCAAAACCTGCACAGTCTGCAGGGCAGTCTACTACCAATCACAATTTGCGATTTATGAGAGAAACCAATGGGTGGTCAGAGGTACTACCAACAGCCTTCCAGCAGAGGACAGGGTGAGTTCAATCGGTTGAGCGACATGAGAAACCGAGGGCAGAACATCGGGTGCAGTCTGAAGAGATGACCAATACACTCGGGGAGGAAGAGGAAACAATGAATCAACAGCAAGGAGGGAGTGTCCTTTCACCAAATGAGGCACATTCTGTTTATTCTACACAGATGGAAGTGCCTTTGTCTTTGGCAACCAATGATAAGGCAACAACTGCTTACACAACTACATCCATGGTAAGAAGGAAGATTAATATGGAAGGAGGACAATAACAGGTTTTTCCTGTTTTATCCCTAACGTTTCAAGCAGGGAGGGAGGAGAAAATCTTTGGAACAGGACATTTACAGGGGCCAGAGATGGAAAGAGGCACCAGGTCAGTTACAAACTCACACTTTGAAGAAAATGTGGGGGTATGGGCAGGAGAGTTAATATGGAATATTTCCAAATATGAAGTGTCTGCAGCTGAGACTTCTTTATTAAATAGAGGTTTAAATTTTATACCTTCGACTAAAATGGACATTAGTGAATTTCTGTTATGCCTATGTATGTTTACTAGAAATGTAACGTTGCCATTTCCAAATTGTTGTTTCAATGAGGCAAAGGATGTTCAGTTTAAGAAAAATAGTCTGTATGTACCAAAATTGCTGCATATTATAGAAAACTTCTTAAAAGCTTGTGAAAATGTCATTTATAGTACAGGAAACAATATCTTTTTAGGAGAAGGAAAGTATAATTTGACAAAGAGTGAGCACAAAGTATTGCGTGATTTGGAGATTAATGAGATCATAGTTATAAGACCTGCTGACAAAGGGGGACCAGTGGTGATACTGAATGCTGACTTTTATAATACAGCTATGCAAGAAATGTTATTGGATCCAAATGTGTATGCTGAAGTACCAACAACAATTATGTTTGAAATGAGTGAACAGATTGCTAGTACCTTATATGAATGCATGTGTATAGAACTATTAAGTAAAGATCTTTTTAATTATTTCACTGTTGAAAATCCAATCATACCTCAAATCCATGGCCTCTCCAAGATACACAAAGACCCATATAACCCGAAATTTAGACCTATAGTAGCAGAGGCAGGATGGCTAACAGAACCCATCTCTATATACCTGGATAAGGAATTGAAGACAGCATTCAATGAAAATGCATATGTCTTGAAAGACACAGAACAGTTTTTAGTGGACCTTTATGGGTCAGTGAAGGAAATGGGAAGAGAAAATATGGGGATGCTGGCCACACTAGATGTAGTGTCTTTATTTACAAGTATACCCAATGACCAGGGGATAAGCATGGTGAAATCGGTGTTGACAAGGCAGGGAAAGTTTTCTAATACTAAGATAGACTTTCTCTGTATGTTACTAGAACTTGTACTAGAGCACAACATATTTATGTTCAATGACATATGCAATAAGCAATTGTCAGGGGTTGCCATGGGCAAAAGTTTTGCCAACACATATGCAAACCTGGTTATGGTTAACTGGGAATATGAACATCTGTTAGGTAATCCCCAAATAGACTTTTATAAGCATTTTGTAGATCTTTTTATTTTTTGGAAAGGTGATGGTAAACAACTTAAATCCCTGTATGCATACCTAAATACTACTAGTGACTTTTTAAAGTTTATGGTGAACTGTTCTGAGATGAGTTTAGACTTCCTGGGCGTTGCCATATACAGAGAAAATGACCAGTGGTCTATGAAATTACATAGGAAACAATTTTTCAGACCATCATTTCTACACAAACAGTATGCATAACCCTAAGATTTTTTCTAACATAATGAGAGGTCAGGCAATGAGAACATCTCGCTTATGTTGTCAAGAGTAAGTGTATAAAAATGAGTTAACTGAGCTAAGAACAGGTTTCATTAATAGGGGGTATAGTGAACATGAAATTGATAAGGTGTACCATAATGTACACAAAGAAAGGAAAGGTAAAGCTAAGAGGTAGTGACAGGGTAGGTATTAGGAATAGTGTATTACCATACATTCCAATGGTTTTTACCATATACAAGAGATGTGAAAAGGTTTGAAACCATCATACAACAAAATTGGCATATGTTGTTAGTAGATGAGGATACTACCAACATAGTGGGTGGACAACCACATTTTTCATTTAGAAATAAGAAAAATCTGAAACAGCAGCTTTGCTATCCAAGGACACCTGCTCTGATGGATAGCACAGTGAATGGTACCCATAGATGTGGAAAATGTACACAGTGCATTTATGTAGATGAATCAAGGCTTTTTAAGCACCATGAAACAGGGCAGCTATAGGAACTAAGGAATTCTGCTGATTGCAATACTAAGAATGTAGTGTATGTAGCTCACTGCACAACATGTTTCCATTTCTATGTTGACAAAACTAACTGTCACCTTAGGGAACGGATAAGGGATCACCTTTACTGCACTAGAAAAGGGCAAGTGTATAGTGCTTTGTCTAAGAATACATTGGATAAGGGGGGATGACCATATATTTTTGTTTCAGGTTTTACACATTCAGAATGTCAGCAATAGGATGGGTGACATAGTCAATACTACTGAAAATATGGAAGTAAAATGGATTTTGCATTTAGGAGCACATAGAGGTTTGGTCTTGAATGATAGTGTTCCATAGAAGCCAATGTTAAAATCTAGAAGGTTAGAATAAAATAAAAAATAATACTATTTTTAACAAGAGAAGACTACACAAGCATATGCAGTGTTTTAGGTCAGTATGACAGTATTTCTTGAGCTACTTCTAGCATAGATATTAAAGACAAGCATTTGTTGAGATGTATGTATTAAAACATATGTATTTACTAGGTGGACAGCATGTATATTTATTAGGCAGAATATATGTATTAAGTTGTTGAGTGTGTACTGCTTATACTTTTATATATATTATATATATATTTTTATCCTTATATCTATGCACATAAGTAGTTACTAAATGGGGAACATGAATATATGTATTTATTCATTGACTTTTTGTTTTTTATTTATATTTATCCACATGTTCCTGTCTTTACATTTTGTGCATGTGGTTTTTAAACAGAGTTTTTCTAACTTCAGCAATTAACTAAAGGCAAAACGTAACCATACAATTAATTGATTGCTGAGTGCTAAATTAACTGAGTGGTAGTATTGGTTGTTTTAGTAATGAATTAAAGTATTTAACTGCTGTTGCTGTTTGAATGACCTGTGATGAAGCAATGGTTACCATTGTGAAAGCACTCACCATTTTGTATTAAAAAAGATTTTACTTTGTCGTGGTTCACTTTTTTTATCCCAGCTACCTTCCTACTGGGGACCTGTGTTTCAACATTTTCAACTTCTGGGCTGGTTTGGAGACCTTTAAATATATTTTTGCACATTGCAATCACAAAAACAAATCTGAAGCCCAACCTTGCACACAAATATTTTTCTTGAGTGATACTTAAACACACAGGGAATTTCTGGATCTTTGCCTTTTCTGATAAGACTCCAAACCTACAAAAACTATTAGCACTGTTAGTGACTCACTGCTAGTTAGTTTTCCCACCTCCCCTCCCTTTCCTTAATCTGCTTTTTAAACTTGTTTATTTTATGCTGCCTTCCCATACTGTAAATTGAGCTTTATAACCTCCTCCCTTTCTACACTGCTGTTTACATCTTGAATTATTTATTTGCTTATCTTTGTGCTTATTATGAAAAAAGTGCAGTTTGTCTCTCATTGTCGTCTGTTCTACTGATTTACTTGCTCAGAATTCATTATCTAGCTAGCTGTTGGATAAAGTAGTGCATTTTCCACTCTAGAAATCACTTTTCTGTGGTTTTCCATCAATAATCTCCGGATTTTAAATCTAATGGTACTCAGTGGTAGCCTGGTCTGTATAGGTTGGGGAAACACACTAGAGATTCCTGCATGCAGTTGTTTTATTTGCTAGAGGGCTTATTAATCAGTTTATCTTGTTTTTAGTGCCTTTATAAATTCTGCACAGTTGAGTGGCTCTTGGCTCATTTTAACAAATTGAAGTACTTTTATTGAATAATCCCACTTTTATAAGCTGTTTAAAGTACACTGCTGTATCTGTATCTTAAGGTTTGTTTGTAGTATAACTTCTCTCTGGACACTCATATACTGTGGTTTTACATTGGGAGGGCTGAGATTACTTATCTAATGGCTGGGGGGTGTTTACCTGTTCTATCTGAGTTGGGAAGCAAACAAAAGGGCACTTACTGTAGTCATCGTATTGGCCAGAAGGCTCCGTTTTCTGTATTTCCAGTGCTGGTATCAGTTCGACACATTTGCACTGAGCTGCTTGCTGTGCCAGTGCGCTATACAGACATAAACATCTGGAAAGGTTTTCATTATACTGTGAAAGTTTACTGTGCTAGTTACCTTATTATAGCACTCAGGACTACTGCTGCTCAGAGTCCATCTGATTTTGGTGATGGGCAACATCTCTGGTTAGGTTAGCTGCAGATTACACCAAGTAATCACCCTTGCCTCTTCTTGTTAGAAACACCCTCCACTCCTATTCCTTTCAAGTACATATTAGGGCCTGTAACCATGGAGAGGCTCTTTCCTGCTATTTTCACATCCAGCTTGGTGGACATGGGTATCTTGAGGGAATGTAACAATTCCCCTCTTTGTACTGATAACCACTTAATTCTTGAACAGACAAATACAAGATGTGAAAGATGTAGTTGACTTTGGAGGCTATACTCTCACATACATAGACACACACACATACACACACACACACACACACACACACACACACACACACACACACACACACACACACACACACACACACACACATACATCACTCATCACACCCACAAAGGTCCACACACATAGACCCCCACATGCTGAATTGCTCACATGTAACTTACAAAAACCTCAAAGGCCTCTCACACGCAATCCTCAGAAATTTTGCATGTACGCAAACAAGAAAATTCCATCACAACACATAAAAGCATATCTCATTGTGCCTCAGCTATAAAACCCATAATAAGAAACACTCCATGACCCAATACTCTGGCCATAAAAGATCCATTGTGAGACACACTGATGTCCCTCTTACCAGGCTGGATAAGAGAAAGGTTATAGTTAGTTGCCTGTCAGGGGCCAGGATTCGCCAGATCACGCAAGCACTCCAGTCACTTAAGTACCTGTATGACTCAGTCACAGTCCATGAGGGTGTGAATGACCTGAGATGTACCTCCTTTGATTATTTGAACAGAGACACAATTGCGCTCACAAAATATGTGTCACAGGCAGGCAGGAGCCTATGGTTCTTTCCTTACACCTTTCTACATACTCCTTTACTGCTTCCCCTTTGTTCTTCCCCCACTTGCCCCCCCATTTCACCACTTTCATAACTACACAATTTACACACCTTTAATCTGGTCAAAAAATAGAATCACATACCACACACATGGCTAGAAATAACCCATAATAAAGCCTTCACTTTTTGCTTTCTGCATTCATGCAATTTTTGGCATCATGCATCAATGCTGATTGGAAGTGAATGGGTCTCTACATTCTATGTTAAAACCTGGTGAGTTTTTGCATCCGGCCTTGCTAGTCTAGTTTTCTTTGCACAATTCTGCTTAAACTCACTGCACTAAAGCAAAACACAGTTAAAATAAAGACAATACTTTGAAAGATGTAATCTGACAGTTATTTAGACTGCTGAATGTAACAAAATGCAACTTCCTGTGTGCAGTGTTGACATAAATCACTTGACTGAATTTTTTGACAGCATCTTCAAGGGTTCATTTAATTCCATATTCACCTCTCATCATTTCTTAGTGGGATGATATATTTGTATGATGTATTTAATCATCTACCTATTAAAAAATTGCCACAGTTATGATTTTTTATGGACATATATTGATTGCTGCCCAAAAATGAGTATCTGAAGTGACATCCGTCCCCACTGCTATCACATATTTAGCTAACCTTGTTCTGCTTTCCAAAGCCTGTTATCACTCTTCTACCCTTATGTCAGTCACGCCACACATTACTCAGCATGTATGGCTAATAATGACAGCAGTCCAAAAAAGTGACCATTAATGTGCAATTAAACAAAACACTGATTACGTGTATGTTCATCTCTCCTTGTATTCATCCTATCGCTCCAAACCCTCTTTACGTGTGTTCATCTATTAAGTTGATGAATGGTGTCTGTAGATTGACTTGACAATGCTGATGGATAATACAATCATTTTACCTTAATTCAATAGTTTATCAGTGATCCTTTACTGTGCAATGTTTTAAAATCATTTATAGGATTCTTTGTGTCATGTTCAGGTGATGATAGATGAAATTTTCACTTAATGTTGTGTGGAAACTGTCTTTACTGTGACAAAGCATATTGCGTATACTTTTCAGGATAGCTGTCCATGCACAAAGGGCCCCTATTTTATTAGTGAATGCACTGAATTCTGAATGCTTATCACTAATCACACCCTCAAAGGGCCACACACATAGATCCACATATGCTGAGGTGCTCACATGTAACTTACTGAAACCTCAAAGGCCTCTCAGGTGCAATCCTCAAAGTTTGCATGTACACAAAGAAGACAATTCCCATCACAACACACAAAGCCACATCTCATTGTCCCTCAGCTACTAAGTTGATAAGAAGAAACACTCCATGACCCAATATTCTGGTCATAAGAGATTCATTGTGAATTACACTTATGTCCCTCTTAGCAGGCTGGATAAAAGGAAAATTATTGTTAGTTGCCTGTCCGGGGCCAGGATTTGCAGATCACACAAGCACTACAGTCACTTAAGTACCTGTATGACTCAGTCATAGTCCATGAGTGTGTGAATTACCTGAGGTGTACCTGCTTGGATTATATAAAGAGAGACATAATTGAGCTCTCAGAATATCTGTCACAGGCAGGTAAGAGCCTAGCACTGAGCAGCATTCCACCATCTCCAAGGATGATACCACAATACCGGCAGAAAATGATCAGTTTTAGCAATTGTCTTAGCCAGTGGTGTCATTCCAAAGGTGTCCATTATTTGTCTGCCTGGGAAGATGTAGTTGATGGGCCACGGTGCTTTGCCAGGGATGGTCTTCATTTGTCCCCATTAGTCTTTTGGATATTGGCCAAAACATTTACTTCCCCTATAGTGCCATTTTTTAAGCATTACCAAACAGACAAACCTTCTAATATAACAAAATCTACTGAGGACAAGATAAATGTGTTACTGATTAATGTTACAAGCCTCAGCAAGAAACAGCACTCCCTGGAAGTTCTCCTCACCCTAGATAATGCTGACATCTGTGCAGTTACTGAAACATGGTGCAGAGTCATGGGAAGCACTCCAGCAGTCTATAGCTATAATACTTTTCATTCATTCCAAGCAACCAGTGAACATGAAAGAGATAAAGGAAGAGGTGTAGCTATCTACACAAAGGATAAGCACACCTCAAGGCTGGTGAAACAATATGACATGCTTGAGCCATTCCATGTCCAACTAACAATTGGAACAATCCATTACCATATTCATGCTAGCTAAAGGTCCCCCACTATGAACCAAGAAAGCCATACATCATACCTAAATTTACTATAATCACTCATTATCCAGCCCAATACCATACTCATGGGTGCTTTTAACTTCCTGTCCATTAATTGGGAGGCATACATGACCACTAGCATGCAGGCCCAAAGATTTCTTGACTTTGTAAATTCAAATACCCTGGAGCAGCTTGTCTACATTCCCACTAGGGGACCAAATATCCTAGATTTGGTACTCAAAAATATGGGAGAGTGGTGCCCCCCTCCCCCAGTGTTATGCCCTCACTGGTAAGATCAGATCACAAAGCAGTCTCCCTTGAAATAAAGGTAAAATTAGTCATTCCACCTTATCCCAAAAACCTTACGAACTTGTCTAAGGTAAATTACCCTCTATTAAAGGACAGCATAGCTAGTTTCCAGGCTACCCCAAATCCATAAAACACAGAAATCTATGCAGAGGCATGCACAAAATCCTGTGACCATATAAACAATTGCATTGAAATGGCAGTACAATACTGAAATAAACCTAGGTCAGACCGGAGAACGAGCCACCCTGGTGGACCCCTTGTATTAATAGGTTGTATAACAAAAGAGAGAAAATCCTGTCAGGAAGTAAGCTGGAATGTGTTCAACAGAGCAATAAATCCTTCATAAGGCTAAACAAACAAATTAGGGAACTAGTCAAGTCTGAAAGCAGACTTTGAAGTAAAAATAGCCAAAAAAGCTAAGAATAACCATAAGGCATTTTTCAGTTATGTCTGCAATCTTCAGGGCAACACCTAACAATGTGCAGAATTAGTTGACATAGCAAATCTGCTGCCTGACAGTCAGCTGAAATTTCACTTCTCCATTAGCCCCCCCCCCCCCCCAAGAAATGCCCTTCACCACGCCACGGCCAATTGTTACCAAAGAACAAGTTTCCACTGTGTCTCTAAAGCTAAAACCACTGCCTCATTGGGGCCTGACAATATACCAGGTTGCCTCTCAAACAGATTAAATCAGGACTTGTCAAGCCCATTTGAATCTCTAGTTAACTACAGTGTCTTGACTGGATTTATCCTGATAGAGTGGAGGACAGCAACAGTCATCCCTCTACATAAAGGGGGACAATCCACTAGAGAAATTATATACCCATTAGTTTGACTAGTATTGTATGCAAGGCCATGGAAAGAATAATCATGGACCTGATAAATAATTACATAGAAGACCTCCAAATACTGGATCTGACCCAATTTCTCTTTGTCAAGGGTGGGTCATACCTACTGAATCTGGTAGATTTCAGTGAGAAAATCACTAAAGCCATGGATGAGAGTAAACTAGTGGGTCTATATTAGAAGACCGAACATTCAAAATGTTGAGTGTTCTAATATTGACCCATTTTCAGCGAACACTGAAAATATCAAAAAAATAGAAAAACAAATTTTTTCCTAGGGAAAGAATTTGGTTGTCCATTTCTGTTGCTTCAGTATTTTCAGTGCTGTGGTGGAAAGTTACAGGTCGGGTTCATGTAAGTGTGCGATTGTGTGGATGTGAGGGTTAGGGCAGGTTAGATGAGTTAAGGTTAGGGCGTGGGTCAGGTAAGTGTGCGATTGTGTGGACATGAGGGTTAGGGCGGGGTAGGTGATTTAGAGTTAGGGTGCGGGTGAGGTGACTGTGTGATAGTGACAGATGTTAGGGTTAGGGTGTGGATTAAGGTAAGTGGATAGTTAGTGGTGTATGTATAGTTTAGTTTAGTGTAGGGTTAGGTGTTAGAGTTTAGGTGTATGTGTGTGGATTGCTGTTTGTTTGATGTGCTTGTGTTGTGTGTATGTGTTTTGGAACAGCAAATTTTTTCCCTAGGAAATATTTTGTTATTCTGAATGTTCAATGTTTTAAATTTTCGATTCATAGAGCTTGATATTAGAACACTCGACATTTTGAATGTTCGGTGTTCTAATATAGATCCAAAATAGTACATAATACCTTCCACAACCTCGCCAAGGTATTTGACACAGTTCCCCACTCAGGTATTATAAATAAACTCAAAAAACTATATGTAAATCCATATGTTCCCAGATGGATAGCCAATTACTTCACAGACAGGACATATGTAGTTAGTGGGTGAATCCAGATACAGCAAGAGGCCAGTTACTAGTGGTGCACCACAGCACTCAGTACTGGGACCACTCCCCTTTGGAATACACTTCTCTGAAGTCAAAGAAAATGTGGAAGACCTCTGGAGGCAAAGTTTTCTGATGACTGCAAGTTGGGGGCAATCATTGAATCCTTCAGTGATGTAGATATCCTTCAAGAGGGTCAAAATCAGACAAATGATTGATGCCTGAACCATGGCCTAAAACTAAACAGAGAAATGCATTATTATACCTTTTGGGATGTGAACTTCCCCTGCAACTTACATCAATAACTCACTGCTTAGAGAAGACTCAGAGGTGAGAGAGCTAGATAGACAGAGAGATAGTAGCCTGCACTTTGACCGCCATGTGTCCAGAGTGGTGAGGAAATCCTTTTATGCGGCACAACTTATAAGTAAAAGTATGGCATCCAGATCCAAGAAAACTATAGTCTGACTGTAATCAGCCCTCATTAAACCAGTAACTGAGTACAGTACACAATTTCACATGTACTTAACTAGGCACTTACAGCAGCTGGAGAAACCTCAGAGGTTCATCATACAGAAAATACTGGTTGTAAACAACATGGACTATGCAGGTGGACTAAAAGCCTTCTCTCATTACTCTACCTTCTACTGACTATTAAGGGGTGACCTATGCCTGACCTACAAGGCACTTACAAATTCAGCCCTGATGGAGCTGCTACACAAATGTATGTCAAACAGAGTGAGGGTCACCCAATCTAGGCATCTAAACTTAGTCAGTGACTCAAACAAAACATGTTGGTGTGGCAGATTTCTGTCCCAGAGATTGCCTCTTCTTTGGAATGGACTTCCTATTCACATTAAGCAGAGATCTTACTGGTCCACTTCAAATGCAGTTTGGATTAATAGATGGGGAATCACAAAAGCACACCTGGGGTAGTAGCTGTGTCCATTATGGACATGAACAATCTGTAAGATACTCAGTGCACAGGCACCAATCCATGTCATCTTGCCCCTAAGGGCCATATATTGGGTAAAATTGATGTATAATGGCTAGGCTTGTGAGGGCCATTAAGCCATTAGCCTTGTAATCTCCTATGAACCTATGGACCTATGACATTATGCTGATGGCATCCTTTATAAATAACACTAAGACAATGATAATATCAGACTTCTGTGATGGAGTGAATGTTAGAAACTGTTCTCCAGCTGAAATAACTAGTTAGGTAAGGGATTGAATGGCATAACAGTCAACTTGTGCATGTGCCTTTATATCTAACTATATGTGTGTATAATCAGAAGATCATGAGTATATGTCCTAATATCCTCTCTCAAGTATCATTCAGAACAAAATTTTCCAGTGATGCTTGACTACACAGTGATATCATTCAGCCCTCCCATCATCTTCTTCTCACATACACGGGTGATTTCATCCCCTATAAATTGCACTCTGACACTGTTAAAGGCAGACCTCTGCTGTGATGCTAGCATTAAGTACTGTATTCTCCCACTTGTGTAACTAGATAGCCAGGGGTTGTACTCTCACACCAGTCAATGTGTGTGTGTGTGTGTGTGTGTGTGTGTGTGTGTGTGTGTGTGTGTGTGTGTGTGTGTGTGTGTGTGTGTGTGTGTGTGTATGTGTGTGTGTATTTCAACTATCAATCAGGAGATAATTTTAGAGCAGCATGTGAGACACTCCTACCAACATCTTCTACTCAGTATACACTGATACTGCCATCCTCTATAAAGTGTACTGTCAAAGTATGAAGTCTGACTTGTGCTGTGGTACTAGTGTTAAGTATGGTGTTCTTTAGCTTGTGTTGCTAGGTATGGAGGGGTTCTAATCTCACAGCAGTCAGTTTGTGTGTGCGTTCAATCAGCTATCAGTCTGGCATCAATTTTTGAGAAGTATGTGAGTACTCAGCTATGGAAGACAGTCCTACCAACATCTTCTTATCACAATACACTAATAATGTCATCTTCTATAAAGTGTGCTCAGACACTGCTAAAATCAGACATGTACCATAGTGCTAGCACTAAGTACTGTGTTCTCCAGCTTGTGTAACTAATTAGGTAGGGGTTCTAATCTTGCAGCAATTAATGGGTTTGTGTTTATTTATTCAACTATCAGTCTGTGGACAGCTTTATAATAGAATGTGACTCCATGGCTATTTCAGTTCTATAAACATCTTCTTCACGACACACAGCAATGATGTTATCCCCTATAAAGAACATAGTATTATACTCAGACGTCTGTATTGGCACACACATTAACTACTGTGTTCTCTTATTGCACAGCAGGCAACTTGTGTGTGATCATTAAAACATTAATGTGGGGATGATTTTACACAGAGATGTGACTCAGCATCTAGGTCAGACACTCCTTTCAACATCTTCTCAGCGTACAATGATGCTGTCATCCTCTATAAAGTGACTGTGACACTGTTAAAGTCAGGTATCTGTGGTGGTGCTAGTCTTACATTGTATGGAATCTAGCTTATATATCTACACAGGTTCAGTCATCTTCTATGTGTGTGGTTGGTGTTATAAGGAGAACCTTTAACATAGCTCCATGAATCCAACATTCCCTTTTTCCCTCTATCCACATAATATCCTTTCTGCAGAACACTGGAAGATTCCATCATCTCAAAGATGCATACATACTGGGAGCAGAGCCCTTCCATGACCCTCTGCAAGCCATCTCCAGACCTCTGGATGTGTGACTGCTAATTCTGTTATGAGGAGGTGCACATTACATATTGACAGAGGCAGTATGTAATACAGTCAAGCACATGCAAATATATGCATGCACCCCTAATATCTTCCTTCATATAGATATAGCAATTTTGGTTCCAATGGTATAATAATGGCTAGGATTTTATGTGATGTTGGCTGTTAGCCTAGTAATGCCCTATGACACTAAGAACATTGCATATGTCAGTGTTGCTGTCACCCACATGTACTGTGTTGAGATATGGGTGTACAGTAGATGAATGTATTCCAAGCTGTGATTTGAGGTAATGTATTGGTGGCCACTGCTGCCATGTGATTATACGTTCTGCCCATAACATCTGTAGTAATTTGCCTCCTGAAGACTGTTGACATGGGATGGTGATATGTATATTGTTGCCTTAGAAAGGCATGTGTTCTTATAATGGAGTATATCTACATTCAGCCATCATGGTGTCAATTGCAGTATGGCAGAGATGTGCATTTGTATACCTACCATCATGAAACACTGTGACATACAGCAATAGTACATTATACTGATTCCATGGAACATACACCTTGTTTCATCCACATACTGCAATGCGTTAATACACACAAACATATAACAAGTTCAGATTCACTTGCAACCTTGTGAAATTCATTGTATGCACTATTGTGTTACTTTTCACAAGGAATATTCTGGTGTTCCCCAGAAGCATTGTGTGACTGTCAGCATTGGTGCTATTAATAGTTGGGCCTGAACCACATCCACTTCATTTGTAGTGTGTCCATATATAGTATCAGGGCCATTATACACACTTTTCCAGTGAAACTTACAGGCATATGTTGAGCGATTGATGTCATGATGGGAAATAGGTAGACTTGTATGACTGTTTTAGCAGTTCCACTGTGTGGCATGTGATGCATGCCCAAGGTTGTATCTGGAGGTGTTGTCACAAATCATATTTTAACTAAGTATGAAATTTATTTTATTTAATATTTGTTTAAAGGGGAAGTCTGACTGGGTAGTTGCCCATTTTCATTGGAGGCTCGGGGAGAAAATCTCCACATAATGACACATAACAGGAAGTATTTTAAACAGTAATGAAACAATCAGAGAAAACAGATCACCCAGTAAATGCAAATGATCACAGTTCATTTTAGTAAAAAAGCTCACAAGATCACATAATAATACATATTTTGTCATTTACACTTATTAATGAAAAATCATTTGAGCCAGTATAATTTTCAGTGTGTTATAGTATAAGGCGTAATATACAGTGGTGTTATGTCTCAGAAATGCCTCTTTGGTACTACACATTGTTTTGCTTAATGTTGTTATAATTCTTATCATCTCATAGGTTCAGTAATCAATAAAGATATAATGAAAGTGGAGAATAGGAAGGGAGAGGGAGGGGAGGGGGGAAATGGATTCAGCCTGGTGAGGAGCAGGAGCATAACCAGTTGTCATTTAGGTGGGACTTTAGCAGTTTTTGAAGTGCACTGGGTTTGCTGTGTTTAGTATGCTCTGGGGGTGGAGTTCCATGATTTAGATACATATGTTAGAATATAGTGAGTCTCCAAAGCTGTTGCTGGATTTAGTAATTTCTAGTAGTAATTTTTTCAGAGGATTGTTTTGAGGTGGATTTGTACTAGGTTCTGTAGGGATGGACATTTATTGGGTAGGTGAGCTCTGGGACGGGCTATGGTAAGTTGATTTAAGGTTAGCAGGTTGGGAGCTCTAGGCATTTGAGTTGTTTTACAGCAAGACAATCATGGGTTCTGTTAGGGCAGGTTAGCGGCAAATCTGGCTATCTTGTGGTGGCATGATTCATGTTGCTTACGTCTGATTTTCTGAGATTTGTAAATATAGGGCAAGCATAGAATAAGGTAGATAGTAGGTGGGTTCTGGCAATAGCTTGTCTGAAGAGTTGGTTAAGAATGGCTTTATTTTGTAAAGAGAACCTAATTTAATGTGTACCTTTTTGATGACGTGAGACATATGTTTGTCAAATTTTAACTTCTCATCTAGAGCTATACCTAGTAGCTTGGTTTCTGAGGTGGGTTTGATTAGAGTGTGATTTGATGAGGTCATTGTAAAGTCCTGGTAGGGAATGTTTGTTTTGAGCCACTGATTAGGGAACAGCATTAGTTTGATTTTGTTAGTAGGATGAGCTGGTATTTTTCTAAGAAACACTCAATGGCAGTAAAATACTTTTTGGTATCTTCATGTAATTATTTTAGGGTAGGTGCAGAGTAGATGACAGTGGAGTCATCTGCATATTGTATGATGGTAACAAGGTTAGTAGCTTTGTGTATGTTATTGGTCAGAATTATGAAGAGCAGAGGCCCAAGATTTGAGCCTTATCGGACACCTACTGTAATGGGAAGTGGAGAGGAGACGTCAGCATTCTATATGACTGATAGCAGTCAGATAGATAATTATGGAGCCAAATGAGAATTTTTGTTATGTTGAGTGATGCCAGCTCATGTAGGAGTTGTTCATGAGACACTGTGTCAAATGCCTTAGACGTGTCTAGAAATATCAAGGCAACCATTTGACTGTTGTTTTTTAGCTGGTTAATAGTATTGGTAAATTTGGGGAGTGCAGTGGTGGTATTGTGGCCTGCTCGAAATCCAAGTTGTGCTTTGGAAAGGAGCTTATTGGATAGTAGATGTTGCATTAGTTGAGAGTGGCTGCACTTCCCTAAGATTTTAGAAAGAAGAGACAGAATAGATATTAGCCTGTAGTTAGATAGTTCTAGTGAGGAGCATCCTTTGTGGAGTGGAATTATGTAGGAGGTCTTCCAGATTTTAGGTACATACTGTTCAGTGATGGCTCTATTGATCAGTATTGAAACTGGGTGACTGACATTGGCTGCTAATTTGAGGCAGTCGTTTGGCAGTTTGTCAGCGGCAGGAGTTGTGGGTTTTAGCCGGCTTAATAGTTTTTTTATTGCACTTGTTTGGACGGGTTGAAGAGAATTTGAGGTTGGTGAGTTGGTGATAGTAGGGTGTGATATTTGCTGTGGGCTATTTTTGTTCTTTATGAGTGAGAGGATAGAGTTTATGAAAAATGTGTTAAAGTGGGATGCTATGCTTTTGAGTTTTTGATATTTGGAGATGGGGTAGAGGTACGGCCTGGATGGATAAGCTGATTGATGGAAGCCCAGAATTTTTGTGGGTTGTTATTATACTTGGACTGCATGTTTGTATAGCACAATTTTTATCAGCTCTGATTTGCTTTTTGCAGATATTTCCTAGGTGGCAGTAGTTGTTTAGGAAAGGTATGGATTTGTTGGTTATGTATTGATGCCAGTGTTTATCTTTTTGTTTTAGTAATTGTTTGATTTAATTAGAGAGCCATGGGCAATAATTAGTTTTTGTTTTTATGTCTTATGGGGACTAGTATATTTAGAACTTCTAGAAATTTGTAATTGAAGTAGCTGACTGCTGCATCTAATAGTAGGTATTTTAATGGGGACCAGTTACAGTTTAGTAGTATTTGTTTAAAAGTGTCTATGGAGAAATATTTTGTATTACGCACTTGTTTATATGATGTTGGACTTGTGGGTGAGCTACGGTGTCTTAGAAAGAAGGTTAGTAGGTGCTCACTTAGGCTGTTAGGTAAACGGCCTGAAAGGTGAATTAGTGAGGGTTTATTAGTCAGGGTCCAGTCGAGAACGAATTGTTTGTTGGTTTTGTCTGTTCTTGTTGGTTAAAGAATCAGTTGGGTGAAATGAAACCAAGCATGTTTTCTATTGAGGAAGGGTTGTTATTTGGTGGAATGTATACAGCTAGCAAGACAATATGTTTGTTGTTATTGATTTGTATATGTGAGGCTAAGAATTCTGTGTTATCTATGTCAGGGATGTTCACCTGTAGTTTTTTTTTACTTTAAGAGTTTGTTTATATATATTTGCTACTTCTCCACCTCATATTGTTGCCCTGTCTTGTCTCAGAATATTGTAGCCAGGGGGAATGATCTCATTATTGTTTATGTATGGTTTAAGCCAGGTTTCAATTAGAATAGCAATGTCAGGTTTGTATAGTGATAGGGTAGCATGGAGTTCATGTATTTTGTTTAACAGACTTCAGAGGTTTAGATTCATGAGTAGGATGTCAGACCTCTTTCTGGATATTTTGGATAGAAGAAGTGTGTTATGATTTATTGTTGGTTTGGGAGAATTGTTTGTGATGGCTGTATTTTGTTAGGTGAGAATAGGGCCAGGGTTGGGATGTATGTTTCCACAGATTAGTTTTTTTGTTTGTACTTAAGGGTAAATATTTGGATGGTATTAGTGGTTGTTTTAGTGGTGTTAATGAAGGCTAGTATGATGTAGGTATCTATATGAGACTAGTTCAATACTCATGGAGTTGTAGATGTGGGGTGCTATATTGAAGTTAATGAGGATAGAGGTGGGTTTGTTAATGAGAAGGTAGGGGATTTTAAGCAGATTATTGGAGGTTGTTAGGTGTGGTGATGGATAGAGTAGTTAGTAATAATGGGATGAGTATTATGTGTAAGAGTATCATGTTTAAGTATTGGGCTTTGGGAGGGTTAGAGGAGGAGGTACTGTGTATGTGTGAAGTAAGGTTATGAAAGAAGGATGTAGTTGAGACTTTGTGAAGCAGGGGGAGGTGATAGAAAGGGGTTGGTTTGATAATATGTAATTATGCGGTGGGAGATACTGATTAGTTGATGAGTTGTGATGCAGTGGATAGTGGCTGGTTGGAAATCTGTGAAGGGTGTGGTATGGAAAAGATAAATGTGATTGATGCGAGGATGGGTGGAAATAGGGGTAGGTTGGGGAGCAGGCATGAGCCTGAGTGCAGCAAAGATGAACAGAGTTGGCTGGACCTGGTCACCAATGAACCAAAGCAAAGAAACTATCAGTAGCCAGGGACTACACCAGGTAGATGATAAAATGGAAAACTTATTTGTAGCAGAGTAGTCCATATTATTCAAAAATATTTTGTCAGACCTGCTTTGTCACAGAGTAAGTTTTGTATCTAAACTGAGAGAAAAGAGGAGCAATGAGTTTAAAGTGCAGGAAGAACTGACTAGGGCTACTTTCTAAGAACAAGATCTAAGGTCCTGTAGTGTGGAAAGTGAGTGTATAGTTGGGGGGGAGACTAAAATGTGACTGGCTCATGTGATCTCCACTTCTAAGTAGTAGAAACTTAAACAGTGGGTTTAAAAATTGTTACAATATATAAGAGAGAAACATACAATATTACAATTGTTGACTTTCCTATTGGGCACTGGGCTGTTTGCTTCAGAACATTGGTAGTGAGAGGGAGAAATCATCCAAAAGCAGAATGGTGGACAACCCATAGTACATCTAGTTGGCAATGCTGCAATTGTTGAATTTCCTATTGGGCACTGAGCTGTTTGCTTCAGAATGTTGGCAGTGAGTGGGAGAAACCATATAAAAGTAGAATGGGGTACAACCTGCAGTACAGCTAGATGGAATGAGGCTAGTCAGGTAGGCTATGAAGTGGCAAGCACAGAAGGCTTAAGCACCATTGAACTGCAGGGGGCTGGTTAGATTTTAAAAATACACAGCTATGTGCAGAGATGGTTGAGGATGGCAACAAACATACTTATCCAGAAGCAATAGACAACCTGCTAGCTGACAGATTGTGATCAAACTTCACCATCCTGTCCCGAATGGTTTTCCCTCCAGATAAACATGCAAACATTAATCAGCTTACTTTTTGAAGAGAGCAGCTCATCTGTGTACTCACTAAGGCTAAAATCATGGCATCAGTGGGCTCTGACAACATCCCAGGTAATCTTTTCAATAACTGAAAACCTGACCTTGCAGACAAAGCTGGATACCTACTTAGCCACAGAATCCACACATGCTGTGTTCTGGGAGAGTGGTGTACATCAAAAGTCATCCATCTGAACAAGGGTGGCCAATCACCCAACACAGGGAATTATAGATACATAAGCCTGACTAGCCTCATCTGAGAGGCAATGGAAAGAATCATCATGAACCCTATCAACAAGAACATAGGTAACCTCCCAACTGTAACAAACCCATGTTTTATTTGTTAAGGCTAGATCATGGCTGCAAATTCTGGTTGATTTCTTCAAAAAGGTCACCAAGCCATGGGTGAGGAAAATACTGCATCCCACCTAACTTGACCTGGGCAAGGGACTTTACACAATTACAAGCTCAGGTATTACAGAGAAATGTATCAACTGGCCATAACCCCCTACATCACTAAGTGGCTAACCAAATGGCTCACTGACAGGACATATACTGTCAATGTGTGTGAATTCACCTCTAACAAGAGGCCAGTGACCTCAGAAGTACCCTAGTGTGCTGTACTAGTCCCTTTCCTTTTTGGTATTTAATTCCCACAAGTCAAGACAAACTTACGCAGCCTTTGTCTGAACAACTTTGTGGATGGCTGCAAATTGTGGGCAATCCTTGAATCCACTAATTCTATTGATATATTACACAAAGTAAAACAAAATACACACACATTATTATTGCCAGAGCCATGGAGATGCACTAAATGGCCAATAAAACATTCCCTTTTGAAAAGCAAATATCCATACTAATTACAATATAGACAGCGCACCCCTAGGAGTATTCCCAGTTGCACATGATCTGGGTACTCAGTTAATTAGTAATCAGATGTTTGACCACCATGTGTCCACAGTGATGACAAATCCTTTCTATGTGACACAACTCAAATGGACACGGCATTCAGATCAAAGAATGTTATAATTACATTGTACTCAGCCCTCATTGCAGCAATAATTGAATGCAGTGCACCCTTTTGCATGTACCTCACCACCTATCTGCAACAGCTGGAGCAACCCCAGAGTTTTCATGCAAAGAAAATACAGAGTGTAAGAAAAAAAAGTCCTACATGGAAAGACTGAGACTTATCACTGTATCCTGTCCTCTACTATTAAGGGCTGATCTGTGTCTGGCCTACAGGGCAGTCTCCAATCTGGGCCTGATGGAAATGTTACATATTGTTAAAATAAACCAACTGACGAAGGATAAGATTCTATTAGGGTCCATCAGATATATAGCCATAAAAACAATAAAACCCACCAAGACTCAGATGGATAAGACCATGGATTGTAAATTTAATTACATCTACAGCCAAAATACATAAAATAACAAAATAAAAGTGGATAAGTGCTTTCAGAGACTTCCTTCAGACCTTCATTCATAACATCTGAAGAAAGAAGACTCCAAAAGTGCGTATGCACTTTCATTTTTTTATTTTATGTGTTTTGGCTGTAGATGTGATTAAATTTACAATTCACACTTTTATCCATCTGAGTCTTGGTGGGTCTTATTGTTTTTTATGAAATGTTACATATTGGTAAAGCAAACTGCATGACAGTCACTCATTCCAAGGATATTAATCTAGCCTTGGACATGATAAATAATGCTGGAGAGATAGATATATCTGTTAGACACTACCCCTTCTTTGGAACAAACATCCCATTCATGCAAAGTGAAGGCCTTTGCTGACCCTCCTCGAGTGCAACCTAGATCAATGGATGGTTAATCATAATTGTACTCCTGGTGTCATGCCCATTTTCCTCATGGACAGAGGCATTTGTTCTTAGATAACATAGAATAGCCTCATACCTTTGTGAACGTTATTCAACCAGCAATTGAAAATTGTAAAAATTCATGTTAAATATGACTAGGCTTTTATGTCAGCTTTGAATATTAGCCTAGTACTCTCCTATGAATTTATGAATCTATGAAGTCCAATTGTATCCTAGTTACAGCTATAGTGTGACTGTACAGCATCATAGATGTACCAGTATATCACATCAGTATTACCACTTGAAATTCTGTATGAGCGCATGCCTATAAATGCATGTCAGGATTTCATGGCAGTATAACATTTTCACTGGCAATGTCAAGGGGGCAGTGACTGTGTGTCACATATCTTGAGGTTTCACGTGCTTATTAACTGTGCTCCATTTATTGTTTTGTAAGTGAACAATATCATAGTGGCAGCTTCTTTGCTCATTAATGCCAGACTTTGCACTGCTGTAGCTTCTGTGTACATGGACATAGTTGATGCATTGCCACTAGTCTGACATACTGATGTACCATTTATGATAATGGATCACCTCTTAAATCAAACATCAATTGTATATGCTTCTGACAATATCCATTGACATTACATTTGACAGATGCATGCAATACCCAGCTGTGTGTAGGGAATCCACTCATAATAGTGTGTTGATCGTAAGTGTTGTTATCCATATGGCTAATACCTATGTCGGGAAGTGTATCTCATTTGGCACAGTGAGCTTTCATACATTTTGTCAGCTATACAGAACTATTCTTTGGGGATGCTTACCCATTAGGATTTGACAGTGCATACTTCCTTTCAAGATGTTCTACAAGATGCTTGTGTGATACATCTTTCTTTGTTGCACCCAGTAAATACACTGCTCACTGGCAACATTGATGGCATGGGTCTGATATTTGCAAGTGTGGAATGTGGCTTATGTGTCATGCAAACCTCTCAACTGTCCAGGATTGCCCCTTATTTCAACTCCATGTTAAACACTGTCCCTCTTAATCCCTCCAAAAATAGGTCATTTTTGGGGAAGGGGTGGTGAACTCCTCTTATAGAATACTGACAGTCATTACAGTTACACAATTCCGTTCCTGCAGAATGAGGATAATAACTTAAAGTCACATGTTCTGTCAATACCACAGATTAATGGTGTTAATATTTTACAATTGTCCCTGCTTGTACCTGCTTCTGTCTACAGTTGTCCATGAGTCTGTTGCTGTGTGTCCATGATTGGTTGACAGCTATGCTGACATGTCAGCCATATTCAAGCAAGTAATTTTACCAATCTTCACAATATGCATATACTCCCTATTGTGTATACCATCCTTGCTAAATGTCCTCTCCAGTGAGCATGCCTGTGATATTCATATCACAACCATTCATCTCCATTAACATGTAACCTTGTGTGACCATCACATGCATTTACTGTCCTGTGTGATATAAATATACTCACATAGGAGGTGTAAACAGTAGAACATACTGCGCTATATTCATATGTGCTTAATGTTATGCTACTGACTAGTCTTGGAAGTGTACATACCTTGAAATATCCTGTATTGGGTACATTGCCATATCTATCATGCCCTCTTCCTCTTTCTTCATTTCTATAATTCATGTCTGTGCCCATTTTCATCAGCATACTTTTGCTACTTAGTATTATGTTTCAATTGTATTAATACTTGCTGGTGACACCCCCCCCCCCCACATCTATTATTTCATTCTGCAAATAGTTCTGTAGTGTACATTGCAATGGGTACATGTTTCTTTTAATGTGTTAATGCTGCTGTTATTGTAGCATTTTCATGCCTGGTCATCATTGTGGCTGTCTGTGCAATCTGATCAAGCAGGTTTGCCTGCTGGCAGACTTGTATGCATCTCCTTTTCTGCATCTGTGCTGCTCTGCACGGTCAAAATGCCACTTGTATTTGTGTAATTGCGAGGAGCAGCATTAATATGTGATTAGCTCTGCTGTTCACCACTCTAACATATAAACTCCATGTAGGGTTTGAGCAAAGCCTACACAGAGTTTACTAAATACTCGGAAAAGTGAACTAGATCGGTTTATTTTCAAACAGACATGAGATATGCAGATATGCAGATACAATATTCAAATACACATGTGCAAGTATAATTTTCACAAGCAATTTTGGGACAATCAGAAAGCAATTTTCATGAGTCTGTACAAATTCATGAATTGGAAGCCATATGACAGAATAGACTAGAAAGATGAAAGTTAGGAAATTTTAGACTGTATGATGGGAGGTAGGAGAACTTATTCATACATTCTCTGTTTTACAAAACTGAAAAGTAATATGGAGTTGGGCATGATAGTAAGTGTGCAGTGATGGAGTATCAGACTGCTGTCAAACTCTTGCAGGCTCTAGATGCAACCCTTGTTGACATACTTCAGACTGTTTGCTGAAACACATAGTAAACTATATCAGACAATCATTCTTTGGTACCTAATACAGAAATATATTAAGAATCTGAAACAGAAACTCTGCTAAAAAGCTGTGTTTGAAGTACACAGCTTCATTCTTCCCAGGAAATAGTCCTACTTCTTAAACCTTCACTTCCTCACTCCTTATACCTTCCTCGTGTCCTCTAATGTCTTCCTCTCCTACTTTCAGTCATAACTGCTCGACTTTCCTATCTCCCCTTCCTCATCCCAGTTCTGTCTTCCCCAAATCCTTAAAAATACTATACATTTTGTAAATAGATTTTTACTAACATCGTTTGATTATATCTTTGATATGAGCCCTCATTTTAGACACACAATACTTGTTTTACATTTAAATAAACCTCATGCATATTGTTTGCAATCTTCACATGCTCTTCTCTGTGTACCTCTCTACTATACATGGCTATATAATATTCTGTTTGTTCTGGTGTTGAGCCTGAATGTGATTCATCTGTGTTAGCATGCTAACCTTGTTAACAAATGGTAAATAAATAAATACATACATACACAAATCAGTTAATACATACATAAAAATGTTGGCAATGCAAATAATACATCCAAAATTGTGTTGGAGTTGCTGAGCAGTACATTCACTTTGGCAAGAACTCTGATGTGAGAATAACATAACAGGTATATATACAAAATCTTGGATAGTTGAGAAGGGAAGAGACTCAAAGTATAAATGCAATGGTAATTTAGTAACCAAGGGACTGCCACTGTAAGCATGGAATATACAGGGCTCAACAGCTATTTACCTACTCTATAGTACAACTCCCCCACCTGACTCTTTACTTTATAATCACTGGTTTAGGGACTACTGGGAACTGTAAGTTGGGGTGATGACCATAAAGTTCTCCATGTCAAGTCCAGTTGCTTCCACACAATCTACTAACACTGATAGGCCTGCAGAGGTTCTTTGTGTTAGCTGTTTTGATGTCCTGTGCATTATAGCATCTCTTCTTCTTTCTTGTAATTCTGTGCAATCACTTATTAAAATCTTAAAACAGCAAACAGTTATTCATGTCCCAACAATTGTTATGCCCCTCTCTCTTTCTCTCTCTTTCTCCTATAAATCTTCCAACAGCACTTAAATGAATACTTGATCAAGGTTCAAACAGCACACTACAGTCTGTGTTCCCTCCATCATCCTAGGCCTTGATAAGCTTGCTTTACTACTCAGTAGAGTGTATAATAAAGGTGGAAGACACAGACCATAAAATGCTTACTACAACACACACGTCTTTCCACTGTTAATAAACATTGGTCTAAGTGCAAAACAAAAATTGCTACAAAATGATATAAGAAAACTCTGGTGTTCTCATGAAGTCAAACTGAGTAGTGTGCCATCCCCTCACCCAGTCTTAGTATATATGTGTAATTAACTAACATAGCTCACCGTAGGTAAGGCCATGCGTAAACAGGGAACTGTTAAAATACAGCCACCACATCTGCGCATACTTGTGAGTCATCACCAATTGTTTGAGAAAACTGTCACATCTTCAGAATTGAAAAAAAGCATCACCAATTCAACTGCACACTTTAACAACATGATTATTTATAAAAAGAACTTGCCATGTACTGCTAGTTTACTAAAAGGAGATGATTGCTTCAATTCCAAACCCTGATATTCAGTGTAGGGTAATGAATGACAAGGACACAGACAAAACCATAAGCCTTTCTGATTCTTGGACTGATCTAGAGTAAACATTGTGTCTGCACTCATTCATGTGGAGTTAGTAACATCTTGTTGGATGATGTGTTGGAGTCTATTGATAAATGCTCTGCATATTCAGTCTTAAAATCAGCATCTCAAAGTCCCACCAGAGGTCCTCCAACATAAAATCAGTCCTTAAAATCCTTTTCTTTGCAGTAATGGTTGACACATGCAGGATACAGTGGTAAGAATAGCTTACCATGAAGTGGCTTTTCTTTAATGGCTCCAGGCATGAATGTATATTCTCCCTTTGTTCTGACAACAACAGTTTCAAAGTTCTAAATGGCCTTATTTTTTCTTTTTCTTCTTTATACCACTTTTGCTTCAGATATTTAAATCAGTCACATAAACACCCCTTATAAATCATCTAATTTTCCCTTATTACACAAAGATATATAAAGTACCATTATGGAGCTTTACATCCTGATAGATTTTTGCATGACTTTTCAAAGGGTAAACAAGCACTACAGACACCTTGGCTTTGTGCTATTACATGCCCCTCTTCAATTTGCAGATGTCCAGACTCTTTTTGAAGAGGTATGGACAGATATTTTTTCAAATAAGTTATTACATCATGTCTCTCTGTGTTGTCAGGAAGGCAGGATATATGAATATGAATGTTTTCTTCACTTTCTAGTTTTTTGAAGAAAGGTCTGTAGCTGGTTGCTTATAAATTCATGCTGGAACATTTTGTTTTTATTGGACTACATGGTGTATTAATTAAGCAACCATGTGTGTCGGTCTGGTCAGTCAGCCATCATGTTGAATGAGGAGGGCAGACATTAATCTATGATACTGCAGTGTATTTTTTTTTAATTTAAATAGTACCAGGTAGAGCCTGCTTTAAAGTCTTCCATACAGCTTTTCCCAGTATAGAGCATTTAAGATTGGCAGGCTGTTACTCATTTAAACACTGCCACGCCATCACAGTTGTTGTATGTAATTCTGCTCTCTCTCCACCACTGTATATTTCTGTATCTAGACATTCATCACACACATCGTGAAGCCTGACAGACAGGATAATTACATTTGTTAATGACAAGGCCTAATAAAACATTATTTTTTGTGATGATTATCATGGCCTTGATGAACTGAAGTAGAAAGCTCTGTCACTGACCATCACTGGAAGTTCATTTTTTTTTCAGAGTAACACAGACTTATTTAACCTGTAACACTGAACTCATGAACCTGGATTTAAAAGCTTTTCTAGAAAATGTCAATAAGAATGAGTCTTCCATTAGGCTTAAAAGTATTCACAGCTGTGATCCTTAATGGGATGAAAGAGCTAGAAAAGGGGAAGGGGAGATACCGATATAAACAAGGCAGCATTATGCAGTAAGTGGAAGGAGAAGCGTTGTTATGTGAATGAATTACACAGGTGAGACAAAGTGAATGAATTACACAGGTGAGACAAATGTGGTCTAAATAAAGAAAAAATAAACCTACTTTCACATGTCAATCAGTGTAGACAAGAAAGAAACATATCATGATTAGAGCTTTAGTAGATAACTGTAGTCTGGCTATATAAAGGATAAATGTGTGTCACTTCCCCAGTGCTGTAAGTTCAGGAAGCAGCTCAGTGAATCATTATAATTGAAAAGGCTTTATGAAGATGGTGCAGTTTTCTGACAGCTGTCATCCTTCTAAGTGAAGTCTCATGCTATCACAGATTTTATAAATCAACAGCCGGATAATTAACTGCATAAATATTACATAGAAGGAGCACATAATTAATAGCATAGTTATAGCATACATGCATCATTCCTAAGGTCAGACTAATTAATACGCACTTTTATAAATATAATTTCCTGGTAAAATCTTATTATCTAGAAATAACCCTCTATTATGATCTATTACATATAATGGTATCATTCTACAAAAGTATATAATGAAATTCATTAGAATTTTCTTGCCACATGTAAGCTGAAATGATGTATTAGTACCATGAAAGCCATTTTATTGGTCTGTCATCAAGTTTCTAGGAACCATTTAAATGCTCACTGTAGCAGATTTAATTTCTACATTCATTGAGGTCATGCTTTACAGAATATACCTAGAAACTGCCCTGTCTCCTTGGACTTTCCCAATATGGAAAAAACAGGAGCTGCTTCAACCCTCCACAAACTATTTGACCCCAGACCTATAACATATATAGAACACTAAGCAATCATTTAACCCATCTGCATTTCTGAACAATGTTCTCTCACTTGTACTTTTTTCCTTGCTGTGTGGAAGCTTTCTCTGAACCTTGTCATTCATACTCTTTCTCTTACTACTTCAGACTTCTGTCTGCTGTATTTACCTCTCCATTTCCCACCTTTATTTAATTATTTCATTATTTGCTTGCTTGTTTAGGTATGCCGCAGCGGTACAGCGGTAGCGTTGTTACCTCACAGCAAGAGGTTCTCCTGTTCGATTCTCGGCTTGGCTTGAGAGTGCCTTCTGTGTGGAGTCTGCATGTCCTCCCCGTGGTTGGGAAGCATTTGAAAGACATTTGTGCGTAAATGGGTGTGCCTTCGTTGAAGGTTGGGTGTCGAGCTGGCATCTCGGTGTTTCATAAACATCTATTGCCAATCATTAGCAGACCTGAGTTCTGCTGTGGTGACCCCTTACCGGGAAAAGCCGAAAGACAAACAACAACATGTGCTTGCTTGTTTAGCTGCTTGCATTTGCCAACCAGGATAGTCTGAATGGAATGTCTTCACTTTCAGTTGAGGTCAAGAGAAAAAACACAGCTTAGCACATATGAAATTACATGCAATTGAAGAATAATGCCCTGAGGAATAAGGAATGAAGTCATGACTACAAATGAAATAGAACACCTGACATTAACATGCTTAATTTGGAATGTGTGGCAATCTTCTGGGCAGTTATATCAGTTGACTCAGCACAAATACCGAAAACTACAAGTGCATGCTTTAATTATGTAGCTGCATTAACATTTTAGATTTTTTACATTATACAGAGCAAATGCTGTTGTATACCTATTGTTATTTTTTGCTACATTAATGAGAAATAACTATTCACATGTATCTCAGTACTACTTTACTAAGGATTCACTTAAATGCATTATTAAAGAAATAGGTAAACAAGATGTGGGATATCAGATTACATACCAAGGGCTTGGGCAGATATATAGAGTGAAATTAATAGTCAGTTATGCAAATGCAGTGAGGCTATCTATAATGTCTGTGGTGAGCGCAGCTGTGCTGCGATTCATAGAGGCTATTTACACCAATATGCGATGATATTGAATGTGCTTATACAAACATACAAATAATGAGATGGAAATGATGAGTGATGTAAAATCTTCCTATAATAATGAAGTATGTTTTATACCATTTGCGATTCATAGTCATATGTTCCTAATTTGCCGTGTTGGTTACAGATATGCTATATAAAGAGAAGACTTGCCAAACCTGATTATCAGAACTGCATCCAGTGAAAATGCTTTCCCTTGCTGCTAGCTTTTCTATTTCTAGGTCTGAGTTGATTGTCTTGGCTGTGCAAAAACTGCTTTTACCCAGCAGTGCTCACCAGCCAAGAAAGCAAAAGTATAAGCAATGGATTACTCATGATAACTTTGACAATTGGGAAACTTTTGATAGGTTCAGAGTGGGCAAGGACATTATAAGGGTCTTTGTGGGTATGCTTGATGCCCATGGGGGCACTGGAGGAATGCATGAACTTCTTATCCCTTTAAACACCAAGGTATGTATAGCCTTCAGTATTCCTGTTATAGGGACCTTTCTGAGACAGACCAGGGACAATGAGGATTTCAAAAGCTTCTGCTTCAAGGATACTTCAATAGTTTCTGGATGTATTCTTGGCATGTATGGATCACTACATCTATTTCCTAATGTCACCTCAGGACTAAGCCATGACTATGTGCACCTTTTATCAGCTGGAACCTTTCCCTGTGGTACTCAGTGTGAAAGACTTCACCCATATTGCAATTTGGGACCCACCTGGTCCACAGATGGGACCAGTACCACAGTAGAAAGAGCTACTATTCCATTAATTGCAGATAGTGTGTGAAGCATGGGGGTGCATCACCATCACCTCTGCCCAGCATCCTGGCAGTGCACATGATTCCCATATCTGGCACACTAGCTCATCCTACTGCCTCTTTCTGCATGGTAGGATACTCAGTGGTCATCAAATTGGTAAGTGGAAAAATATATATATATATTTTATTCACATTAAACCATATTGCTGAATACTATTTTTGTCCCCCACTATTTTCTCTCCCTTTTTTTTCCGGGGGATGTTTTCTATCCACTAGAGCCATAGTTAATAACACCAGTGAAAAACCCAAGTGGAGCTGCAGAGATGTATAACACATCCCTGTCCCAGACCCATAATGTTATCAAGAGTATCTTTGGTTTCCTGAAGTGCTGCTTCAGGTGCCTGAATGAGTCTGGGGTGCCCTTCAGTATGACCCAGCTGCTCCATGCAGGATGTTTATTGCATGTTGTATTTTGCATAACAGGATCATCCTCCAGGGTTTTGGTGAAGTGACCCATGCTGTCAGTTGCTCTCCCAGTTCCAGTCCCACTAATGATGACCATCCAGTAGCAGGAGTAACTAAGAGACCTCATGTGGCAGGCTCATGCACAGCATGCAGCCGCGTAGGTAAAGAGACGGCAACTAGTCCACAACTATGGACCATGCTATTCAGGTTAATGTTTCCTTTATTGTAAAAATGCACAGAGTATAACTGATGCCTGCAGAGATATCTATGTGCTATGCTGTCTTTTGCATGGTCTACTCTCACTGTTCATCTGACATTTTCTCTCACCTTAAAATATATATAAATATTTATCGCCAAAATAATACTCATGTTACTGCTATGTCTGACTGCTCACTGACGCCTGTTCAGTGAGGTTGAAAGGCATCATATACAACATAATGCACATTTATGGTTGCTTTCATGAACAACTTCTACTGCAATAATTAATTAATTTTACAAAATTAATGAATATTGACAACAATAAAATGCTTCCAGAGTTAATACATTGCAAATGTAAGAAAAATGACTTATTCTGCTTTTTTATATTATGCCATTTCTTCTTAGATTATTCTGTTGTACTGCACATCAAACTAATTTTATGCTATCATACACAATAAATTCTGACTTCAGAAACAATCATAATTTGAGCAACGCAGCGAGTGAAGTGGCAGCAGTATAAGTTTACATGGCAGGATACTCATTGTTGTATGTCATTTGCTAATATAGTTCATTTTGGGGTCTATATTACAGTGTTCAAACGTTGCAATATCAAACACCAAATGAGTGACACAGTCATTAAAACACATTTAAGTGATTCGATGTATACTTTACAGGTGTAGTTAGCCAAATACAGTGTTACCCTTTTCTCCACTGTAGTGCAATCTTGGAGTTGGTATATTTAATTAGGGGGTGTGGGGGGCAGAGTCCCATACGTTGGAGGGGTGATAGTTATATTTTTAAGTGTGTGTGTGTGTGTGTGTGTGTGTGTGTGTGTGTGTGTGTGTGTGTGTGTGTGTGTGTGTGTGTGTGTGTGTGTGTGTGTGTGCGTGTTTGAGCAAATACATTTTTTCCCAAGGAAAGAATTTACTGTTTTGACTGTTTGCGCTTTAGTGCGATCGGTCTTTATGTGTTGATGAAGAGGAGTTTGCTTAAATGCCTCTTCGGTGTTATAATATAGACCCAAATTTTGTATGCATTACAATTTTGATGTCTTTAGTTACCTGACACCTATAGGAATGGTAATCCATGTAGCATTGCTTTTTGTCTATCTTTTATTGATGGTGTATATATTAGTTTTACAGGCATGAAATGCATACCTGTCCACAACTCCCATTCCAGTTAAACAGACAGCTGAGTCTTTGAAACTGATTCACATTAGTCCAAGGCCAAATGAGTCATACACGTCTCCTATTGATAGGTTAGGTGATGGTGCAAGTAATTTTGAGGCGGGGCTACCAGGAGAACTTTAGATGAGTGGTGTGATGTCATGACCTACTTTATGCAGGTCATCCAGCTGTCACTGACCTAACATTTCTGCATGAGATGATCATGATCTTGAATGTGAGGTTCCACCAGGTGTAGCTGAATGCTAACATGACCTGTGTGAAATGTGTTGTGCTTGTTCACTTTGACTACTGGCAATACTATCTTGAGAAGTAACAGTATCATCATGTGATCTTCCCACACATGTTCAGATTATTCCCTGTCTTCTGCCCCTTTCAAGCTTGACTCCAACTTTATTTTAGTATGTCCTAACTAGTGTGCAATTGGAGGCGACAGCTAACGCTTGGTGTGCCACCATACTATGCATCAGTGTGATCCTGGCATTATCCCTTCTCACTGCCATTTTGTAGAAATGTTGGAAATCATCATCACATATACCCTGGAGGACTCTAAGCATTTCCAGCTGACTCTCTGTGGCAATGCCCTGCGCGCTAACAATACCATAGTGCATTTTGTGTTGGACAGACAATGCTTTATGTGTTTCTTGGGGTAACTGCAAGAAATCCCTGTGCCATTCTCTATGTTGGAAAGGTATCACCATGAACACTGTTACCTCTGAATGCCTGCCATCATCCTCAAAGTTTTCATATCAATTTGAAGATACTGGGGTAGAGATGCAGGGATGTTCCTCCTGTGCATGTGAGAGAGGCATTTTTCAGTTTGGGCTTTATTTTGTGTTGAACTGCCACTTTCTGCAGCATCAATAACATGTTGTGGGGTGAGACATCCTGCTATTAAACTTGAGGACCTCATGCCACTTTCCTCAGGCTGCCTCATAAATATAACTATGTTATCATCATTGCTTTTTTTTTTCAATAATATTTCTTTATGATGTTATCATCATTGTCATCAACACCAGTAGCAGCACCCAAACTGCTGCAGATATCGTCCACATTTATTGGTCATAGGTGAACTGTTTACTTCTGTTGCTGACCCAGTAAAAAAAACAAAAAATATTTGAAAACATTAATAATAATGGAATTTCATACAGTAACGTATGCTTACAAGGGGGTGAGTGGGACACTTACAGTACAGTGTACACTACCTTCATGTCCTTTCTTTGTTGATGTACAAGGTTCACCTAATAATAATTAACTGAGATGTGTTTAATTACATTGTTCCTTGGCTTCATTCATTTCTTTCTCTATAATGCATTCCACTGATTTCAAATCAACCTTCATGATCAGATGTGTTGCTGCTGCTGCAGATATTGATAAAATTGAAAAGCATCCATATGACCTCTAATTTTTCTTGTTCAGCCATCTTCTGTGTCATAGCTATCCCGCCTGTGTGATAGAAGGTATTCCTCATCTGGAGTCAATTGAATGAGATTCAGAGCCTCCCTGTAGTGGTACAGAACACTGCATTCTACCTGGCCTTGCTTCTAGCATTTGTCATCACATAATTTGCCCTTTTCTTGTACTGTGCCACTGTTCAGTTTCTGCCACCCACTGCATTAATTTCAATGACTACTTGACTCCCGGTCTTCCTCTCACCTCTTCTGGGCCTCCCTTAACAAAAAGAAGTTTCCCTTATGCCCTATGGCTGAAGTTATCCATTCTTTTCTTTGATATCTTATTTTCCATCAGTATTATGTGCAAACAAAAAATAAAAAAATAAAGAGCGGCCACACTCAGAAAGCATGACAATAATTTTTAGATGTAATTAGTTTTTATGGTTACTACCACCCACATTAAATAAAAATGTTACTTAACAAAAAACATATAATTCCATACAGAAATCTCAATATAGCCATGTAAATTTGCAGTGTTACCTATGGTGCATTCAGGTCATGAATGCAATCATTTCTGTTACAAAAAGCTTTTTTAACCCAATCTTCTGCCAGTGTTATGTATTGATAATACTGACACTTTTTATTCTTCACTGTCACTTCAAAAATATCAAATTCACCACACATGCCTGTTGACATGCTTGCACAAAATAACATCTGTAGTAAATGACTGCATTTATACCCATGTAAACATAATCAGTAAATTATATTAGAGTAATGATCAGTTTTTGTTATCAGTAAGCATCTCTGCTGCTGCTACTATGAAATTCAACTTCAGAATGACAGAAATCTACCAATCAGTAAATAACATACACATCCTACATGTGAGTTTATTACAAATGACCCTTAATTCAAAACTGAAATAGTATTTGAGTGTTTGTTGTTAAATTATAATATTTCTAAAATATTTCCTTACTGTGGTTAGTCTGCAAAATCCTAATGTGTTTGCTGCCTGTTTCAGCTATTGGAAAGTTAATATGGTGATGCTCAAATTATTAGTGAAAATTCAGGGCCATTTACTTGGATATGCAAATTAGGAGAATTTGCATTCATCTCTATGACTTGTACTAGTATACAAATGTGCCCCAAGCTATCTCATTGGATTGTGGCTTTTCAACGATCATGAACATGCTCCCAAAGTAACATGAACACACTTCAGACTGACATTGATATGCTGCAGATGGCTCCACAGTCTGCAGCACTCTGCAGCTGTCCCATGATTACTACTGGAAAGCACAAATGGCCCCAGACTAGCCAAAATCAGGGTGTAGTTAAAAAAAAAAACAAAATGCAGTCATCTGAATGTCAAGTTTGCAGCAATCTTAAGTGTAATCCTTGCCCATCCAACATTGTATATCAAACCTTAGTACCTCAAACATTTAACTTCCTAAAACTTAAAAATAATACCCATATTTACATTTATCCCACTCACCCAAAACAAACAATCTGTTGTACTACATGAGACATTTAGGGTACAAAAAATAACCTTTACCAATAAGCATTATCAAGATAAATTATTAATCATACATTTCCATTGCAATCAAGCATAGAAAGAAAAGGTAATTAGTTTGTTTTCAGAAAAAAAAAATATGTGGCAAAGCAGTTTTGGTTAAACCAAATTTGCCAATAACATTGGTAGCTGTTGTAATGCCCCTGGTAGTAATCATGGTTTGGTTATGGTAATGTCACCCCCAACAGGTAGTGCTTCTAACTCTGATCAATACATCCCCTGACTATACTTTCCTCTCTGTTGTTCTGACACTTTGAAAGATGGCAGTACCTGTAAAGGCACAAGGATGCCCTTGTAGATGGCCCGATAAGGATTCGATGATAATGCTCTACCTTCTCAATGATTCATATCAGGATAAGATCAAGGTGTGCACAAGACACAGTATGTGGGAAAAAAAAAAGATATCTGTCAGGAATTGGGTTAAGGCCTGTCAGCTCTGACAGGTACAATTGACTCCCACCAGCAGTATCATCACCATTATGATTTTCAAAAGCATAGCACTGACCAGGTAGTCAAGTCTGTAGATCAGATAAGGCCAGAGTTCTAGAGTAAGTAAAAAAAAATGTTTTTTAAATAATTCATTTTAAAGATAAAACACAGTTTAATAAGCTGGCATAACTAGACATATATTCAAAGAAAGATATGTATAGCTAAAAATATTATTTATAATGCTGTTATGAAATGCAGTGGAAATTATGAGCATGTTTGCAATCATAAATGCATCTTTATAAAAGAGATGTATATGAGTAATGTATTAACAGATGTTAATAATGCATACAAATGTGACATACATTTATTAAAATAATAATCCATACTTGTAGCTCTGCAAATCATGTACTAGATTTCAAGAAGTATTTGTCAATGAATTTATAAATAATAAAATGAAAATTTCAATTACACATTTAAACTTTATTACTATTGCATGGAATGACTTAATAGTTAACATTACAATAAAGCCAGTTTTTGTAGGCCGTAAAACTATAACTAAAACAGTTGCTTAACATAGTTATTTGATCGGAAGTATTTCTACCTACAGATACAATATGGCTAAAGTCTGAAAGACCACACTGTAATTAGAGTGCAGTGCAGGGGGAGAAAGGTGGAGCTTGCTGTGCCTAGTATATGACCAGCAAAAACTTTATGGAGAAATGGTGCTTTACTTCTATATTACCTATT
>NC_056732.1:812279370-812414370 GCF_019279795.1 Protopterus annectens
GAACTCGAGAGAGACACTCCCTTTCAAGATGTCACAAGCCCTTGTCGAATTAATTCATCTGATGTATGATTGAGCACTACTCATATCATTCTTCCCGAGTACAAAAGAACTTCCCAAATGGCAACTCCCCATTGAATGCATAAACACTTCCTGTACAGAATTGTTAATTCAATAAAGAGTTTCCTGCAATATTTCAATAGTGTATGAATTGCCATTTAAACATGATGTGTGGATTTATTATGTTTTTTTTTTTTGGTTTGTCTCTCCCCACCCCTTTTTCTCTGTTTTTCTTATTTTAATTGAGTTTCTTTCTCCTCTACTGTTTTGTTCCTCTTCCATGTATTTTCCTTTTCCTACAGCTTAAAATCCCTCAGGAGCAAAATGGGCACTTACTTCCCAGGCTAGTGACAGCACACTTTCAGAGGTACTGGTCCTTCAGTAACTTCAGCATGTGGATTCCTGGCAGGCCTCACTGAAAGGGACCTTCAGAGCTTGGCAGAGGATATATTGGTGGAGATAGTGGACAGGAGAATTCAGCCAGTCGAACTTCTCTCAAGTATGTGGAAGACATGATCTCCCAATTGGTCCCAACCATAACATCAGCACAGACATGTACCCCCTCGGGGTCCCCCACTGCAACACCATCAGGTAGTGGACGTGTTTGAGGCTCTGTAGACTGAGATTCCAGCTGGCACTTCTCTAGCTCTTCTTCCCTTATCATTTTTCACATACCTTCTTACCTATTTCCCCACCACACTACCCACTCATATTAAAAAATAATAATAAATAAAGGGGGACTATCCTCAAACAAAATCACAGTGCCCATCCTCTCCCACCTCCTCCAGCACAAAGCCTCTTGATGTTTCCCTTATGTGTTCCTATCCTTGTTTTGTCTCCATCTTTCTCAATCTTTCCTATCTTCCCCTTCCTTTTCTTTAATGAAACCATCAGGATGTCCACAAAGGGATACCCCTATATAAAACATTATTAAACCCCTTTATCTTTTTAGAAAAATCCATTTTAATCATTGCACAGTCTGCAGCTTTCCTTAAGCAGTTTAAGCATAACAGCTCACCTGTGATATGTGAAGAAAAATAAGTAATACGAATCCTCTGGCTTTTTTGAAGTAATTCATAACTTTGAAATATGCAACTTACTCTTTTGAGAGAAGTGGGCATGCTTTCAAAAGAGACTTTACTGTTCCATAATCATCCCAAATGACTTTTGCTGACCTTATTTGTACAGCTATGTAGAACGGGTTCATATTAAAAACACAAATGTTTACTTACCCGAACACCTAAATGCCAACACGACTTCATTGAACCGCAAAAACATCGATCATCCTGAAGCACGAAATCCAAAAGGTCGAATCGTCATAGTTGGCCCTTCTGCGGTATAGCTCTGTAAGGTAAGTGTGCAATAGCTACGGACCTTAGGGTTAGGGTGCGGGTTAAGGTAAGTGCATAGATGGGTAATGTATGTTAGATTTAGTGTAGGGTTAGAAGTAGGGTTTTATTAAGTGTATGTGTGTGGATTATTTAGTTTGTTTGGGTATAGCTTTTTAAGGTAAGTGTGCGATAGTTACGGACCTTAAGGTTAGGGTGCGGGTTAAGTTAAGTGCATACATGGTGGTATATGCAAGATTTAGTGTAGGGTTAGAAGTAGGGTTTAGTTTAGGGTTAGAAGTAGGGTTTTGGTTAGTGTATGTATGTGGTTTATTTAGTTTGTTTATGTAGGTAGTATGTAGCGGGCGGTGGGATGGGAAAAGTATGACATTTTGAGTTTTTGAATTTCGCAGTTTAGGGTGTTCAGTGTATTTGTGGTTTGCGGAATATATGTTGGCGTTTAGGTGTTCGGGTAAGTAAATGTTCATGTTTTTAATATGAACTCATGTAGAACTGCTAATTGCAGATTACCATAAGTCAACAGCAAAGTCCCAGACTATGAATATCAACTGTAAGCTTTATTTACATGTTTACAGTGTTTTTTTTTAAGTGTATGTTGTTTGCATGATGAAGGTACTGCTCAAGCATTTACGCATTTACACAGAATTGCTTATACAGGAAGTAAAATGGGAAAATGCAGTAAGAAGATGAGGAAGAAGAATAGTCTAAAAAATAAGAAAATTGGGAAAGTAGGAGGAGGGTCTACAATAGTAATGTTAGGGAAAAACCAAGAACAAGAAGTTGTAAGATTAGAAGTATTTGATGCACAAGTTCTGCAAAGCTACATATTATGAACACATTATGAACTTTTGAGTTACTCCATCTGACCAATTATAATCCCATGCAGTTTGCTTATGTATCTTAAGACACATTAAAGCTGATGAAATGCTAGATTTGCCTGATGGTACATGACAGAATAATGCAGTCCTTGGCAATACACACTGCAAAAATGGAATCACTGTGATGATTGTCAGCTTTTAAGGCAGTGACAAGCTTCTGTCATTGGGACCTTAACTCTCCTTGAGTACAGAATATTCTCAATCTCTTTATGTCATAATGAACAGACTTTAGTGCTCATGCACAAACCTCAGCTGCCAACTCTCTAAGGAGTATACCTTTTTATTAGTGTCAGAGTACCTGGGTTCTTGTGTAAATTATAAAGGATTTTAGCAGCTGTTAATGGCAAAATAAATTAGAAGCTGTGGTTATTCTAGCCAACTAAACTTTTTTTTTAGCACAAGTCCCTTATGAGTTGTTTTTTTGAAGGTTTACATAGACTCAATTTTGGCTAGCTTACTGTATGACTGCTTGAATATAGGAGGCTGAGTAGCCTTTATATCTGTGAGGATGTGGAGACATGTTTCTGACTGGGAACATGGAAAGTGTAAACCATTGTTATTTGAGCCTGTCTAGTCAGTAAATGTTTTCCGCTGCATATCAAGAGTAATTTCTGGTTAGTTTTTTCTAACCATAAGCTGAATATGTTGATCAAACTTTAGTTTGTAGCAGTCAGAACTAATATCTTAATATTTTCTACAGTAACACTGTGAGCTTGAAGTAATGAATAAAATCAGATGTCGCTATTTTTGGGCATCTGAGGCTGGTGAATTTGTAAATTAAATAGTTTCTGATGTATTGGCATATAGTAGCAGTTCAGAGTTGACTAGTCATTGCTCAATTTTTCAAAGATTTTTTATAATGTTCCTTGAGAAACATAACCAAAAATAACAGAGTACAGTCATCAGCATACTGATTTGGGGATGCAAGGTCATGCACATCCCATAGACAAGTTTGTTGATGACAAAAGGGACAAAAAATTATATTTGGGGCAATTCTACATTGAAAGTTAGGGGTGCAAGTATTCATCCAATGGTCACACTAAGTTTGAGATGAGTGATTACTTTCAAACCATTTTATTGAGGATTGAATAAGACCAAGGTGAGCCAGCCTGGAGAGCAGATTTAAATGAAAAACAGCATGGAAAGCCTTTAAATCATCTAGGAAGAGGGATCCTGCATTTACACTAGATTTGATTTGGCTGATTATATATACTATCTGTGCTAATAATTCAGCTCTGTTACTGTGTTTTGCTCAAAATCTATATTGACTTTGACAGAAGAGGTTGTTGGATGCTGATATCTGAGAAACTGTTTTTTTTGTATGCATCTTTTTAACACTTTGGAAATAGGAGACAACAAAGCAATTGGCCAACAGCTAGTCAGTTCAAAACAAATGCCAACTTTGTGCAGTGGAATCGCAAATGAGGATTTACAGATTTAGAGATGTAGGACTCTTCTGTTTGGTTGATCTGTTCTTACAGAAGTTTTGCTGCTGTCTCACTTCCTATCTTTCAAAAGCCTGGCTAGCTATGTATTCAGCAATCACATGGTGCCTTATGGCGATCTTTTCATAAAAGAGAACAGTAGGTCTCACAGAAAGTTGGAATGATAGATTATAATAAAGGTGATTCAGGCAGCCACACTGGTTCTACGGAGCATGGGATACCTATAGTTGGAGGTTACATATTATACAGGCCAGGCTGTCTATAAAGACTTGAAACAACATTTATATCCAACTGTGAGTACTTGTTTATGCTCATATGACTAGCTATGGTTGCACTGTTTACATGATGACACGAGAAAACAAATTTAGTTGCTTGCAGTGCTATTTAACCATTAGTTTTACTATTTTATGCTACTGTTTACTATAGTGACCAGCTGGTCATTATAGGCAGCATACAGACAATAAGGCTGAGGTGACTTGTATATTTATTTTATTTGTATTTAATAACTGAGCTAAAGACTATAGCACTGATCCACATGTACCTTTTACCTCTCAACTGTCCAGATTTTTGCAGAATATCCAGATTTTTGTCACATATGTTTGGTCTGTTTCTCATAAAATGTGTGTATTTCTGGCAAATCATCTAGGATTGAAGTCACAAAATAATGGCATACATTTGCGTTTCAGACTGCACATCCTTCAGAAAATGCATGCTAATGCAAAACCTGATATTTTAGTAATTTTCTAAGTTGATAAGAGCAATATTTAAAATATTTTACTGATTTTGGTCCTCTCTCCTCCCATTATTATTGGCTTTGTCTAGATTTCTTGTCCTTAGACGTTTAGAGGTATGCTTTTACCACATGCCACCTTCTAGAATGAACCCAGGTGAGAAGAGACTCTACTGTCTCAACTATGTTGGATTTTCATTCATATTCTTGCCTTATCCCTTGTACATAAATAAGGATTGCAGTCCGTCAATAATGCCAGACTGAGTTTCAAGTATCTTGATGTTCAGAAAATTCACTGTTGTTGTTACTTTTATGGGATCAGAGATGTCCATGGATGAAAGTAACTTATCGTATTGTCATTTTTTCAGTGAATTAAGTTGGAATATTTGAGCCTCTGTTTGTATGAATCAAACTTGAAGTACATTATTCTGTCAGTAATTACTTGTTTATTTTTACCATAGTCAGGCATCTGAAGTGTACAAAGCAGATGATGGGCATATAATGACTGCTGCATGTGCAGTTGCCTGTAAATGAAAATGGCATACCTTCATTGCCATGATATGACCAAGTTAAACAGTTATTAGTCTGGCTTTGTAGAACTATTGTGCATTTATATAAAGCAAGTTGAAATATTTTACTGTGTCCTTTTTATCACACTTGGGCATTTGGTGAAAACACCATCAGATGTCTGTAATTGATGGTTATTTACACTGATGGATTATAATGACAGCACTTTGAAGGTGAATCAAAAAGAATGTGTATTTATGTGTTCTCCAAAAAGGTGGGTGGGGAGGTACCAATGGCCTATATGTGTTCTCCAAAAAGGTGGGTGGGGAGATACCAATGATCTAAAAACTGCCTGGGCCAAAGTACACTAAATCTGACACTAAGAAGGGGCAGGATGAAATGAGTCACATTATGACTGACTCCAGTTGATGAAAGATGCCATTTCAACACACCCTGCAACTTGCCTTTCAGTTGTTGGAATTCTCATGACAACACAGTTCAAACATTGCTTTCTTTACCAAATGCAATCTAACATTGTACCATATACCAGCCTTTCTAAAAATGTAGCACCTAACTTTATTTATAAATCAAAATCTGCTCCACCAACTTCACATCAAAATATTTACTGCACACACAATACCTCACATTCAGCAAAATCCCTGCTGTTTTACTTTAAGTACCTATAAACTTTGTACGGAATCTACTACCCTGCTAAATATCTTTCAATATATGATTACTTATGTCCATTAAGCAATCCAAAACTGTAATAAGTTAATGTCTGCAGAGTGTCCACATAAAATCAAAGTGTAATACATACACACATCAGTTCAATATACACGTATCTGCATTTCATGTTAGACCAGTTAATTGAATAAAAAACAAACTATTAATTTTAGCCACTAACTATGAATTACTGAACTTCATAATCCCATTAATAAGTACCAGTGCTAACTTTATATCTATCAAACTGTCAAGTGAAAAGATAAAATGAGAAATTAGAGAAACTGCAAAAAGGATAAAGACTGCAGAAAATGGTTCCTAGTCTTTGCAAATTATGATGCACGTCTTAATCCTGACCTGTGCCAAATAATTCCTGAACCAAATTATCCAATATGGATTCAGAAAATGGTTACTTCTTCACCTTAACACTGCTCTATATGGAATAAGGCAAATAATTTAGGTAAAACTTGAATGCTATGAGCTGTATGCTGGCAAAGTAACTGCAACCCCAATTATGGACTCCAAAAATCTCCATTCCAGGCTGTAACCCTTTCACGGGCAAGACTGGCTTTATAGAACTAGTGTGCATTTATATAAAACAAGTTGAAATATTTTACTGTGGCCATAAGTGGGGAAATGGGGTAGCAAAGTTAACAATGAATGAACTGAGCCAGTACTGGGCAGAAAACGTTTGTATAAAAAATTAATTGTACTGCATTTTTTTTAATTACTCTGTTATTAATAGTAATTCTACTGTCTGAAAACTTCACATCTAGTCTCCATCTTTAATAAAAATAACAAACAGATGATAGTTATTATTGTTCCATAGCTTTTTTTTAAATCCTGCCTTAAAAGATTTATGAGATTGTTGTCTAACCAGTACTGGAATTCTTCAAAAGCTATTAACTTGCTTTTAGTATTCAATGTGGTTTTAGAAAAGATAATCCCTTGGCTGTTTTTAGTAGTTTGTCACTTTCAGATCAAATGTTATAAGACTTAATGGTAACTGCATGGCCCTTTCTGTAGAATTTTTGAAAGCATTTAACAGTGTGGAAAATCACAAAATCATGGTTACTCATGGCATTGGTAAGGGTGGCCACAAAGTTCTTAAATAGGCATAGTCTGACCTAACTAGAAAATATAGATTCACTACTGTGGCGGCTAGTTTTCTCCTTTTTTTAATTCAACCATTTGAGGTTCCTCTGTGTTTCATTATGGAGCCTTTATGTTTCTCACTAGTTCTGAACACTGTTAGCAAGATAAACATCTCATTAACGGTGCTTGTTTTTGTTGATATAATGATTATATTTTGCATGACATCTCAGCTAACTTAGTCAGGTTGCAGTTCTGAAACTTTTACATTACAAAACTCATCTCAGGAACATAGTCGATCATAAACAAATTTAAAAGAAACATTTTGATGTCCTTATTTGATTTCCTTCACAAATAATACATTTTGTGGCTTCAAGATGTCCCTATAGCATGAACAGATAATATTTATTTATTGATTTATTTTTTGACTTTTTAATCTTATCATATTTTGCACAACTTGCCAGCCAACTTGGATAGATTGCAGTCTGATTTTGTAAAATTTCAGAATTCAGCTCAGGAACATAGTCAGTCATAAACAAAAATAAAAAAGAAACATATTGATAACCTTATTTGATTTCCTTCCCAAATAATGCATTTTGTGGCTTCAAATGTTCTTATAGAGTGAACCGATAGTGTTTATTTACTGATTTATTTTTTGACTGTTGAATCTTAATGGTCATTTGAAATTTATCTTAGATATTGACAGAGTTTATAAACAGTTTATCAGAAATTAGCTGCAACAGTTTCTGATATTACTAACATTATAACAAACACAATAGGAAATAGACACTTTTATTGTCTATAGAAGATTATAACACCATCGGAAGTTCATTATTTTAACAAAGTGCTTAACCTGTTATGTTTAATAAAACAGTGAATCTTGCGAGGTTGCCCTGTTGGAATTGTTTTTTTCTTTTTTCATAATATTAATCAAGAAATCTAAAAAAAGCACAGCATATTGCATGTCCTATAAATATTTATATTACATTCATACTAGTATGCTTTACTAACACTGAAGTTTAACCCCTAAAAAACTTTTATCATGCTATTTTTTACAATAATTTAAAACTTGCACATTGACTTACATTTGGTCTGTGTCCACTGTCTATAGAGTATGAAGAAAATAGAATGTGGACATTATTCTAACATTCTTTCACCGTCTCTAATGTGGTATCCTGCAACAGTTGTCCTTCATAATCAGCAAGCAACCTACATACATATGCTAGATGGCTTGCACCAGTGCTGTCCTCATTTGCGTAACTTTTCTCCATCTGCAGTGCAAGTCATTCTCTTACTTTCACGTATGCAGTCTATTTCATATGTACTGTCTACTGCGGCATTAAGCATTTAACTGCACTGTAATACATTGCATATGATAGTTCTAGGGTTGTTGTATCTAGTTTGTGCTGTCTTTTTAAACCTGGGCTCCAAACCAGCTATTCTACATTAAGAGGGATTTTTTCCTGTACTCTTGTAGCAGAAGTGTGCTGATCTGACCTACCTGAATTGGGAATTGCTGGTAGAAGGCTTATTATGTGCTTCCTGATTGGTAGTTTAATTATAACTCATTCCTCTTTCCTTGTATTTAAGCCTCACATTTAAGTGGGCTTTGGCATAATTAGTCAGACCTGCTCATTATTTGACAACTGGGAGAGTTGACAATCTGCTTTCACCTGGAGCAATCAATTACTCAAAAGATGAAAACAAATATATATTTTTTTGTACTTCTCTTATTAATTACAACTGTATTTCAGCAGTTTAAGTTGTTTGCTGTTCTTTTTTTGCTGCATTTGTCAAAAAGAATGTACTGTCTACTGCTGCTTAGAGTCTATATTACTTCACTGAAGCTTAATTAAGTGAATCTGTATAAGTCAAATTCAAACCAGTGAATGCTCAATTAAGTGAATGACCATTCCAGCCAAACATTTCCTAAGAAAAAATATTAGTAGGACAGCTACTGACCAAAATATATAAAACAAAATTTAAAACTCTGCAAAGTGAGGGCTTCACCCTGTATGCCCCCCCCCCCACCTCCCCTAACTATATATACCAACTCATGGATCGCACTACAGTGGAGAAAAGGGCAAATCCCAAGTGATGACCAACTACGTCCTTTCCCTAGGACATTTTTTATTCAATTGAATTTTCCCTGAATAGGGTTCAATAAATAGTGATTTGCTCAGTTAAGCATTCTATGAAGTTCATAGGTTCATAGGTTCATAGGATGATACTAGGCTAATGGCTTAGAGACCCTTAAAAGCCTAGCCAAGAATTTTGCCCATGTTCCCACAGAGTCAGCACCTGTTTCCTCTGTCCATCAGTGACACAGGTGGGATCCCAGGGATGTATTTTCTGTTTTCCATCCAGTCATCGAGGTTCCTTTTAAAGATTGTTAGAGAGGTATTTTGCTTGACATGGAGAGGGAGTCTATTCCACAGATGGGGAAGTGTTTGGAACACAAATCCATCCCGCCAACAAGTTCTATTAATTTCACAGACCAGGTTGATGCCTTGCATGCGGGTTGCATGAGTGGAGTTTGACTTACCAATATGTAGCAACTCTGTCAAGTCAGGGTCTAAGATGGCATTGTATGCCAGATAGAGGTCGCCTCTGAGCAGTCTGTACAAGACTGAGTAGAGGGACAGGGCTTTTAGCCTATCTGTATAGTATAGGTGTTTGAGACCCTAGATTTTCCTGGTCAGAACCCTCTGTGGTCTATCCAGCTGCTGCATGTGCTTGGCAAGGTACATTCCGAAGGGGGCATTGTACTCAGTAATGGGTCTGATAAGGGAGGAGTACAGGGATGTTATGACCTCCTTGTTCCTGGATAAAATACCCTTACTTATGAGGTGGGCCATGTAGAAAGCCTTCCATACTACAGAGTCAACGTGGTGGTCAAAAGTCAGGTTGCTACCAACCTGGGTGCCCAAGTCCCTCACAACTGATTGCATGCTTAGTATGTTGTTATTAATGTGATAATTAGTGGAGATGCCATTTTCCCCAAAGAGGAAAATGATGCATTTCTTGGAATTCAGTTTGAGGCCATGCTTCTGGTACCAGTCATTAGTTTGTGAAAGACCATCTTGGAGGATGTTCACATGACTAGGGAATTTAAGACATTACCAGCTTGCAGTCATCTGCAAACTTGGTCAGCCACAGACCACTGGTTTTGGCTTGCACCTCAGAAAAGTATATCCCAAATAGTAGAGGCCCCAAAATCGATTGTTAGGGTACACTGCTGATTACAGTTCTACTACTAGAGGTGGCGTCCCCTATTTTGACTGAGTGGGTACCATCAGTGAGCTAGTTAGCTACCCATCTGGTAGCATACAGGATGATGTCTAGCTGGGAGAGTTTATCTATTATGCCCAAGTGGGGAATAATATTGAAGGCTTTGGCTAGGTCAAGGTAGGTAGTGTGCACTGTCTTCCCCTCATCCATGGCTTTGGTGACTGTTTTGAAGAAGTCAACCAAGTTTTACAGGCATGATCTCCCTTTGATAAAACCAAATTGTGTGGGGTCAAACATTTGGAGGTTGCCAATGTCTTTGTTTATAAGGTCCATGATAATGCATTCCATAGCCTTGCAGATCAGGCTAGTTAGGCTGATGCTCCTATAATTGCCTGGGTGAGTGGATGCTCCACTTTGTGTAGAGTGATAACAGTGGCTGTCCTCCGTTCAGCTGTGACAAAGTTGGTGCTTAGGCTTTGGTTGAATAGGGTGCCTAATGGAGCTGAGAGCTCATATCTGAGTTCATGTAGGATACAGCCAGGGATGTTGTCAAGTTCTATGGAGACTGCATTTTTTGCCTTTGAGAGGACATTAAAGACCTGCTCCCTAGTGATGAGGGGAGGGGGGCAGGTGCTGGGGATGTCCTGGTTTACTGATGGGGGGACAGGTGGGTGAAGTTTCACTGAACCTGTCTGCCGGTAGATTGGCTGTTTCTAGAGTGTTTGTGTATGTGGTGTTACTGACTACCTATTCAGAGCATATTAGGGTGTTACGTTTGAGACTGCAGACGTATATGAAGAAGGCCTTGTGATTGTCCTTAGTGGATGTGGCCAATTTGGACTCAAAGTTAGCCTTAGAGGATTTCACCAGCGAGATTATTTGCTTGTTCAGACAAAGGAGAGATTGCTTCCAACCTGGCGCCTGTTCCTTCTTGGCCCTGGACAGCAATTTGTTTTCTTTTATTATAGAGTTTGTTTATTGCTGCTCTCCACCAGATAGGTTTACTATTCCTTGAGGAAGATGATTTGGCCCTGTCAGGCATTGCTGAGTCCATACAACTATGTAGGTGCTCATATAGTTTTTGGGTGTAGGCTTGGACATTAGTGCTAGTTCCAACTGAAGGGGCAGTGGCTGTGAAGCTGCTTAAGCCTGCTCTCAGGAGATTGTAGCCAACTTTGGATATGTTTTTTTTGTTTGACCCTGACAATGGGGGGTCCGAGGAGAAGGTGAATTTGAAAGTGATCACTTTATGGTCAGATCTTACCAAGGAGGATGACATTGTAGGGGTGCTACAGTGGCTACTCATGTTGGTTAGGACCAGGTCCAAGATATTTTCACCTCTCATAGGGGTGTCAGCCAGCTGATCCAATGCATTGGCATTGATGATGTTGAGGAATCTCTGGGCATTCATGTTTGTGCTAGAAGTGATATAGATCCACTATAATTGGGCTAGACATGATATAGACTCACTGCTTATAGTAACTAACCTCACTGTAATACATTGCATCTGATAGCTCTAAGGCGGTTGTACCTAGTCTGTGTGGACTTTTTACACTTGGGTTATAAAGCAGCCAGTAATACAGTGTATCTAATAGCACTAGGGCTCTTGCACCTAGTTTGTGAGGTCTTTTTACATTTGGGCTCCGAACCAGCAATTCTACAGTAACATTTTTTTCTGTACTCTTGAGACAGAAGTATGCTGATCTGACCTGTCTGAGTTGGGTATTGATGGTAGAAGGTGTATTGTGTACTTTCCTGATTAGTAGTTAGCGTAAAGTGTGTTCCTTTTTGCTCATTTAGCCTAGTATTTACATGGCCCTTGGCTTAATTACAAAGAGATGATTGTCATTTGGTGAGTTCATTTGGGAGTTTTGAGAAGCTGCTTTCACCTGGAGCAATCCATTACCCAAAAGATGAAAATAAGCATTTTTTGCACTTATCTTAGGTATTTTAGCAGTTTCTTAAGTTAATGTTTTTTTTTCTTTTTTTGGCTGCAGTTTTAAAAAAATATGCTGTTGCCTTAAGTAGTTAATTGCACAGTAACACATTGTATATGACAGTTTTAGTGCTGTTGCAGCTAGTTTGCTTGGTCCTTTTCCACTTGGGATACAAACCAGCCATTTTACATTAATTGTTTTTTTTCTGCACTCTTACAGCAGAAATGTGCTGATTTGGCATATCTGAGTTGGGGATTGCTGGTAGAAGGCTTATTGTTTGCTTTCCTTATTGGTAGTTAGCTTAAAATTCTTTCTGTTTACTCATATTTAAGATTAGCATTTGTGCAGGCTTTGGCATCATTATTTAGAGATGCTAATTGTTTGGTGACTTCTCTTGAGTTTGCTGAGAATTTGCTTTCACCTGGAGCAATCCATTACTCAAAAGACGAAAATAGGTATTTTTTTGCACTTCTCATATTAATTGCAACCTTATTTTAGCAATTTCTTTATTAGCTGTATTTTTTCCTGCACATTTTAAAAAACTGTACTGTCTACTGGTGCTTTAAGTAATTAACTGCATTGTGATACATTGTATCTAATAGTTCTAGGGCGGTTGTAGCTATGTTCTGTGTTTGTTTTTTTACATTTGGCCTCCAAACCAGCCAGCCATTCTGCTTTAAGCAGTTTTTTTCTGCACTCTTATGACTGATGTGTGCTGATCTGACCTATCTGAATTTAGGATTGCAGGTAGAAGGCTTATTATGTGCTTTTCTCTTTGGTAATTAGCTTAAAACGTAGTCCTATTTGCTCATATTTTAGCATTGCATTTGTGCTAAGCTGCTGGTTAGCTGTACCCTATATAGAAAGAAATGGTTTGAAACTGAAATTCCCCAATAATAAATGACAATAGCACCATATCAAGCCACACACACACACACACACACACACACACACACACACACACACACACACACACACACACACACACACATACACATACACACACACACACACAAGCGTCTCAACAAATAAGTCCATAAGGCATAGAATCATAAAACCCAAAGTACTGGTCATAAGAGACTCCATAGTTAGACATACATATGTTCCCCTCACCAAGCTGAATAAGGAGCAGGCTACCGTTAGCTGCCTCTCAAGTGCCAGGATCTGTCAAGTCACTCAAGCACTTGAATCACTCAACCACAAGTTCTAGTATGATTCTGTCATAGTCCATGTGGGGGTGAATGACTTGAGACATATCTCTCTGGACTATATGAAGAGAGAAATAAATGACTGTGCTCTCTGATTATGGCAAGTATAAGACTAGCCTTAAGCAGCATTCTGTCCTCTCCAAGGATGATGGCATGATATAATCAAAAAAAAAAGATTGACTTTAACAATTGAACCAAACAGGTTGTCTGCGCACACACTCTCACACACACACACTCTCTTTCACACACACACACACACACTCTCACACACACACACACACACACACACACACACACACACACACACACACACACACACACACACACACACACACACTCTCACACACACACACACACACACACACACACACACACACACACACACACACACACACACACACACACACACACACACACACACACACACACACACACACACACTCACACACACACACACATACACACCAATGTCTCAAGAAATAAGTCCATAAGGCATAGCATCAGAAAACCCAATGTACTGGTCATAGGAGACTCCATAGTTAGACACAGATGTTCCCCTCACCAGACTGGATAAGGAGCAGGCTACTTTTAGCTGCCAGTTAGATTCTGGTGTCAGGTCAAAGGGATCCAGTTTCTATCAGCCTGGAAAGACATGTTCGACAGGCCATGCTTCATTGCCATATATGATCTGCATCTGTCTCCTCTATGCATTTGGATATTGGCAAATGCATTAGCCACCCCTATTGTGCTTTCTTTAGGCAGTGTCAAAATAACCAACCTCCTAACATAACAAAATCCTCTCTTGATAAACTCAGGGTGCTGCTGCTTAATGCTAGGACTCTAAACAAGGAACTGCACTCCTTGGAAGCACTCCTCACTTTGGAAGATGCTGAAGTCTGTGCAGTCACCAAGACATGGTTCAAAGCCATGGAAGGTACCCCAGCAATGCAGGTCTACAATGCCTTCCATATGTTCAGACCCCAAACTCAGCATGAATTAACAAAAGGAGGAGATGTATCCATCCTCATTAAGGATAAGTACACCTCGAGATTGGTCAAACAGTAGGACTCTCTTAAGTTATTCCATGCTCAATTAATCTTAGGTAAAATCCCCTACCATATCATAGCTAGCTATAGATCCCTCACCATGTACCAGGAAAAGAATACTGCATGCATGGACTTACTGGATTCACTTACCATACAGCCCAACACCTTACTCATGGGTGATTTTAATAATCTTACCATCGACTGGGAAACATACATAACCACAAACATGCTGGCTCAGAGGTTTTTGGACTTTGTTAATACAAATGCTCTGGAACAACCAATCTGCACACTGATGAGGGACTTGAATCTCCTGGACATAGTACTCAGTAAAATTGAAAGGTATTTGCCCCCCCCCCCCTTCCTCCCTGGTAAGACTGGACCATTAATCAGTCTCTTTCAATGTAATTATAAGGCCAAACACACCATCAAACTCAAAAGTGCTTAAGAATTTTTCTAAGACAAATTACCTCCTAAGAAGTTTCAAAGCCCCCTCGACCACAGATAACACAAGCTCCTATACAGAGGTGTACAACAACACCCTGTACCTGACTGGATTAAAATCAGGTCCTGCAGAAAAAACAAGCCACACTGGTGGACTCCTATTATAAACAGGTTATACAACGAAAGAAACTAATGTCCAAAGACAAGTGGAAACTAGCTCAGTAGAGGAAGAAATCACTCTCTTGCCTAAGCAAACAAATTAGAGATCTTGTGAAGTCCTCCAAAGTTAATTAAAAAGCATAAATAGCCACCTTAGCTAAGGATAATCACAAGGCATTAATTAAAATGTCTGAAATCTAAAGAGGAATACAAGGCTATGTGCTGAGCTGGTTGTGGATGGCATCGGTCATACTCAACAGTAGCTAATAGCCAATCTGCTAGCTGACAGATTCAGAGCAAACTTCACTGCCTGTCCTCACTGATCATCCCCTAGTGTGTGCCTGCCACCATTCCTCAGCCTATTATCAGAAGAGAACAGGTAATGTCTGTGCACTACAAGACCAAAAGCACTGAATCAGTGGGACTAGGCAACATCCATAGTTACTTTTTAAACAACTTAAAACATGACCTAACTGTCCCACTTGGATCCCTGCTTAACCACAGCCTGTAGACTGGCTATGTTCTGGTAGAATGGAGGACAGCAACAGTAATCCCTCTGCATAAATCGGGACCATTGACTGACACTGTTATTTATAGACCTATAAGCTTTACTAGCCTCATCTGTAACGCCATGGAAAAAATCATTATGGACCTTATCAACAAGGACATAGGTAATCTCCAAACTCTGGACCGTACCCCATTTGAATTCAGTAAGGGTTGATCATGTCTGTTAAAACTGGTTAACTTCTTTGAGATTATCACCAAGGCCCTTAACAATGGAAAGACAGTCCATATCACCTATCTCAACCTTACCAAGGCATTTGACACAGTTCCCCACTCAGGTATTATAAATAAACTGTCCCAATTGGGAATTAACTCCTATGTCACCGGATGAGTGGCTGATTGGCTCACTGACAGGACACATACTTTCAAACTGGGTGACTTCACAGCTTGCAAAATGACTTCACCTTTAGTAAAAGTCCAATCACCAGTGGCATAACACAGGGTTCTGTGCTGGACCCTTTACTGTTTGGAATCTATTATTCAGAAGTCCAGACAAACATGGACTGCCTGTGGATGACCAAGTCTGCTGATGATTTCTAATTGGGAGCAAACAGTGAGTCCCCTGACAATGCCATTATATTGCAGAAAGAGTTAATGCAGACAAGTTACTGGTGCCAAATCCATGGATTGAAGCTAAATGCCAACAATGCATTATTATCCACTTTGGGAAAGTTAACATCCCTGCTAATTGCATTATAGACAGCACCCCCCCCCCCCAGTGTAGACCCAGTGGTACTTTGACCATCTCATATCCAGAATGGTAAGGAAATCCTGTGTGGCACATGTCATAAGTAAAGGTATCACATCTAGATCTAAGAATGTTATAATTCCATTATACTTGACCCTCATCAGACCAGTAATGGAGTACAGTGCTCCCCTTTGCATAAATCTCACCAGACCCCTGCAACAGCTGGAGAGACCACAGAGGTTTCTCACCAAGAAAATACAGGGTACCCAAAACAAGTCCTACTTGGAAAGACTGAAAGGCTACTAAGGGGTGACCTGTGTCTGACTTACAGGGCAGTTTCTGACCTGGCCCTGATGGAAATGCTACACATTTATAAATCAAACTACACTAGAGTCACTCACTCTAGGGATCTTAATCTAGCCTCTGACATGAAAAAATCATGCTGGAGAGATAGATGCATCTACCAGAGACTACTTCTTCTCTGAAATAAGCTTCCCATTCATGTGAAGCAGAGCCCCTCTGACTCTCTTCAAATACAAACTAGATCAATGCATAGGTGACCATAAATTCAGTACTGGGGTGGCACCCATGTCCCTCATGGACTAAGGCAGTCGGTATTAAATACCATAGGATCATAGAAGATTACTAGGCTATCGACCTGGAGGTCATTTTAAGCCTAGCTGTTTCAACCTATGTAATACCATAGATGTACAAGTCAATACCCAAGATTGCATTTAGTGATGACTGCCCATGTCCAGGAGGGTTGTGGGCACTATCCCTGGTAAGAATTTATGGTGTCCCATTCACTTGTCCAGCAGTGTCATAGAGGTGCTCTGTTTCACATGAATTGGTAGCCTGTTCCAAAGATGTAGCAGTCACTGGGAGATAAATGTGTCCCTTCAGCATGTCCTATTTAAGCCACAGGCCATATTTAAGACACCAGAATGGGTAGCCCTAGACCCATTTGATTTACAGATGTACAGTAATTTATTTGTAGGACAGGCTTAAGTCTCCCCCTATGAAGTCCATATGATACAGAGTATAGTGACAGTAACATTAGTCGGGCCTCAATCTTCTTTGTTAGAAAACTCTGAGGTATCTCTAATTGTTGCAGGTGCTTAGTACAGTACATACTGAAAGGGGAGTTATTCTCAATTATGGGACGGATATGTGTTGAGTATAGGGGATTATAGCTTCTTTTGCTCATGAGGTGACTCCTTTATTAATCAAGTGAGCTATGTGGAAAGCTTTCCTTACAATGATAGACACATAGTGGTCTAATTTAAGGTTGTGGTCAACCTGTGATCCCAGGTCCCTTACCGCTTCATGGGTATTTAAGGTATTGTTGCTGATTTGATAGTGTGAAGGGACATTGTTTGTGCTGAAGGAAATGATGATGCACCTCTTTGCATTCAGTTTGAGAACCTGATTAATATACCAGTCACTGATCCATATGAGACCCTTCTGGAGTACCCTGACATCATTTGGGGATTCAATGATTGAACCTAGTTTGCAGACATCTGCAAACTTGGCCAGCAACAACATTTTAGTTTTGACCTGAGAAGTATACGCCAAACAGCAGGGGGCTCAACACTGACCACTGTAGAACCCTGCTGATAACAGGTCTGCTGGTTGATGTGGAGTCACCCTCTTTGATATTGTGTGTTCAGTTTGTGAGCCAGCTGGCAACCCATCTTACAATGAAAAGGTTTACATTCAGTTTGCTAAGTTTATCAGTAATGGCTGAATGTGGCATTGTGTCAAAAGACTTTGCCAAGTTGGGGTTTGCTGTGTGTACAGATATGCCCTAATCAATGGCCTTAGTCACACTTTCAAAGAAATCCACCAGATTTAACAGGCAAGATCTGCCCTTCACAAAGCCAAATTGGGTAGGATCCAGGGTTTGGTCATCACCTATGTCTTTATTTATGAGGTATTCCTTGTTCTTACAGATGAAGCTGGTCAGACTTATGGGTCTGTAATTCCCTGAGTCTGTTGCTAGGCCACCTTTATGGAGGGGAATAACTGTAGCTGTTCTGCTTTCTGCAGGAACAAAACCTATGGTTAGGCAATATTTGAAAAGGGTACTTAGTGGTGATGCTAGTTCATGTTTTAGCCTGTTTAGAAGACAGCTTGGGATGTCCGCTGGTCCCATAGAGGCCATGTTTTTTGCCTGAATAGGGCCTTGAGGACCCACTTTTCAGATATGTAAGGTGGGGAGGGAATTTTGGGGATGGTTTGTTGTAAATTAGGAGGGGATAAGGGAGTGAAATTTTTGGCAAACCTATCCACTATCAGGTTTGCTATCTCTGTGGGGGTCAGTGTGTATGATACCACTGGCCACCAGTTCTGCACATGTTGGGTTCTACTCTTTAGGTTATGTACGTAACTGTAAAAGTCCTTATGATTATCTTTGACAGTACTTGCTAGGTTTCTCTCAAAGGAACTCTTGGAGGCTTTGCAAGTTGTTTTATTTGCCTGTCAGGGCTGACGAGGGTGCTTTTCCATTGTTGGGTTCTTGTCTTTGTTTTCTTGGACAGCAACATTTTGCATTTATTGTAGAGATTGTTGATGCTGGAAATCCACCATGGTAGCTTGATTTTACTTGGGGCTCTGGCTTTGATTCTGCCTGGTACAACTGAGTTTATATACTTATGCAAGTGATTGTACAAGGCTTTAGTGTAAGCTTTGGTGTAGTTAACACTTTCAGCTTGGGGTGGGGTTTGAAATGCATTTATACTTTCACGTAAGAGGGTAAAGTGTGCCTTGGTGATGTTTTTTAGTCTGATTTCACCATTTGTAAGTTGTGTTTATCAGCTCAAGGTTGACTGATTTGCGATCAGTTTTAACAGTGCACTGTTTAACTTGTTGGTGAGGACCAGATCTAGAATGCTTGTTCTTCTTGTTGGGGTATGGACAATTTACTCCAGGGCATTTCATTTCACAAAGTCAAGGAACTTTTGTGCTAATGGGTTTGAGCTAGAGTAGGTTTCTCAGCTGATGGTAGGATAATTGAAATCCCCCATAATCAGTGTGTTTGGTAAAATTTGGATTGTCTTCAGTTTGGTTAAGTAGGCTTCATGGGTGTCGCAGCCCATGGAGGGGGATCTATAACTGGCCTGGATTTGAATGGGGGTCTTACTCACAGTAACCTGGACATTGAGTAATTCCATGGAGTTGTCCAGTCTAACTAGACAGGAGGTGACTTTATCTCTAATTTAGATTGAAACTTCACATCCTTTGTTTTTCACATGTTCACTTTGCGGTCTAAAGGTGTGGAAGGCATTGTAGCCTTGCACGACCGGGGTACTCTCTGAGGTTTTATTCCAGGTTTCTTTAACTGCGCAGACATCTACATCTTCTAGTGACAGAAGTGCTTCCAGGGAGTGCAGTTGTTTTGTTTAAGCTCCTAGCATTTAGCAGCATGACACTTATTTTGTTCTTATTGGTTAATTTCACTTCGCTAATGTTGTTTTTGAGACTTTACCTAAAAAGGCACTGTGGGGGAGGCAAGAACCTTTGCTAACAGCTGAAAGCCTAGGGTTGCCAGGTGCAAACCATCTCTGGCAAGCAGAATAATAATACTTCTTTGAACTTCACTCACTTAACTACTGACAGCTCGGGCCACTTGGGATAAATATGGTTAAGCTTGAATGGGCTCCTTGGCCATTTGCCTAGTAACCTCCTATGAAACCATGACTTATACAGAGCATTCCTATTTCTGTTAGTCTAGTTTCCAGATTAAATAATATCTCCACTAACATGTATCAGTTTCTGGCTACAGGGTCTTATGAGACTTCAATGCCCATGTGATTGTTTTCCTGGCAGTTATTTGGCATCTTATAGGCAGACATTTATCTAAGATCACCAAGTTTAAAATAAATAATGTTAAATAAAAAAAATATTCAGACCTTATCTAACAATGCAAAGTTAAAAACAAAAGTGCAATTTCACAAATAAGAAAAATAATTGTGTGGGAATAATACCAGTCATAGACAAATTCATGTAATAATCGCATACTGTTTAAGTTGAACTGTTCCTTACAAATCTTAATTTAGACAGCATATATGTTGTGTGACTTGAACTTGAGCTTCTAGAGTGTATATATACTGGGTATATGTAAATGATGATGTTGCCCTTTTAATTCAGATCTGTCACATTACCCTTTTAAGAGCAAATCTGTACCATATGAGTATTGAGCTATTGGGCAGTTATGTGTGAGATGCTGAAGTGTTAATATTGTTTGTGTTATGCTGCCATATTGTTTGTAATAAAGTTATCTGTTTACTAAAACCTATGTTGCATCATGACATTTTCCCTGGGTGATCCTTACTAGAAGCAGTCGGTACTTCATAGCACTACCTGACATGGTGCCAGAACAATAATTTCTTGACAAACAAAATAATGAAAAAAAAAAGTCTTTATAAGTCATTAACTCATGCCACACCACCCTGAGTTACTCCACAACACTTAGATAAAGTTACGATTACCAAACCACAGTATTACTTTTCAAATTCCTCTTTTTCAAATGTGACTAATTTCTTTTGCCACCTGAACTAATGAAAAAGGAAAATACTATTTTAAATATGGCAAATGACAAATTATGTGCAGAAAGCATTTTAAGGGGGTGAGGGCAGTTACTACTGTGCAAATTGTACAAGCATAATGAGAATTAGAAATTCTGATTCATGGAATAGCTGTGACCAGTGTTACTGTGATATCATGTGCTGCATATAGAATGTTTCTGAAATGTCCAAAGTTGTATGAGCAGAGAATGAGATTCTTAGTCCAAAGAGCAAGCTCAAACACATGGGCAGTATTCTAGCCATGTCTGATGGAAAGGGCACAAGTCCGAGTTTTGATTTTATGTGATATGGGGGGATACATGGATACATAAATAATCTGCTCCACAGAAATGTGGCATGTGAAGTGCTCTTAATGTCAAGAGATTTGTGTGCTGAAGCTGGTCTGCTTAAATATGAATTGTTAGAAATTAAATTAAAAATAAATGTTACTCCATATGCATTAACCACAGAGAAAAGGCTGCCATTTCCTTGGCTATCTGAACCTGAATCAGAAATAAATGAATGCAAGACCTTATCATTATAAAGCAGTGTTTACTGAACAACATGACTGGTGTGTTGTCATGATCCCAGTGATTAAAAATAAAAAAAAAATGGCTGAGTGAGAATTTGTGTTGATTTAAAAAGCTCAAGGATGCAGCAGTGCATGAAATGTTGCTACATATTTCAGGAAACGTAGCATCCAAGCCAGTTATTATAATAATCACTTCCAGTGGTTTCTGACAAAATCCATTAAACAAACAATGCCAAAAGCTACGTCTACAGTAGGGAGAATAAGAACAATTTCAACCACCGCATAACACAGAATCAGAATCTTTATTTGTAAGTCATTCGGTAGTCATTCCACTATTCTAATATTTGAGGGATTTGACGGACCCATGACCACCACAAAATTCCAGGACATGACTCTACTCTCTAGTGGCTGCAGTGATCCTAGTAAAATTCATTACTCTCTGCATATGCTTCAAAATGTGAAGATCCTGCAGAACTTAACAGCAGATTCCACAGATCACTTTCTCCTGTGTATTTGTCAGGGATAGTCTACATTTTCAAATATGTTTCCTTCAGTGACAGACAGATAATACAAGCTTAAAAAATAATAATAGTAAATAAATAAAAATAAAAAGATGACCTCTGCTTCCATCAGTTGCATTTATAACTTCCTAAGCTTTAATTGAACCTAGGTTGCCAGCATCACAAGCAACAACTTGTACTTGTAGTCATCTGACCAGTTAGCAAGCAGTAATTCTTTTTGCTGAGCATTCCATGATTCCCATAGCATTTTTAAAGCCCTCTTATCATGACATTACTGTCATAATCTGTCAGAAGTCCCTTCCTGTATTTTTCAATATATACTTTTACCTTACAGATATACAGGCACACATTACTGATGACACAAAAAGACACACACACACACACACACACACACACACACACACACACACACACACACACACACACAAAACACACTACATAATCTCCATTTTTGCTATTATTGTCTGAAGTTCTGTTTCATGAATTTGTTTTAATCATTTCAGGATTGAATCTAAGCCACAACTTTTTTGTCCTTTCACTTCACCAACATTATTGTAATCTGATCCATCTTGTAAGTTTTCTGTATTAAGGAGTTTTATGCTGCCTGCAGACAGGAACATTTTTCTTCTTGATCCTGAAGAATTGCACTTGTGCAGAAGTTAGAAAAGATGGATGATAGACTGCAACATTACTTATTATAATCTTACTTCACTGCATGGCAAGTTCCATTTTGTTAAATAAGTGATACCCAAGACAAATGGTTATAAGATAAATATATGACAAAATAAAATCAATCTGTCTGAAGGAATGAAAGACCATGGTGGAAGGCAAAGAACTCTGAAGAAAGTTTTAATGCAGTAGACTTTTCACATTTGAATTTCCTAAAAAAATAAAATACAACGCATGGATTTACAGAATGTTGGATAATAAATGTTGGAACATTCCGAGCAATATTGAGAAATATATATAGGAATAGGTCAACCATAAGCAGCCCAGAAACAAATGCATACAGAGATCTGAAGGTTTGCTATCACATGTTCAACACTACTGTGGCCGAAAGTGCATATATCCGAAGAAAATGTTCGGAAATCACAACACCGACCACAGTAAATGCCGAACTGAGCATTTCAGTGAAGTCGAATGGCCGAATGTCAAACATTTCAACTTCACTGAAATTCTCTTAGCCGCTAAACATATTTTAACATGTTTTGCAGGGGGGGGCAAGCACACCTGCACCCTCCATATGGGGGCTGCACCCACCACACCCCCACTACTTATATATACAACCTCTGAGATCGCACTACACTGAGGAAAGGGTACATTTCCCAATCCCCACTATAGTGCGATCTGCACTACACTGTCAAACCTTGCTATAGTGACTGTTCGCTATTGTAAGGTTCGACAATATAGTACTCACACTAATGGTTCTGCTACCTGATTTATGCACATACATTGATCGCACACAGTGTAATCAACTATGTGATTGTAAACTGATCTGAAAATGACTAGGAAATATGGTTTAACAGCAGAACACACTGATAAAGGTTTGCAGTTATTGTATTGCTTGATTTTTTAATGATACAGTTCTAAAATCTTTTTGCCGGCATAATGGGACACAGTGGATTGCAATCTTGAAAGCCTGAAAACTTACTTGGTGTTAGAATCTGCCTCTAGCAGAGGTTCAAATCTTATAGCCATTGTCATGTGTTTTTTGACTGCCTTCATTGTCTACACTTACATGTAATGGTGTATAATTTTCAAAAAATATGTCAAAGAAAATTTGAAAATGTTCTGCTAAAAAAGATACACATCTGCTCTTTTAAACAGGAACATCCGTACACAGTTATGAGTGAAGTTATAAAGGAGCAGACAAAGCAAGTTAAATAAAACAGAAAATAAAGGCATTGGTTCTGAGAACAGAGTAGAATGCATGTTTGCCCTTATGCCAAATACATGTATAGTATCACATGTAGAAAAGCTGAAATTGAACTAACAATCAAGCATGGTAAATTTATAGTGAGATATTACAATTGTACAGGATACACATGCAAGCTAGATGGAGGGTGAGTAACAAATCTATTTAGAATATTTTTTATCCTGTAACTCTATAAATTTGTTGTATGGAACTGGATGAAGCAGAGGAGAAAAAATAACAACAAGAAGGGTAATAGGGGGAACCTGTGAAATGGGGAAATTTGTATTTTGGTGTAGCTGGGATGCAAACATTAGTGAGTGAAAATAACCTAAAATACTTTTCAGCAGTCCAAAAAAAGTGAAAGAACATTAAACAACACCTCCCAAGAGTGTGGACTAAGCTTCTTACTTCAGTCACAAGAGATCAGTCATTAACTTCCTTCAAAAGTAATCATGATATGTTTATGGGAAGTAAAGGATTTCAGCATGAGGTTAAAGTGATCAAGTTTCCTGTAGGCCAAAACAGCATAAGTTTGGCAATTGAATCTACAACCTATGAATGAATGAAAAACAAAAGTTGAACATAAAAGTCAGGTGACTTTTAGGGTTGTCTTTAAATAGACTGTGTCAGTACATAAATAAAGGTTTTGGGTGGTATTTCAGTATATCATTTTACAGAAGATATTAATAATGAAATATTCTGTCCTGCATCAGAAATACCATTATCTAGGCTTGCCGTATTCCTTCTCTTCTATAGTACACCAGTGTTCTTCCAAATCCTTTCTTTGTATAGGAATGGACCAAACACACAATCAAGCATCCCTACTAGATTACACATTTGTGTTGCTCTCTTAAGCCTCAACTGGGCTTTGCTCAATGTTCATATTTTTGTGAATGAGTTCTCCTTTCTTTTTCCTCTGTTCTGTACTCCTCATAGATGCCAGGTTGTATGCACCGAACCTCTGTTAGCACACTCCAGGACCCTCTGTTCTTCTAAAGCTATTGTAGTCCCTGCTGCAAAGAATGGAAGTTGGTAGTCTATTTTTCCACTTAACGAATGTAAAGTCCTTATCTTTCTTCTAACATTCAGTAAGGTCTTCCCTTGTCTTTAAATGTTACTGTGATTGCCCTTCATCTACTCTTTTACAGACATGAACAAGACTGTCACGGGTTTCTTCATCTTAAACCTTGTCATTGTCAGAAGGAGTTTCTTTGTTCCCTGTGTTTCCTGTACGTAAAGTAATAGTCTTGCAGACTCCTAAAAAAATCCTTCTTCACTCTACTGATTTATCCTCATTCTCTCTCTGTACCATGGGGTAGCTGATGAACTGATCATGTCTACCTACCACTTTTCTGATGTCTCTTCATTCTTTAGTATTACTTATTAAAAATGCTTTTCCTATAAGCACCTTATACTATGTGCATGCCCTACCTGACTGTAGAAGATTAATAAAGCACATGTTGAACTGGATATACCAGTCTGTACCTTCACCGGTACCCTCTATATATGTGAGTATAGTATGACATCCTTTGAAACAGGTGTACTTGTTTGCACAGTCAGTGATACCTCATTATGAATTGTCACATCTCCATTATATTTTTTTTTGTTATTTTAACTTATGTTATTTCTTATGTAATGCAGGAACTGAAGTAAATAGTATAAATGTTTATAAATTCCACTCTTAACATCCATATGGAACCATTCTATACAATGTCTTGTTGCTGCATTTACTTATACTGACTTCTAACTTGTACAGGAGTTTAATGCTTTACGGAGAATGAACCCATCCTACCTCTCGTTTCAGCATAAGTCAATAAATCAATCAATCAACCAATAAACAATGCACTCAAAGATCCTGTGAGAAGCCACCATTAGTATAGGAATCTACCTCAGAGAAACATTGGAACTTCTATGTTGCAGTTAAGATAACTAGACTAAAAGGTTTCTCTTTTCTGTGGTACTAACTTTATACAGTTCTCAACATCATTTTCAAAGGTTCAATTCCCAAAGACCTCTGGGTGAGTAGTATACCTTTCTTTGTAGTAAAGCACTGCAATCATCCTAATATTCAACATACAAACTGGCATTGGTCAATTTGTTTAGGGTCATAATTATTTACTTTATATTATTCGGTATTATAAATGTTGAAATTGGTACTCCAAATTCCTAGAAAGTTGCCCCAGAGAAGAACTTTATTTAGATGTAATCTGTTAATGTAAAAGAATGCCACTATTGTCTTGATGAAGTGCGGTACTCAGCCATTCCTGTCTGTTAGGGGAAATTTGGGGATTTAATGAGAACTGTTAGTGTTATTAGAATACTATCAGAGGACATGGTTAAGATGATGGAGTAGTAAATATAAAGAGTGTGATTTCCACAGTTAAGATTGTTCCTTTTTATCTATGCATTGTTTGCCAGGATAGGTTCATTTTCTTCTTAACAGTAAATAGGATGATGCACACACTGAAAATAAATAAATGAAACAGTTCCTTCCAAGAAGATGGCTGTGTAGCAGCTAGTGCTCTGCAGATTTGTAATACTTGACAGTAAATTTTGACATCTACTATGTAACAAGTGGAGCTACATCATTGTAATTACTTTTGCACATACAGTTTGTGTCAAGGATTGAAAAATTGTGACTTTTAAACTTTTATTATCTTTCCCTTTCTTGACTGACTTGAGTCTACACAGAAGTTTATGCATGACCTGTCTATGAAAGAAGAGTGCCAACGTGTCACTTTCTTATAGGAGTTCTCCTTAAAATGGACATAATTAACATCAAAATCAACTTTGCTCAAGACAGTGTCAGCAAACAAACTAAACTTCTAATGAGTATGATGCAGCGCCAAACATTTCAACCAAACTGAGACAAACATGTCAGAAAAAAGGAAGAGTAGTCACACACTGAATTCCTTCTTAAACAAAACATACAATTGCAGGGCAAGTAAGATGACTTAGAAAATGTGGGGAGAAGTAATCCTAGAAACTATATGATACTGGAAACAGTGGAGGATAATAACATAATACATTTTCTAACCATGGGGCTCATTAAAACTATAAATGTAGTAAGATCCTTCTTTTTGGCAGAAAAGGTGAACAATTACTGAAACCGTCTATCAAATCAAAATTCATAACTGTAAAAGTTTGATGAACTGCTAGTCTTATCAAAAGTTTGGTCAAACCTTTCAAAAATAATATTTGATTTGATCAGATCTACTTAAGTGTAATTATGGAGGAAAAGAAAGCCTACTGGCCCTTAAATAAAGATCTCAAAAGAAAAGATCATCAAAACACACATCCTGTACTCTGAAAGACTCAAAATACTTCTTCCAAATGAGACAAGGATTTATAATGCTCTGATGGAAGATGCCTCATCTGTTCAAAGGCTATGATAATTATTAATTATGAATATATAGACTGCAACTATACAACTGTATAGAAACAAATTAAAATAAAAATGGAATTCTGTAATATTGCCAAATATGACTAAAGATCAATCTGCAATGCTTCAGTGAAATACCTAAATCATTGTCTTCACATAATATCTCATATTTTATATTCAATATTTTTGCTGTGCCTGTTAACTTCATTGACTTCCCCTCAATATTATATTAAATATTTGAAATACTTCCCTTTATTTTCCCTTTCTCTGAATTTTTTTTTAATGGTTTGGCCACTTGTCTCCGTACCACAAAAGTAAGCCAGTTTGATTTTTTATAGAAAGGATCTCCAATGTCATAGAAGAATAATGGCCTGACAGCAAGCCTACAATCTGAGTTTGAGTAGTTGCTTGGTAACCTGTTGAAGGTGCCAGAAGTGGGAGAATAGTGAAAGTGCTATGCCTTCTTGCCTTTATCAGTGGGTAGAGGTGGTTTACTTCCTTTGGGTATACCAAGTACACTAATTTCACTTGAAAAACTGACAAACATGCATGTTGTGTCTAGTTTGAATGAAAATGTTTCAATTTTAAGTCTACTTAAGTTTAAAGCTATGGATTTATAGGCTTATTTAATAGGTTTATAGAATGTTTTTTAGTGAGGTAAATTTTACATAAAGTTTTATTTGTTGTATTATTCATGAATGTTCAACATCCACTTATTTATATGTGTCATTTATAGGCTTATTGAATAGGTTTATAGAATGTTTTTATGAGGTAAATTTTACATAAAAAGTTTTATTGGCTGTAATATTCATGAATGTTCAACATCCACATATTTATACGTGTTAAGTTATTAATGTATCACTTTACTTGATTATAGCTGTCTTGGCATTGTGCCTTTAAGATAAATGTATGACATTGCTGAGAGGAAAAGCTTTAAAAAGAGAGTGATATTTGTTTTAACTTAGTTCAGATGAATCCAAAAGCAGCAGCAAGCAAATAACTCAAAAACAGAATAAAAAAGCGCTTACTGTTGGCTTGGATTGTATTATTGGCTTGGATTAAATTCGAACTTGACATTCTTCTTGCTGACACAGCATTTTGTTTTTTATTTAGTTCAGTTGAAGTTCTTAATATAGTGTAAGTACGAAAGTGCTTAACCAATGTTGTAATAAAGTATTCCCAGGATTTAATAAAATCCGTGTAGGGACAGTGTAGAGCCTACACAGTATCTTACATGTCTGTGTACACAGTTCTCCCTCTGCAACACTCCATGCATATTAATCATGGTGTGTTGCCGAGGGAGAGCCATGGAACAAAGTTATTGAATCAGTGTAGGGAGTGTAGTGCTAACTGTTTCAGCAGATGAGTAAGACACTCCTGCACTGTCCATCTGTATTATGTCAGTGTTTATTTTATTGTTTTAAGTGTTTTTTTTTTTTTTTTATAAAAAGCATGTTTGCTCGGCATGACACAAAGTGCAGCAATGCTAAGTGGCACTGTGACACCTGCCAGACATCTAAAAATAGAAATGAGATGCAATTAATTATTTATTTAAATGTCATGTGTAAGCATAGCTGAGTGGGTTTGCATGGCATGGTGCAGTGCAGTGTTCAGCAGTGCTTATAGGTAGCTCAGAGTTATATGTAAATGTATAGCAGAATTCCACATGTTCTTGTAGCTAAATGGGTAGAGGTACTGCCTCATGAGCAGGGCTTGAATACATGGAAGGAAAAAAAAAGCATTTAGTTTTCAAATACAAATTATACCAATTATTTTTAAATTTTGGCCTGCTGTGCTCTGCTAAGATCTGCTAAAACATGCTAAGACCTGCTAAGCACAGCATAAACTCAATAATTGCTGAAAATGTTTATGCACTGCTCGGCTCTGCTTGGCTGGTTTTCATACTGCTAAGCATATGGTTCTGTGGGTTTTTTGCTCTGCTCAGTTCAGTTGTGATGGTTTGCACACTGCTAAATGACATGCCACATTTTTAAATGTTGCCCAATGTCATGTAAGGGCAGAAAAACAGGCTATATTAAGCCAAATGGGCAGGAATACAGCATAATCCATTGAAGTTCTGTCTCTGAAGGATGCTGTGGCAGGCTTTGGTGAGGGTTTACACTTTTGGGCACAGCACTGTTGCATTCAGTAGTCCAGGGTCATGGTCAGACTCATAGTAAAAACATGAAGACCGGCTACTGCAGGGAGGTTTCCAGGGCTCAGAGTGCAAGGCAAAGGCCTGGGATCAGCTGGCAAGGAAACTCAGCAGTGCAACTGGTATCTCCTGCACAGGTGAGCAGTGTTGTCACCACCATGATGACCTGAATTGATGAAAGGGGGATCTCTTGGACACCTGGGTCCAAGAATTTTGGATGGAATGTCCCACATGTATGTAAGTACTTTTACCTCTGTTTCACCAATATCTAATCTAAATGTCTGCTAAACTGGAATGCATAATGGTGTGCTTTTCTCCCAACAGCTGCAGAGCACTGGGCTTGCAACATCGAGGTGCATGCCGGGTGCTTGGCCAGGTTGCACTATGAGTGTGGTGAGTAAGGATGTATTATGCTAACTGTAGTGAAATAAGCAAGAAAGAGTAAAACATTAACTGCAATAAAGTATGCACAGTAAAGTTTGTATTACAATAAATGTGGACTTAGAGCTATAGTTCAATAAATGAATAATGCCAACTGTAGTGCAATAAAAACATGAAACAATACCATTATCTCTATTGAAGAATATACAATAAAGTCTGTAGTGCACTAACTGTGGAAATAAAGCTGTATTGCAAGACTTGAATAACGTCAACTGTTGTCCAATAAAAACTCGAAACAGAACCAGAAACTGCATTAAAGTATATACAACAACGTCTGTGGTGCAATAAGTGTGGAATTAGAGCTGTTTTTCAAGAAATTAATAATGCCAACTGTTCTACAAAAACATATGAACCAATATCAATAACACCAAGGTAAATTGTGTATATCAGGATTGTCTTGATTAAACCATTACTGCACAACTGTGTCTATTCAGCCTGTAAGGTAAGGTGCTGCAGTCAAGTATAACACTGTAATAGCTGTAAATATAATGGCTGCAAAATGTCTTATTTAAAACATACCATACCATTCAAGGCTGTTTCAAGGACAATATTGTTCACATAATGCATGCCACTCACAAACAGCAGGTCTGATATTATTTCTTGACTTCATAGATATTTCAAACCAATAACAATATATTATGTACACCTGCATTCTAATATTAATGCATAGATTACCTACTATCGCTGTCATGCTTGTATTTATGCATGTGTGTTCTACTGTCACTGCAGTCTAGTATACAACTGTAGTACTACTACCAGGTCATATATTGGTTCCAGGTGAGCTCTAGGCAAATATCAGTCAGTCAGCAGTCAGCAGTGACTCAGTAGCTGAGTTTGTTAAATATTCTGTCTGGCATACATTTTGCCACACACAGACCAGGGTTTGAAACCAGTGCTATGTAGCACTAAATATTACAGTATCAGTCATGTAATATTTACAGATTCTCTCTCCATAGGAACTGCAGGTAAATGGGTGAAGTAGTCCATATTATGAGTAAATAATTACGTGTTTAGATGTAACAGACTGTTAAAATCATTAGCAAGAATGTGAAAGTACAGCATAACATAAAGGAAATAATTACAGTAATAATAAAATAAAATAAATAACATATGTAATCTTGGTAAGGTTGTATGCCTGGAGTGTCTGTTCAAAGTTACTGCAGCCAATTCATACATTCCATGCAGATGTCCTTTGCAGTTACTGTTATGGGGTTCTATCTCCATGCCTGTCAAGTAAGGCATGATAGTTGTTTAGTTTCTGTACTGTATGCATACATGTGTCTCAAGTGTCACGCTGTCACATAATGTAATTAGTAGCACATAATCCATCTGTCACAGGATTACCATCAGAATAGCTACCTAAATTGCAAAGTATCACTGCATCAGTTATATATGTTCACGTGATGTGCCAGTGTTCTGTGTAGTTGTTTACCCACAGTTGTTACTGCTTGGCCCATACTCTCCCATGCAAATAGATTGAGAGGTATGTATGTGCTACAGAAGCTATAGGGGACTTGTACACATAAAGAAAGGACAGACCCATAGAGTAGATAGTAGTACTGTTGTCAAGTAAATAGCTTATAATGGTACTAAACAACTGTTTGTGTCTCTCTACTCACCCCTTATCTTCTTCTGTTTATTTTTGTTATCCATTGATCATGTCTGACTATTCACATATGCTGTTAAATCACCAATATTTTGGGGGCATGTGTATTGTTATTGTTATATATTATAATGGTTGCATATTAACATAGCTTGTTGAATTACCTCTTTTGTTGGCCTTATGCTGTACCTGTTACTGGCATGCTGTTAACATACTGACTGTTCTGTCATTTATTGTTGTTTCACATAATATGCATTGATATGCAACTGGGTTATTTCCACTGTTCTCACATGCTATTGCTAACTATGTATTGTTCATAACTAATCTATACTTATTGCTTTACCTCCATCACCACAGCACATCAGGGTAGGGCGATTCCTGGTGATCCACCTACCTTGCCTCAACCGGCCATAGCACTGGTTCCTAGCATTTCTAGGAACCAGGTTGGAGATGCCCCTTCTGCTCCCTCTGCACTACCTGTGGCATTAGGTGGAATGGCCTCAGGGGATGGGGCCGCTTTCATCCTGGGACGGGTGGAGGAGGGGCTGCAGTCACCCAACAGGAACTGCAAGTCATGGTGTGCAGGATCATTCATCAAACCTATGAATGTTGCCTGCACCAGATTGAGGGCACATTGGCCAATCTGGTAAGTCAGGCTGGCCCTGGTGCCCAGCCTCCAGCACAGCCACCTTTGGGGCAGTGAAGGAGCAGTGCCAACTGCCCATGGGTAGGTATGTTGGTCACACTGCTGCCATCTGGAAGCACATGTGACTCCAATTCCACAACACCCTCCCCATCCAAGGTGTTTATCACCCTCATGTGTCACACGCCACCCCTGTCTGCTGTCTTGTCTGTCTTATCTGCTTGTTATTGCATCCTCTCCTACACTATTTACCTCCCTACACTTATCTATGCCCCTTTCCCAAAATTATACTCTCTCCTTAAAAAAAAGGGTACCTGTCCTACAAAAAAATATTGCCCCATACATAGCTCTCCATGTTGCACATATGTCTACTGGACACAAATAATTTGGTCCAATTGGCATGACAACACATTTATGTTTTCCTCACCTGTCTCTCTGGGGTTTGAGAGTCCAAATTCATCTGCAATATTTATCAAAATGCACAGCTGTTGCTCTGCAAGAAATAGATAGCTATGGTTCTTTCCTACACCCGGCCTGCACATCCTTACCTATCTTTCACTTTATTTTCCTCCTGTTTGCCACCATTTTGCCACTTTCTTATCACACCCTTTTTCTTTTCTTTATATTTTTTTAGCTTGGGTTTGTGCGGAACAGCATGGTGTGGCACTCTGGGCTGTTTTGCTTAGCTCACCTTAAATGAGCTTTAATGAGCTTTAAAGACCTTTAATGTCTATATATGTCTATTACATTATTACTCACATGTAGAAAATAAACACCTCTGCCAAGTGTCAAGCCCAGGCCCCTCTCAATTATAGCAGACTGTATTAACCCACCACATTACACAGGCTCAAGTTTAAACAGGTGTTTTCAACAAAACATATTGCTTGCTACTTACAGACATTACGTATATAACTGAAATAAAAAAACTAATGTGAAAACTGAGAGTGTACCCTGGACTCTGGTGCAATAATAAATAATAATGAAGACATACTAATGGATGTAATTGAGCCCTGTGACAGCAGTTGCATGTGTCCTTTTATCAGCAACTTGTGGAAAGATACCTGCTAAGGCAGCAAAGGCAAAGTACATGTACAGCTGGAACCCTGGTGCAGAAATACAACCATATAAAGCCACGCACATAGTCATGGATGTAGAAATGTTTCTCACAGCCTGTATATGTGACCAGAAGTCAAAGGAAAGTAAAATACCTTTGGGAGACAGTTCAGTAGCTAAAACTGCCAAAAACAGTTCAAGTAATGAAGCAGTTTCTTTTCCATTAGTTGCCCAATAAACTGTAGAGACTCCCATTCTACCTTTTGTACTGAAAAATGCATTACCAATCAGAGAGAGAGATCGAAGAGCAGAGGGAGGGGAGGGAGAACTCGTCAAACACCACATATACGCCAGAACCGAATGATAACTCGCAGCAAGAATTAAAACACCTGGTAATCAATCTTTCTTCTTTTCAATTAACAGAAGCACAGTCTTCACTGTTGAATAAAGGACTTTCCTTCATTCCTGCACAAAAGACAGTAATGGTAGATTTGTTGACAGAACTAAAACTTTTTGGCAGGAACTTAACCTTAAAAACCATGTTGAAGGACAATGAAGCTGGGAATGATTATTGTTTTAAAAGACCCAGCACATTTGTACCTAAGATGCATCCCATGGTAGAGGCATATGTTACTGTATGTGAAAAGCAAATTAGGGAAGCTTTTTTAGATAATAGACCAGCAATATTTTATAATTTAAATAGAGATGAATATGAAGCTGTCACACAACTAAAAGCAATGCAGTCCATTGAGATTAGACCAGCTGATAAAGGGGGAGGGGTTGTCATTATAGACAATTTTTTTATGTGCAGCAAAGGCTTGGAACTTGTGAATGACAGAGAAACATACCTAAAAATCTCTAAAACTATGGTTAGAGGTGTTATTGATAAAATGTCTGTCCTCATTTTTGATTTATTAGTGTCCTGTCAATTTACAGAGGAACTTTTAAAATATTTTTCTGTTGACAATCCGGTAGTTCCTATTATTTATGGACTATTGAAAGTACACAAAGATCTGACGTGCCCCCCAGTGAGACCTATAGTCTCAAGTAGAGGATGGGCAACTGAGGCTACATCCATTTTTGTAGAGAAGAGCTTGCACCCCATTTTGGAAACTTGTGGTACTATATTAAGAGGCACTAAGACATTTCTTGGCTTTCTTTATGCGAAAATGAGAGAGCTGAATAATGACTTTCTTTTTGTTACGATGGACATAGTATCTCTCTTTACAGTAATACCTAATGAATGGGGCATTGAGAATGTACGTGAATTGCTAAGTACTGAAAAAGTTTTTACTTCTGCTAAAATTAACCTGATATGTAACCTACTTGAGATTATTTTGGAGAATAATGTGTTCATATTTAATGAGACGTTTTACTTGCAAAAGGTTGGTGTGGCTATGGGCACAGCTTGTGCCAATAGCTATGCCAACCTAGCATTGGTACAATGGGAACACAATACTCTACTCCAAGTTAATGATTTTAGTGATGCAATTTTTCAGTATGTACGTTTTGTAGATGATGTCTTCCTTTTATGGGGAAGTACAGTGGAAAGACTAGAACAATTTATTGATTATCTTCATAGGTCTACCAACTTCCTGATGTTCACTTATAAGTACTCTAATGAGAGAATAGAATTTTTAGATGTAAAAGTTAGTAAGATACAAGCTGGGGGATTAACTACAGACCTGTACAGAAAACCTAGCAGAAAAAAAATTGCATCCTACACAAATCAAGTATGCACCCTAGACATGTGAGTAAGAATGTTCTCAAGGGGCATTTCTTGAGAATGAGCAGGATACATAACACATATGATGGGTTAAATGCAGCAGTCTCTGTACTGAGGAAAGATTTCATGGATAGGGGTTATAATCAAACTGAGATAGATGAAAGTGTCAGTCATATGTATGAAGTACGTAACAATAGTGGCAAACTTTATTTTTCCCATTCAACAGAAGGGAACCCTAGTAATTCTAGGGCTAATAATGACAAAATTAGATTTCCAGTATCATACTCTAGTGATATTAAGTTATTTTGTAACATTTTTGAACAAAAATGGAATATATTAACATCGATAACTGAACTAGACAATGTAATTGCTACAGTACCACATTTCTCATTTATTAATAGAAAGTCACTTAAAAGGCAGCTTTGTTGTAAGCCCTCAGGAATGACCAGCAAGAAATGCTCTAACAGAGTAGGCACCTTCCTCTGCAGAAATTGTACAGCCTGCAAGTACATATATTCAGGCTCTTCTTTTTCGCACAGAAATCAGAGATTTAAAGTTCAGGCTGACTTCTATGCAGATTGTAAAACACAGAATGTGGTCTATTTTAGTTTTTGTAAATACTGCAATGCTTTTTATATTGGGAAGACAAATAGATGCCTTAAAGATAGAATCCTGGAACATATGAGGGACATTGTAAAAAATAAAGGAAACTAGTGCACTGGCTAAGCATGTACAAGAAAAAGGGATGCACCATGTTTTAAAATTTTTTGTATTAGAGATTTTATCAGAAAGCTTGAGAGGTGGAGATATTAAGAACAGAACAGAGGAGGTTGAACAGAAGTGGATTATGAAACTGCAGGCTGATAAACCCCCTGGAATTAATGGTATGGTATCACTTAAACCTATTTTGAAAGCCAGACCATTGAAACATTAAAATTATGTGTCAAATGTTTTTTGTATTATGTACTATTTATACATTTTACTAATAGTTGTACATTTTTTTAATATTTTTAGCGTTTAAGTAATTAAAGCTTTTAGATAAATGCACTTTCCAATTTAGTTAGTACATTGTCCACTGTGATAGACTGTCTTTTAATTTAAACTTTGCTGTTCAGTAGTATGATTTAACTCTGAAGAAGTGATCAGTTTGGATCATGAAAGTGCTAACTTCTCATTAAATTTTGTTTTCTTCCTTCAGTTGTGGGTGGTTTGTTTTATTATGTTTCACTTATATGTGCACATGTATCCTGCAAATACAGATGCTTTCACAGTGTCTGAATAGCTCAGTCAGTTAGATGCCTTGCCTCCAGTACATTGTGCCACACATAGTCCTGGGTTCAAATCCAGTGTTGTGTCGCACTTCAATTACATTATTGTGAAGACAGCAAGTAATGAATGAGTTATGCAATCTTACTCCCCACAGGATACTGCTACTTAATTAACTGCTACCCAGTTTTACAAGAAAAAGGCCTGCAGGCAGAAACACAATGCACATATCCATATAGCCTAACTATATGTTGCCTACTACACTGTTAGTCACACTGTTGCATAACAGACATACCTTAAGCACTTGCCCCAATTGCACTGTATAGAATAGCCTTGCTCTGGCTTTGACTTAATGACAGGCTTGATACAGTTGGCACAGTTACATGTACAGCTTGCAGTCCATCAAAGTGATTACACTCCCCCTATGTGTTGTAGGCTGCATACTCCCCCTATGTGTTGTAGGCTGCAGCAGTTGCAGCCTGTAGCACACACACCTGTATGTAAAGGTAGCTGCTACAGACTGACCATACCTCCCAACCCCCTACAAAAAGGGATATAGACACAACCATACTTAATGGGGGATGGGGCAAAGGCCCACTAATAGGGACATATTTAACAGTTTGCCCCTAGAGAAATAGTAAGTTGATAGAATAATAGCTATTGCAGTAGCATGCATAGTCTGACAGTTATGAAGTGTGACACACACATGTGTATCTTCCCTTACTGACCTCAGCCCACAATGATTTCTAGTACACTGCCAGATGACCACAGTGGTATGGGTCACTGACCACACATATGAGGCAAAAGTGTGGACATACGTCATAAATCTCTACAGTAGATAGTGTTTGTACCTACCCCCTGCAATGTTGTCTCCACACCTCAGTAATGTCCATCCCAAAAACTAGGATAGGGTCAAGGCCTACATGAAGGCCTGATATATTGCACTGTGGTAGCATGTCATTGGCTAATGATAGTGCAATACAGCCATTCTGGCTGCAATTAGCAATTCTGAGCCACAGATTGGTGCAGAGACAATTAACTACTAATGAGCAGTACCTTAAAAAGGCAAGCAGCTGGTTACGGGAAACAGGTCTGCATGACACTTAACACACACACACACACAGAGTGTATTATCAAATGATTACTGGATGCAAAGTTCAACAAAGGAGTACCGCACTCCCCCGGGTATGTAATAGATTTCATCATATAACAAGATGCAGATGGGAGGATGGAGGTATGGGGAATAGGGGTTACAGCAGTAAGCCTGTCTTAGATCTATGGTGATGACATGTCATTGATATTCTGCTGTCCTTCACCTACACACATGCCTCTCAACTGTCCCTGATTTCAATCACATCTCAGCTCTGTCCCTGTCAATCCCACCTACAACAGTCAGCTGTTGTAGGACAGCTAGTGGATTACACATAGTACATAATGACAATAGGGTCATTATTATATCATCGACTGCTTAACTTCTCGAATGCCTAAACGTTGACAGCTAAGGGTTGAAAACTTACAATGTTGAACGGCCAGTTAAGCCAATTCTTTCATCGGGAAAGAATTTGCTTGCCCATTATTAGGAATTTGCCCTTTCCCCAATTTAGACCAATCTCGGAATTGGTATATTTAGTTAGGGGGTGTGGGGGGCACAGCCCCCCCCATCATGCAGTGTGGTGGGGTGAAGCCACCCACTTTGTTATGGCCTGTAAGTTAATGCTGGCTTGGCATGGTCAAGCAAATTCTTTCCCGATGAAAAAATTTGCTTAACTGGCTGTTCGACATTGTCAGTTTTCCACCCACAGCTATCGACGTTTAGGCATTCGACAAGTTAAGCGGTCGATGATATAATATAGACCCTGACAATAAGGGAGGGTGTACACCCCTGTAACATCAAATGATATACTGTAATTCACCTCCTCTCATTCTGTCCATGTCTCACATAATCAGTTCTAACATTGTAAAACTGACCCTGAATGTCCCTGATGTACTCTGGGTAAGTCCCTGTTTCTGTTCACATTTGTCCCTGATTGAGAGCTATGCCTAACATACCTGTCAACCTCCTACAGCAGGAACTCAGGACAAAGCCATAATTAATGGGGGACAAAGACCCAAACTCAGTGACAGTGTTTATGCATTGCTCGTAGAAAGTAAGAACGTGAATAGACTAAACTGATATTACTGTAGTATAACTGTGTTCTGAAGGGTATGACATGTAAAACTCAGATGTCTGTCTTTATTTTCTGACATCAGCCATCAATGATTGGCCATCATTTTGTTAGAAATCCACAAGTTTGTGTGAAAATGACTAAGGCTATGGGCAAACATCTTGACAGTCTGCAAACATCTATATGGCATCATACATCACATTTATATAGATGTCCGACAGCAGCTGTATGACATATTAGTGGGAATTTGACCATAGGGGACTTACCACAGTAAAATGCAGTGATTGGTGTAGGAACATATAGCATAATCTGTCACAGCACACAGGGACATATCATAGTATTGCTACTATCTTGATGATAACCACACATGTAGTGAGTTGCCAGACTGTGGGGTATGACGTGTGAGGGAGCAGTGCAGTCTATTATGGGTGTGCTGAATCTGTACATAGTGGGTGTCCATGTATCTGTTCCTGTAATGTGTCCCCCTCTTGTTGTCTTTCAGGAACCATGTACCACAGGAGACATACACCCTACTCAACTGTGGAGAATGACACTATACTGGATGGACTGAGACACCACCATCAGATCTTGCTGACGAGGGGTAGGTACAATTGAGAACAATGGACAGCATTGTGGGCAGACATTGTGCAGCCTGCTAATCAGATTGGCCAACTGGACAGGACCTCTGATTGGGTTCAACACTATGCCACAGATATGGTGCGTGCTGCATGACAAAGGGCAGCTGCTGTTGCCAGGAATTGTGCCAGTGGAGGACCTGGGACAAAACAACCACTCTCGGCCACAGAGGAATTCCTGGTGAACTTTGGAACAACCAACAGCTCCCAGGCATCCATCACACCATACGTCGTGGAGTTGGGTGCCACAGTGCCCACAGGAGAGAAGCATCCAGGTAAGCTTACTGTGTTCAGCAGTGTAATACTGTATTAGTCTTTACAGCAGACTGTACATACCAGTACATGGGTGTCAGATCTATCTGCATTGGGGAGTTGAGTTTTATGCATAGTTGTGCACACATACTCAGAATGTCAACAATATAGCCATTATCACAGTAGCTACTGTACATGTGGATATATGAACAAATGACTTTGTAGTACTGCAACAGTTGGTGGTGCTGACAATACCTCTACATCTTTTCATAGGTCCATCAGGTGTGGCCCAAATCCATGGTCCTGCACATGGTAAGTGGGATACTGTTGTTTTAAGGATCATATATACCCTACAAAAGTTAAGGGCTGCCATGTTGCCCTATGTACAACTATTGTGCTTAGCCAGAGTAGGATATTTGTATGTTCCATTCTGGAACAGTTAACTATAGTGCATAGACTGGGTAATCACAGGTGCATGGGAGCAGAGATGTGAAGATGTGGGACTGATAATGCAGTTGTGGATCCTCATCTGTATAAGTCTGTGTGGATTACCATGCATAATAGTGAAGGTAGTAATGTACAGTTGTTGTTTTGCTTCTCACAGGTGACCAGGGTGGGGTATTGGAGTCTGTCCCCCTCACAACCTGATGCCAGTGTCTCATCGGATGATGATGATGATGATGGTGGCCACAGTGAGGAACATGTGGGGTTGTTGGTGGCTGAATCTGTCCCAGAGGTTGACATCCCGCATCTTCCCCATTGTCACCACACACAGTCAGTATGCTCACACATACCCAGTCCCTAGATGCCACAGATATTGGACAGTCAGGGGTTGGTGACATTGAACAGGGCAGTGTGACAACCATGGCATCAGTGAGTGTAGACACTGGCCATATCCAGTCAGCTGATAAGGTCCCACACAGGTGGATTGACAGAGATGCTCAAAGGAGGACTGCTGTCCATCCACCACCTATTTCAGGTGTCACATTGCGGGTCACTAGAAGCATGTTTTGGTCTCTAATGGAGGCACAGGCCTGTTCTGAACACAACATCAGGTGGCTGCTTAGGGCTATGGATGCACCACAGTCTGACATCCATGACTGCCTCCAATGCACTGGGGACACCCTGGATCAGTTCACTACTGTAGTGGATAGACAGTGAGCTGAGACAATCTGTCTTTGACTGCACAATGTCTGTGCTGGAACATCTGGTTGGAGTTGGGCATCAGACACATGGATGAAGATCAGCAACACCATCTGTTCGGAGTCCACATGGCCATGCAAAGTCACGCACCTGTAGTCGCAGTACCTACAGACCTACAGAGAGAAGTGTGCTGTCCACACCATGACATGGCAGGCCATGGGCATATGGCCCTGGTCAGTCCTGTGGGAACACAGCCACAGCATTTTGCAGTCACCATCCGTTACTAGCACCACATCTGACATTGGGCAAGGTGGTACCAGTGCTACTCCTGGCATAGCCAGTTCATGTATTCATCACCAGAGATGTTGAACTGCCCACTGTACGACAGCTGTCAGACATGCACATGTGTAGGACTAGCACTGGTATTGACTGTGTGCATGCATACACTCAAACACTGCTGTCGCATGCAGGTCAACAGGAGACACGCACAGCACCTCTCCATGGCCCATCTAACCTGCACCCCTTCCTGACTCACACACATGCTGTCACCAGTTTGGCACAGCATAGGCCACTGGCAACCCCAGACTACACCCTGAGCATGTGATGATACATGTGCCACATCTCTGCCATCTGTGCCATTGATCCAGGGAAATAAAATTATTTGTCTGATGCACAAGGTGACTATTAATTTACATGTACTTGTGTAGTGCAATAATGTTTTTCCATGGCACTTGTGGGCCACTACAGGTATTGTATGCTGGCACATGCCAGGCCTATACATCAAACTTTGTGTATCTTTGTTGCGTTATGTTAGACTGACAGTAGTGTTACAGAATGACAGATGTGTCACGGACCCGTGTATGTATCTGAGAGGTTAAACAATGGACACATGGTGGGAATACAGTGGTACAGGATGGCATGGTGGCACAGCAGAAATATGTCAACAAGGTAAGGCAGTATACATGCATGACTCCCTAGATGCATATGTGTATAACAATGTATCAGTGACAATGGGGGCAATCAGCGTAATCATGCATTTATACTTTGTGACAAAGTCTGCTACCCTCAATGCGTGTCACCTGGATTTTCTGAATGTACAAATCTAGAAGGTGGTGGACATCTGTTATGCTTATGTGGAGGAGGGCAATTTAGAAGCCAGAAGCTAGTCACATGCCCGTAAAATCCATAACCATTGCACAGAGATAGCCCATATGGGCATGTCTGTAGTGCTGTAAGGGGGTCTACTTCACGTTGTCGTAAGCTGGCAATATCGAATATGATATTGTTGGCATGACAATGTCAAAAGTTTAGAACATCGTACAGGTAAACAGAAATCTCCGTAAGGGGGAGATTTCTGTTTACCTCGATGTAGTGCGGTCTTGGAGTTGGTATATTTAAGTAGGGTGGTGGGGGGTGCAGGGTGGCTTGTCCCCCTGCCTACTCTAGTTAGTTTTTTTTTACTGATTTATTTTTTTTTTACGTCATTCAATATTTTACTACTTCGATCAATAAAGTTCGACCTTTATTGATTCAATATAGTAAGATTGATTTCTATAACGCGATATAGACGCCTGTAAGGGGATATATTTATGCACACACAGAGTTGGCTGATGTGAGATTAGAACACCTATCTAAAGGTGGATGACATTAGCAGGCCTTGTAGAGGAGAGCAATTTAGAGGCCAGCAGCTAGTTACAGGGCCATAAAATGCATACCATTGTACAGAGATAGCCCATATAGCCATGTCTGCAGTGCTGTATGTGGATATATTTATAGACATACACACAGAGTTAGATGATATAAGATTAGAACCCCTACATATATCCTATTACACAGTACAGCTTGCAATACTTATCACATATGCCACAGAGTTCATCTGATATTAGATTGTCAGCCAGCACCCTTAAGGTGGATGACATCAGCAGGCCTTGTAAAGGAGGCCAGTGTAGAGGCCAGCAGCTAATCACAGGGCCTTAAAATTCATAACCATTGCACAGACCATTGCACAGACACAGGCCAGCTGGGCATGACTATAGTGTTGCAAGTGGATATATTTATGCACACACAAGTTGGATGATGTGCGATTAGAATTCCTACCTATCTTCTATTACACACAATAGCTCACACTACTTATCACATGTGCCACAGAGTATGTTTGCTGGATATGTGGATGCAGGCACAGTACTTGTGGGTTATGCAAAGTGGCCTTGTGTTAGACATCATATGTGGCTTGCAGAGTGATACTGCTTGGTACTGTTATTGTATCTAGTGTTGTAGGAGTAATACCTCTGCTATGCATGTACAGTTACCAGTATGGCCATATGTGGCTGTTTGCAATTTGATCGATGGACATGTGACTAGGGACAATATGGCCTGTCCAAGGCATGTATTGCAACCATTGTACATTACACCACCTGCTCACCTGTGTCTGTCTACAGGGTAACATTCTGCAGGCACAGGGGTCTGTGAGTGGATTATGTACTGTTGTGACCTTGGTGTTGTTCCATTGGACAACTGTTGTGATACCCTGCATAAATATGGCAGGTCCATACATATGTTACCATATTCTAGTTCCCCTTACAAGTGGTAAATAGTTGTGTGACTGACTTTACAATTGCAGCAGTTGTCAGACCTGTAGTTTGAGGCTGACTCTGTCTGATGCATGCAGCACACAGCCAGTACTTGGTTAGGTACAAGTTGTGTTGGCTGACGAGCATAATTTTTACTAATATGTATGGGAGTTGGAGTAAGGTACCGTTCCCTAGGGCCCTAGGTTGTCAGTGCATGTGATATGCATTTTCTCTTGGACAAGACCAGGGCATACTGGGCACACCTATGTCTGCCTACAGGGACAACCTTAGAGTTTTCCTCCTCGGAGTTCCCCTATGGGTGCAGCTGTGGTGACCTAGGCATTGGTGGGGAGCTGTGTATCCCTTCCCTTTGATGATCCTGCTGCAGATGTTTATGCAGGATCACATTGTGCAGCATGGCACATACTGTGAACATGTGTGCACATGTGGTGGGAGTGTACTGCAGGGCTCCATCAGATATATCAAATCACTGAAACCATGACTTCAGCAGCCAAAACACATGCTCTATGGTGTTACTAGTGTGTGCCTCATTATGGTGTTCTATGGTGCATGTATGTGCATTTATGATGGGTGTCATTATCCACGGTTCCAGTGCATAGCCAGCATCCTCCAGTAAAAGGCCATGCGGGATGTCCCCCATAGCAAACATCTAGTACAGCTGTGATGCATAGGGCTGCCATCACACACATTTATGATTATGTTGTGGGCATTGCACATGATTTGACAGTTGATGGAGTGGTACCTCTTGCGGTTGACATAGATTCTACCCTCTTCACTGGGTGGTGCCTTGATTTGTACATGAGTGCAATCTGTAGCACCCTGTAACTAAGGGTAGTGTGCTACATGGTAGGATTGTTGCATACTGCTGGCTCAACTCAGGAGTGAAGGGAAAATAAATTTGCTCACTGGCATGTGGTAGCATGGCATCCAGGAACTGGTGGAGTACCCTGGAATCTGATGCTGTGAGACCCCCATCATGTTCCCAGTTTGTCTTTGGAATGTACTCATAGCTAGTATCCTAAGAGCTACACTTACCTTTGTTTCAACTGGGATGGGTTTCCCTTTGTTGGCTCTGAGTGGGATCTGAGGTCGGTATAGCTCAGTGAGTTCTTGTAGTATGTCCCTGTCCACCCTGTAGCATTCTACAATCTCCAGCTCTTGTAGCCACGGAAGGTTACCCTGGGCCTGAGCACTCTTCTCCTTCTCAGTCTAGACCTATTAGCAGCAGCAGCACTGACCTCACCATCTAGCACATACATATGTAGCAGACCTGTAGCAGCCCCTAGCATTTCTTCAGTTAAAAGTCCCAAGCCTGTACTCCACTGGTGCAGAGTATGGGCATGAAATTAGATTGTAGGGTTTCTGCAACCTTCATAGTGCTCTGCTGTCAATGCGGACTTTGTGATTGGCTACCTATGATGCATTCCACCTGCCAAGTACATCATTAAGGACTATTAATGGCCCTAATTCAAGTGGTACAGGAGTCATCAGTAATTAAGATATCGGTAATTAAGATATCATTGCCTTTCTCAGCCAATTTTGTTTTTAAACAGGCTTCCTCACTCAGCACAGCTGCGCACAGTGCAAACACACTCAAATCTGCTGAAACATGCACCCCAAAGGTAAACAAAGCTTAGCAAACACTGTACACACACTCCTGCTGAGCACAGTGGTGCACCACGCAAACAGGCACTGCTGTGCTCCAATGAACTTAAAATAATGCAGACAACACCCCCTTTTGATTTCATCTACCTCTTATGTGGACACCAACATAGTTCTTTGCCTACATGGATGGGATCTGTGGACACAGATATCCATTTGTGCTATTCTGTAACCCCAGCTCATTTGCATAGAGATCCATGCACATAACCTGGGAACTACACGATTCCACACCCTGCCTCGTTAGCAACCACAGCAGTCTACCATTCTACATAATCCATGCAGGGTTCTGTAATACATTACTGTCACATACTACTAATTTTTGTTTTTACACTTTTTAATTTTTTTTTCTTAACAGCATGTTTGTGCACTGTGGTGCGCTACCCAAACATAACCTGATTATTAAAAAAAAAATTATTTTAAATTATTTTCCATTAGGTTTTGGACACACAATGGATAATTTTTCACATATGTGTCTGGTATGCTATTTCTGTCCTTCTTACTGTACTTTTATAGCCCCTGTTCTCTGTTTAATATCCTGTACACAGAATATTTCGGTGTACATTTCAGACACCAAAACGGGGACTGCAGGACTGCCTATCTGTTTGCTGGATTGCTCTACCACCCTCATTTGCATGCAATTCACTTGATTATGAGGTGATTTGCATGCCATGGACATTTGCATGTTGGCGTGCTCGTGCACACCCCTCAGCTCTGTTTACTGGATCGCAAACCTATGTCTATATGGAAAATAAGTCCATGTAAGCTTTATTAAATTCCCCCTTTATCTTTTGGTTTACTGGACATGTGTGGCAGCATCATCTTAATATGTTGTGCTTATCTTTGTCTGTGAGTTAATTTGTCGGCTTATACAACTCACAGACAGGAATGACAGTACTGTACAAACAAAAGCTTGAACAACTCATACTGTGGGAGGAAACTCGGTCATAGCATAGGGAAATGAATGATTTTATTGATGAAGGTACTGTTTATGTTGACATTAGTTCTTTCTATATTTATAATTTTAGAACAGAAGGCCACAAGAAAGATTTTTAAAAATGGTTACACATTTGTACCCACCTCTAAGAATGATATTGTGGGTATCTTAACTGAGCTCAAATTATTTAGTACAAAATTTAATTTTATTTTATTGTACAATGAGAAAGACATCACTTCCAACACTAATGTGTGAAAAGGAAGAACATCTTCAACCCACTATTCATCCTGCTATTATGACATTTGAAAGGTTTTCTGATGACAATTTTAGAACATTAACTGCTAAAAAAAGATTGTTTAATAACTTGTCTTTCCCTTATTTAAAGATATTAAGGGAACAAGCAAACAACTGTAATGTCAGATATGAAACCTGATAAGGGAGGGGTGTGGTTTTGATGGACTCTAAATATTATTTGACTAGGATGCTATCAATTTTATATGTGACACAGCTTATGAATGTGCATCATGGAGTGAAGTACACATTGGCTATTCTAAAATAGATTGTTTCTTGTTTTATGGATTAATGCATAGAAATATTACTAATGAAGAAAATGACTTCTTAAGATTTACTAAAACTTTGATTTCAAATTTTTTGGTATTCTGAAAATACATAAGAATTCAGAACCCCCCCTCCCCATCCATGAAGCCAATTGTTGCAGCAAGAGGGTCAAGGAAGGAGCCTTTTGTACTTTACATAGATAGTAAATTAAATTATATATTTTCTCATAGGGACCATATTCTAAAGGATTTGTGGCATTTCTTTTAATTATCAAACTTTGCATACAATGCGCATTTATCTTTAGTGACCATTGACGTGGTTGATCTTTTCATGGTTTTTCCACAATAAATAGGTATAAGCTGGTTCATAGATATGCTTTCTTTGTCTGAATTTGTATAAAATATTGAGATAAATTTGATATTTTTTTTAAATAGCTTAATTATTATCACTTTTCATTTGATATTGGGCTGTTTTCATGAACAGCTTCAATAAATGCAGCTATCATGTATGTTTTGAGGTGTAAGATGCACAGTAGCTCTCTATTTGGTATTCACTAAACAAATCCACACACAGTGTACAGCTGCAAAATAAGGGTAAATGACAGAATTTGCTAATGAAAGCAGAAGTAGCTGAATGACTTGCTATTTAAAACACAACAAAGCACTGAAAGACACCCACTGGTAATCCGAAAAAACCAAGATGCAGGAATCACGAACCAAATGCTGAGTAAAAATTTTAATTAAAACAGCTCCACCAGTTCAGCCGTAAAGTTCAAGACATTTTTACATTGGGTGATGGGTCTTTTATATTACCTTATTCAACCCCAATATTTAATTGACAGTCAATTAAACTAAATTGCTTCACATTGCATTTTAAAGGAATAAAGCCTTTTACATCCCATTTGTACATTAAATTTCAATTCCATTCATAGCATATTAAATTCCCTATTACTTTATTCATATCTAACCAAATATTGTTCACATTTCACTGAAATTATTAAAAAACATATGCGAATGCTTAATACTTAAAACTTTAAATAAAATCTTCCTATAAATGTTGTAGAACCACTTGCAGCCAAACCAAATTATTTTAAATATCAGTGGCCTCTACAATGCTTTGTAACTTTAAAAGCTTGTATAACAAGTCATTACTTAAAACATGTAGTGTATTTTTATTATTATTCAGCCTTTATCAACTAAAAAAACTACTATTCTTGTGGCTACATAACCTATCCATTATTCTAACTCTTGAAAAAACTTTCTTTTGGCATCTCTCAGCTTATATGCTATTATTGTTGTACTAATGTCTGTGATGATCCTGTTAATACCCCATATCATTTGCTCTCAAATTACCCTTACCTTAATACCTAACCAACTATTTGGTTAGATGATATGGGGTATTAACAGGATCATCACAGACATTAGTACAACAATAATAGCATATAAGCTGAGAGATGCCAAAAGAAAGTTTTTTCAAGAGTTAGAATAATGGATAGGGTTATATGTAGCCACAAGAATAGTAGTTAGGGGTCAACTTTTTAGTTGATAAAGGCTGAATAATAATAAAAATACACTACATGTTTTTAAGTAATGACTTGTTACACAAGCCTTTAAAAAGTTACAAAGCATTGTAGAGGCCACTTGATATTTAAAAATAATTTGGTTTGGCTGCAAGTGGTTCTACAACATTTATAGGAAGATTTTATTTAAAGTTTTAAGTATTAAGCATTCGCATATGTTTTTTAATAATTTCAGTGAAATGTGAACAATATTTGGTTAGATATGAATAAAGTAATAGGGAATTGAATATGCTATGAATGGAATTGAAATTTAATGTACAAATGGGATGTAAAAGGCTTTTATTCCTTTAAAATGCAAATGTGAAGCAATTTAGTTTAATTGACTGTCAATTAAAGTATTTGGGTTGAATAAGGGTGATATAAAAAGACCCATCACCCAATGTAAAAATGTCTTGAAAAAGCCTGGGAGGGCCCGGGTGAAAGCGCTTGACTTTACATGTTTGGAGTGTTTGTACTTTTTACGCTGAACTGGTGGAGCTGTTTTAATTAAAATTTTTACTCAGCATTTGGTTCGTGATTCCTGCATCTTGACTTGCTATTTAGCCAATCCAACATGGCAGTACTATTCAGTAACATATAAAGCAATTGTGCACACTTATTTTAGCCATTTGCCCTGAAATCCCAAACTCTATGGATTACAGAAACAACGTTAAAAAATGTTCTGGTTTGTTTGCTGACATCATTAACCTGTATATGTAACCGGCTTTAAATCAAGGTGTAGCTACTGCTGCTGCCAGACCTCTACCAAGCGGATGAAGGGTTTTTATACCCTATTTGACTTAGCATGGACTACGTGACTCATACATTGTAGAGTGATACCAGGTGGATGGGGAAACAGTGTAGGACATATGAAATATCTTCCTCCCTAAGCTGACGCCCAAGTTAAGTATGAAACTTGTTTGAAAAACAAAAAGTAGATAACTACTTAGTCCCATATGCAAGTGATTATATGTCCCTAGGATGAGACATCTCTCATGTATACAGTAATGTGAGCAATAGCGTATGACTGATGTCCGCTATATCCAGCTATGACTTTGTACAACAATGTGCATCAAACATTTTACTTTCACACACACACACACACACACACACACACACACACACACACACACACACACATACACATATGCGACTATAAGTAAATAAAAAATGTGCAAAAGGGTGGCACATTCATCAGCATTAGCAAATTGTAGTGGTTGTGGTGGTAGGGGTATACATGAGGGCAAACCTAACACCAAAGAAGTGAGCGTGGATTATTTAATTGTATTGCATAATTGGAAGATCTGCAGTATACACACTGCTGTTGTCTTCCATATCAGAACGAACATCAACATATCTGTGAGAATCCTCTGTTTAGGTGTCAGGGATCTCTGTAAGTGGACCGGAATTCCTCAGTTTCAGCCACTGGTTGTTTGTTAGCAGCCCCTCCCACATCCCCACAGAGCCATATTATCCCTGGCCAATTTCATATACCCTACATATCACATATGTTATTATGTCACCGGCCCTATGTCATATTTTCTGATATGTAGGACCATGGCCTTCTAGACTATTTACTTAGTTGACCATCTGCTCTCAGATATGGTTACAGGAGCACTTGTCACCTCTGCCTCTTTCTAAGACGAAGGAGCCATGTCATCTTAATGCCGGGATGATAACTTCATTCCCTGCATCACTGTATGGCATTTTACAGTGTGCAGATGTCTTGGGTGCTATAGCCCTGTGCAAGCTGAAACATAAAAGATACATATAATTCCCAATTAAGACACAAGTAAGTATGTGATTGAGTAAGTCACATCTATAACCAAATGGGATGGGTTATTTTGAACACAAAAAAGGGAACTTGTATAGGCTTAAAATGGCCAACAAGGACAACTAGCCTAGTACTTACCTACGCACCTATAAGTGATTGTAACAAAACAAATAGGTATGTCTATATTCATGCACCCATCAAGTGCAAAATCATTTAAAACTTAAAGCTCCATATTAACACACACAAGAAAATACAGAACATCTCCACCCCCCCAAAAAAGGAAAGAAATGAAAAGCAAGTGCACAAGTTATGTATGGAAGACAACAGGTATGTGTGTAGATCGGAGCATGTCTCTGTACCTTTAAAAAGCATTTCCAGATGTAGCACGTGCATATAAATAGTGAGCACATGCAGGCAGCAGTGCCATTTTAAGAGAACAGTCAGAGTGTTAACATGTATGAGTGTGGTAGTCAGTCTGTTTATAAGTTTATTTAAGTTTAAGTTACAGAGCCTCATTTCTGGTGTGTTTGTGTGTAATAAAGCTGCTAGAACAGATTCCATGAATGTTTATCTATTTTATCCTAACCAGATGAGAGACATGGTGACAGGACCGAGATTAGAAGAGTGATGTCTACGAGCCAGGAGGTGCAGAGTTGTGGGTGAAGGCAGACTAAGCAGGCTGAGTGAAATGGAGCATAGACAAATAAAAAAAGAGTCAGAAACTAGCTAAAGGTAAAGAAATCTGCACAAATGATTTATTTGGCAAAGAAAATTAAATGGCACATTTATAAGGCACAAAACACATTATTAATCAAACGAATAGCACAAAAATGTATTATTAAGCAAATAGAAGGCACAAACTGCATTATTAATTATATGAAATGTTTGAAACCACAATATTTGATAAATCTAGCAAATCTATTCATAAAGGGCTCAGAGTTACCTTTGGTTTGCATAATGAGCATGTTTAGAGTAATATAGGCACAAGAAAAGTATAATGAGCATGAGAAGAGATTAAAAGGGCATAACAAGTACAATAAAATGGCAAATTAAGCTTAAAAAGCAAGTCAACTGCATGTTTTTTAGTAAAAGACTGTGTTTGGGCACAAGCTAGTATTTCACATTGACCAAAGCCATGCAAAGCATAACTAGAGTTTTTCAAAGTATCTCAGAGTGTGCAAAGTGTTGGCAGAGTGTGTGCGTTATTGCAGTTCAATTAGTTGAAAGAGTTTGCTTATATTGCAAAGTGCAGTCAAAGTACAGCCATTATGAAAAGTTCTTGTGCCGTGTGCATTTTTTCTCAGAAAGCTGCCATTTCAGAGTGTTTATTGCACTGTGCAGAGTTATTTCGCAAAGTACAGCCATTTTGAAAAGTTATTGTGCTGTGTACAGTTTATTTGCAAAGTGCATTCATCTGGAATGTTTCTTACTCTGAGCTTTTTCTGCTGTGTATAATTTATTCACAAAGTAGAGTAATTTTGAAGCACTTCTTACACTGATAAGGAGTGGTTTCATAAAGTACAGTGATTTCAGAGTGTTCTTGTACTACAGGGACTTATTTGGCAAAGTACAGTTACTTCAAATAGTTTGTTCTGCTACTGGGCATAATTACAAGTTCTGGCATATATCTTTATGTGTATACATTTGTTCGTGATTTCAATCAGCTTCACTACTGTGTGTTGATATGGCAGAGGTATTTTGCAGACCAAGTCCACTTGTATTTGATCATAATATAGCAGCGAATTGGAGAATATTAGAAGAGAAATGCAATATTTTCATACAAGCAGCTTTTTCTGACAAAGATGCATTTACGTGGGCATTCATTTTGCTTAACTTAGCTGGGTCAGAAGCTATCGAAAGAGAGTATTCATTAATGTATGCACCAGAAGTATATGCAGGAGAGGGGGCAAATGATCATATTATGGTATCGGCTGAATCAAGGGAAGACCCTGAGTGCTTAAAACATAAATTTAAAGAAATGTGCAACCCACAGACAAATGTTACATTAGAGAGGCACTATTTTATAAAGAGACCAAAAGCCAGGGGAAACTTTTGCAGCTTATATCACTGACTTGAGAAACAATGCCAAAATTTGCAGATCCGGTGACTTGAAAGATGAGTTAATATAGCAATAACCCACGCCTGGGTGTGGGTAATGCTAAATTTACCCATGGTTGGCGTGGTTTGGTCCGGAGGGCAAAGCCCGAGGGACCAAACAAAGCCAACCGTGGGTAAATTTAGCATTACCCACACCCAGAAGTGGGTTATTGCTATTATACCATGTCATTATTTAAGAAAAGAAACTATTACTTTTCTTAAATAATGGCATAGTATAATGCCTGTTTACTGCCCTTCCGCAGATGTCTGGCATCCATGGCAGTTCTGATGTACTGCGCCTGCGCAGTACATCAGAGTTGTGAGCAAAAGCAACGGAGAAAGCAAGATCTCCGTTGCTTTTTAGTAGCTATGTTAAATGAGTTTAACATAGCGAGACAGTTTTAAAATAAGCAACGGAGATGTCCGTTGCTTATTTTAAAACTGTCTCGCTATGTTAAACCCATTTAACATAGCGAGACAGTGTTTTAAAAAAACGAGTTACACTAATGGAAAAAAGTCCGGGCGACCGGACCTTTTTCCATTAGTATAACTCGATTTACAATGGGCACGCTGGCCAATCAGCGTGCACGTTTTGGGGGGGGGGTCATGGTATAATAAAGGACAGGCTTGTGTGTGGTGTTAATACTGCTGCTGTGAGAAAGATTTTGCTTCATGACAGTGATTTAATATTAAGTAAAGCCATAGAGATTTGTCAAATCCATGAGCTCACAGAAAGGCACACAAGTATGCTTGCAAGTGATCATGGTTTCAACAGCCTCTAGAACAAATGTAGACAGTATAAAAAACTTGGCAAGCAGAAACAGGCCTAAGCACATGGCAACTGCAACCCCTGTAGGTTTGGCAGGAGCTTTCTAGCAAGTTCCAAGACTAACTTAGTAAAAGGAGCATGCTCAGTACAGTATAAGAGTGAGTCAGCAAAACCCAAGTAAGTTTTATTGTTAACCATCGTAATTGTGGTGCCAACCATGAGTCCAAAAAAGAAAGGTGCTCAGCATTTGGGCAACAATGCCACAAGTGTAAAAAATTCAACCATTTTCAAAAGTTTTGTAAATTAAGTAAACCTCATTCAGTTATTAAGAAAGGTCACTCAAAAAAAGCAAGTTGATCATATAGAAAGCAGCAACTCTACTTTATATGTAGATGGTGTATCAGTGGTCGGTGAAAAGGTTAATGCAGTAGATTTCTTGGCAAAGAATGGGATATTTTGTACTGTCCTGATCAAAGGTAAACCCACAGAGCTCAAAGTAGAAACTGGTTCAAAGTGTAATGTAATGTCAGCAGAAACATTTGCTAAAGTGAGGGCTGGTGAGCAACTTAATTTGGCCAATTGTGCGAAGCTTGTTACTTATGGAGGTGAAGAGATTCAAACCGAAGGCTCATTAGTGCTTTCATACTATTCAGCTGGGAACAGTTACAGCCTGCAATTTTATGTAGTCTGAAGACCTGTGCAATCTTTATTGGGTCTCAGAGACAGTTTAAGAATGAAACTGCTTTCTTTTACCAAAGAAGAACATCATGTAAGCACATGTCCCAGTTTGAGGTTTACTGATACTATTTTCTCAGAGTATGCTGATGTTTTCAACGACAAGCTAGGTAAACTTCCAGTTGTGTACTCCATGAAGTTACACACAGAGGTCAGTCTAGTGGTCAGACAAGCACAGAGACTTCCAATAGCTATGCAGGACAAAGTCAAGGTCCAGTTAGATGAAAAGGTGCAGCAAGGTGTGATTTGTCCAGTCACAGAACCAACTTAAGGGGGTGTCATCCATGGTAGCTACTCATAAGAAAAATTCAGATGAAATCAGAATATGTATTGACCCAAGAGACTTGAACAAGGCATTAAAAAGACTGCATCATCCTATGCATACAGTTGAGGAAATTGCAACCCTCATGCCAGATGCCACTGTTTCTTTTCTGACTTAGATACAAAGAGTTCATTTTGGCAAGTGATGCTTGATAACAAATCTTGACTACTGACTACATTCAGTACCCCATTTGGTAGATACAGATTCCTCAGGATGCCTTTTGGAATAGATTCTGCCAGTGGAGTCTTTCAGCATGCAATGGAGTACATTTTTTTCAGACTACCCTTGTACAGTAACAGTTGATGATTTACTGGTTGGAGGTAATAGTGAAGCAGAGCATGACAGAAACCTCAGAAAAGTTCGGGATAGGGCGTGCAGGGGTGTAGCCAGGATTTTAAGATTTGTACTCACAACTCCCAGTCTGCTGCCCCACCACCAAACCACACCCACGTCAACACATTGATCTCCACCCACATCCCTTATAAATTGCTGTTCAAGCCACATCCCCTTCACAGTGCTGCTCTCTCTCCCATCCCCGACAAATACATGCCAGCATGCTAATCATTTATAGGATGAAACAATAAATCAAAAATGGATATTTCAGTTCAAGTGTGGAAAAGCATGTAAAGTAGATTACCGCATTTACATTATGGCTAAATGAATCCAGATGAGCACTCGTGAGTTCATTTTTAACATTGCGTGGCATAGCTCTCAAACATCCATCATACAAGTGACTGGCCTTTTGTAATAGTGTTACAGTTCAAGAAGTCACATTGCTGTCCCACAAATAATCTTTGTACCACGTCAATCTAGCCAGTCACAGCGGTCCATTCATTTCACACAGTTATAACTATACCAAGTGAAGGCTGTCAAGGAGTTTACCCAACTAACCATTGAATGTCATATTCATACACCAAATTTACATAGGTACATACAATATGTAAAAAAAAAAAACAGGATAACTATAGCTACCAGTGACAGAAAACTGCACCGAACACTCATTGTGATATAAAACTGTTGAATACAGCAGTACTGCCTGATCAGATTGTCTATCTATCTATCTTTCTATCTAGCAATCTATCATTGATCAGGTCAGTCCCTCTAGGCCAGAGGCTTCTTTTCAAGAGACTGCAGGTAGTATTCATACTGACTACAGGAAATTTGGCCAGGTCAAATGGGAGCATTCTCTATTTTTATCTTAACCAGATTCTCCCCACAATTCCCTGGCACAAATTATCTAAATGACTTCACTCACTGCACTGCTTAAAATCATATTTCCAGAGAATAGAAGAGTGTCTTTACTAACAACTCTTAAATAACCATCAAAGGATCTCTTTCTCATGAATGCTTGCTCACTAAATTCATCCAGTGTCACCTCCAATGTCAATAAACTCTCCAACGCCAGACGCACAGCGTCCCAAGCTCTACCTGTTTGGTATTGAAAACATAACCAATAAAATTCCCGGTGACAACCTTCAAAACAATATTATAACTCTACAGACCCTACATCAGCATTTAGTATGTCACTTATCATACTGGCCACAATGCAAAAGAAGCTTGTGGTTCATAAAATCTAATGCTGAACTATTTCATTCACTCTTCTTATGCTGCAATAAGTTCCTAAAATATAGAACGGTGCCATTACTAAACAAATTCCAAAAACAACCCAAATGCACACCCAGTTCAATACCCCAAATGCTTGGTAAAGTGCCAAAAAATTAGATTAAGTGTGTTGCTAACCAAGTACTCCTATTCCCCAACCACCATGAATTCTGGGCCAAAAGGACCACAATGACAGCTATTGAGACAGTAAGTGATGACATCCTAGTGGATACAGCAAACAGCAAGTCACAGTAGCAATTGCTTACATCTAACCAAAGCAGTTGACATGGTAGCTCATCCACTCTTTCACACTGCCTTTCTAGCCCATGATATCCAAGCCAGGCTTCCAATAGTTCCTCATCTTTCTTCCAACCATAATTTCAAAGTTTAAATAGGCTATTCATCCTCATCCAAAGCTCCCAACTCAAATGAGTTCCTTGGGGCTCCATTCTATCATGCCTGCATTTCTTCATTTACTTCAAAAGACTCTCAACAGACCTCCCAAGTCTCTGCATCATTGTCTATGCCAGCAGCACGGTTATCAACAGATCTCATCAATCCCCTCACAATATTAACATTCAACATCAATAAGACCTCCTTCCTCTTTCCTTTTTCAAATGGTTAAACTCAGAGTACCTGACTGTTTGATTTAACCACGCCTTTTCTTTATTAAACACCACATTCTGGAAAACTATAATGCCAGCTGTAAGAACTCATTCACTCCACTGCAATTCAGGAAAGCCTAAAACATTACCTCACTTAATTAGCAGAATGATAATTTAACCCATGCAACATATTACAGCTGCTACCTAATTTCTTTAAAAATAATTATGCCATCACTAGCCAGCAATTTTTGAACACCTAAACCAAGGCTATTTAAAGCCACTGTTCCAGTTTCTTCCTCCAACTGCACCAACTCCCCACCATACCCCCTTAACACTCCTCTTTTCATCATCCTCCTTCCTCCCCACTCCCCTGTTCCCATTCTTCTCGCTTAACATCTAGCTCGCAATACTTCCATTTTTGATAGCTTACTCAATAAACAGTTCTCTCTTAACTGACTGCTTCCATCTCTCTTCCTCTGCACCTTCCCACCACTCATGCTTCTGTTAACACCCAGCATCACTCTTGTTCTCATTATACATTTTTTATTTATTTATCTATTCTTTGTTGACTGGGTTAGTCCCAAGACTTAATGTTTAAAGATGACCAAATAATCATCCCCTATAAACTGTGAAGATGAATGGTTTGAGGGATACATAAACAATATCAGGAAATAGTGCCTACCTTAATACCCTAAAAAAATAAATTGTTACCTTCTGTGAACTTCCATGCTGTTATATTGGAATGAACATGAAAGATCAAATGCCCATCATCATAAATTTCAAGTTATTGCTGCCATACCCACAACAGCATGCCTCTTCTCTCTTATCCCTAAGCCAGCAACTTTTTGTGTACCTCTCTGGCATTAGACTTTAACAAAAGTAAAAGAATATACAGTGACAGTAATATAATATAACTTGTTGCCATCAAATGTGTATACTCAGCATGACTCTGTACCCCTATTCACAAAAGGTAGCCACCTGCTTGATATTTGACTGAGAGGAAAGTGGAAAAAAAATCATTTCAGAAACATATTTGAACTTGTTTTGCCTAGACAGTATGATACCTTAGATAAGGTATGGAGACCTTATCTGTACACTTCTGAAATTTGAGAATAAGGAACGTTAAAGAAATAATGACCAAACAGGCACCAGCAAGCACATCAGCCAGAAGGGTTATTTGCTCTTCATGCAGTGTGTATCTTTAAATAAAAATACTGTTATTTGTCCACAGATTAAAACTAAGTTACGCTGCCCCTGACAAGCCAGGTCTATCACTAGATATACACACATGCATGTATATGTATCATACACACACACACACACACACACACACACACACACACACACACACACACACACACACACACACACACACACACACACACACACTTATTGCACAATTGCTGCCTTGGCTGTTACAGTTTAATATGATAACTGTGGATAACAGATTACACAAAATAATAAAACATACTACTTGCCAGCTTGTATAAAAAACATCTTCAAAACTTTCATTGTTCTCAAATGCTTGCTAAGTTGCAGTTACTTACCTTACCCTGCCCTACATATTCAGGAGTGAGACATACTTTCTGTCAAGAGGAAAAGAACAATAGACTTTACTGAAGAAAACCACAGCCAGACAAAGCAGTTAACAGTCTAAAGTTTGAGATCAGTAAAATAAAAATAAAAAATAAACAAGGATTAGCAGCCAGTACACAAGTACACAACAGAAATAGCCACAATCTCTCCACCTCCATTCTAGCACAACTCTTTCTGCAGGCATCATAGGTACAGGCAGCACCACTACTCACTGAAGCAATACTGGATAAAGAACTAAGGGAAATCCACACCAGGGCACCAGGAGATCATTCTGATTTTATACAGCCACCCCCCCCCATTCAAGATAGCATTCATTTGTCAGTTATTGCTCTTTAGACAACATCTTTCTGATGCAGTCTTAACCAAGGCATTTTTTGCATTATGTTACTATCATTTATTTAGTTGTCTTTCATTTTTTTCTGTTTTTCCCTACATTATTATTACTAACATCAATATCATTAATATACAATGATATAAATGTTAATTGGGACACAACAGAAGAAAAATCTGCAGACAAAAAAACGTTTAATAATAAGAAACAGTTTCTGAAAAGTGTTATAGTTAACTGTGTTCTAAAACAGTCATCATAAAAATTAAAGCACATACTGCATCTGAACTGCCAAGCCTGTAACGCCACACAGGCAAGTGACAAGATGTTGCTTGTTTACAGAGATCATAATATAACATAATCTATAGACATTGTTCTAAAACATTAAGGGATTAAAGAAGTGCTTAGAAAGTTATGGAAGATACAAATCAGTACCCCTGTGAATTCAAATTTATAGTTTAATCTACATGTTTGACATTCTGTATTAGATAACAGCATATGATGTTTTTTAATACTACCTCTCAGCACCTTATGATATCTCCTTGCAACAGACTCAGTGAAACTCTTCTGCTTGCACAAAGAGCCCTGCATATCCAATCCCATAATATCCATACTATATTATCTGCTGCCTGGCCTGGGTTATTTTTCTGTTTTACTTACTAATTTTGCGATCTCATCCTGATGGTGGTATGGAGTGGACCAGTGCTTTTGCTTCCTGTTCGTTCGCGAGTCAATGTTCGCTCGCATCTGCATTGGAATCTGCCAAGCTAATTGCTCTTCTTTTCTTTCCTGACTTTCCCAACTAGTTTAGAGGATTCCGGTGCAGTAAAACTTCAGAAATCCTCCCAATGTGTTTTGGAGCAATGCCGCATACTCGCAGTTACGCAAAGTTGCCTGATAACGATTGCTTTACTTTCCTGATAGTTAGTTGTTCACGCAACACATGGCTCTGAGTCTAATTGTAATCCCATTCATCCTTGCACATTGCTGACACACCCCAGTGCATGTTGGCACTGTATGATGATGCAAATTAAGTGAAAGATAAACCGGAATTAAAGGGACCATTCAGGAATATGTGACACCCTCTTATTTTCATACCTAAAACATAACTTTCTGTAAAATTTGGGATAGTTGAGAGTTTTTTTTTCTTTTTGGTTTGGGATGGGGTTCTCCCTGGGTCCTAGTGCCTATCTGCTACCCCTCCATTTGAAAAACTGTACTGAAGTGCGTACAGTACGTACGCTTCCCGACGTCCTTGAGAGCATGTGAAGTGAATTTAAAGCTCAGTCCACTAAAATGACAATTCAGACTACCAGAAGTTACTTATGTAGGTCATTTATTTACCAGTACAGGCTTTATGACCAGATCCTTCCAAGCAAGCAGCCATTCTTGAGATGCAGGCTCCAGATAATGTCCAAGCCCTACAGCATTTTTTTGGTATGCTTAACTATTTGGGCAAATTTATCCCTGATTTTAGTGAGTTATCAGCACTCTTAAGAGAGCTGACATGCAAAAATGTTGCATGGTCATGGTTAGAACAACACCAGCGAGCATTTGATGACCTCAAAGAGCAAATTGCTAACCCTTCTACATTAAGATACTATGATGTCCACTAACCAGTAGTTCTTTCCTGTGATGTTTCAAAGTTCGGTCTTTGCACAGTTGTTCTTCAAGAGGGCAGACCTGTTGCCTATGCAACTAGAACTCTTACCCAAATTGAGATACAGTATGCTCAAATTGGCAAGGAATTTTTGGCAATTGTGTTTGCATGTTCGAAGCTCCATGATTATATTTATGGCCAAGCTATCCAGACCATCAACCTCTAGTTAGTATTTTAAAGATGCCTATGCATTCCACTCTAGCAAGACTAAAAAGAATGATGCTCGGATTGCAAAAGTATAACTTCAAAATGGTCTACATAAAGGGGTAAACTTCTTTATCTGTCTGATACCTTATCCAGATCGTCCAGAAATACAAAGGAACAGTTTGATGCAGAGAATTTTGACTTTGATGTCATAGAAGTGTATCATTTTTTCTACCACAAGACTTGGTGAGCTGAGAGATCATACAAAGACTGATCCAATTTTGCAAAAGCTCAACCACTTCATCAATGTAGGATAGTCATCAAAGCAATCCTGTGTAATGCCAAAAGTGCAACCTTACTTTCCATAGAGAGATGAGATGCCGATGGAAGATGGTATCAATTTCAAAGGTCCAAAAGTTGTTCCTACTTCCTTACAGCATGAATACATTCAGATTTTACATTGCGGCCACTCAGGTTCTGATTCTACCAAAAGAGGGGCAAGAGGGCAAGTTTCTTTGTCTTCTCTAGAAAAAGACATTAATAAAGTGCTTTCTTCTTGTTCAGTGTGCAACAATGCTAAGCCACATATGCAAAAAGAGCCACTTCATCTAAGCCAAATTCCTGAACTACCTTGGTCAACAGTAGCAACTGGCATATTTGAGTGGGACAGTCAGCATTACTTAGTGTTGGTAGACTGTTATTCAAACTGGTTTGAGATCGATTTGCTACCTAACCTAACATCCAGTGCGGTTATTATTAAGATGAAAGACAATTTCTCAGACCATGGTAGTCCAGACAAATTTATTTCTGATAATGGTTCTTACTTTACCAGTTAATTATTTCAGAAGTTTGTTAAAGAGTGGGACTTTCTCCATCTTACAAGCAGTCCTGAATATCCTCAGTCAAATGGCCTTGCTGAACGTGCAGTGCAGAATGGAAAGCAATTGCTGCAGGGATCAAAGCATGACAATACTGATATATTTTTGAATTTAGTTACTCTCAGAAATATACCCCATGACAACCAACTAGTCTTGCCTGCTCAGAGACTTCTATCTAGGTAAACCAGAACAACCTTGCCTATCAGATCTAGTTTATCGGTGCCTAACGCTAAAAACAACAGAGCAATCAAAGCCCAACCTTTTAAAAAGCATTCTTCTCAGAAGTCCAGCTATGACGAAATGAGCAGATTTCTTTGTCCGTTAAAAAGGGAAAGACAGTGAGGATGCAAATGGCAAAAGGCTTTGATCAAATTGGTCAAGTGAGAGGTATATGTGACAAGCTGAGATCCTACTTAGTAGAATCTGAGGGTACAAAATACAGGAGAAACCGCAGACATCTTCTTCCTGTATTAGAAAAGACATCACAGCATCGTACCTGTGATACAGACTCTAGTTCTCAGAGCAGCCTTAACAATGTTTGCACCGAAGAACATGTTGCAATATTCTTCTCCTTCTCAGTCAATTTAATCCTAGAATTTGGTATTAAGCCTCTTCTCCCTTATACACCCTTAGTAAGTACACATCAAAGAGGGCAGACTTTGAAACACTGATTGTTCCTGCAGTCAGAATAATCATTCACACTTTCAAGCCCTTAGCAATTATTACTGCTGAGCTTGCAGAGGTAGGGCATGTGCATGCAGTTGTGTAGGTACATTCACCATGTTTACATTTCCTGCACTTAGAGAAGATTTTGAAAGTCATGAATGCTAATGAGTCATGTTATTGCTTGTATTTGCAAATAAACTGCATGCAGTTGCATAATCTGAGTAACACAAGGTGGTGTAGGTTACATACATAAACACATACTTATAATACATGGTAAATTAAAATAATTAAAACAAAAATATTGTGTTAGCACACTCTACAAAATGCCATATGCCACAACATCCATAACACATATTGTTATTAAAAATGAGAAGTGGTAAGTTTACAACAACACATTTGTAACATCAACTGACAGGGTCTACAATTAAGATTTTTATCATTTATCACATACTTAAGTTCATAGGTAGGAACTAGGCTTTCAGCCTGAGGGTTTACGTAAGCCTAGCCAACAAGGTTCCCTGGCTTACGCCACCCAAGAAAGTTTAGCCTATTAATTTCACATGCAGTTTATTTGCAAATACAAGCAATAACATGACTTATGTGGACATAGGTGTCATATTTGATGGATAACTTATCCATGTCTCAGAAGTATTCATCATGACAGTTAAACAATATATTGTAAACTTTGATATCTTGTGTAACTGTATGTACTGTGATAAGAATGACCTTTTGTCATTCTCTGTGTGTCCCCTTTCAGATGAATTGCCATTAAATAAAATACTGATGATGAGTAACCTTAATGTTAATTGTGATGTTGCAAGCAGATGTGAAAAGGATGAGTGTGTCATGGTAATGCTATGACATCTTTATACTTGCTACAAATACACATTGTGTGTTACTTTGCAATGCAATGTATTTTTTTTTTTTTTTACTTTTTCCTAATGCCTTCTGCATTTGTGCTCCACTTGGCAATGCACAAACACGGTTCACTGACTAAGGAAAAAAGTGAAAAATTGAATTTGGGATGCCTTCTGTAGTGCAAACTAGCCTGGCAGCAGTATGTGGCTGTCAGCACTCTGGATGGTATTCTGTGTATAAATACCAACTCCCATGCAACTTTCCTTGTGGCACAACAGGTGAGTACATTGAACTTAAAAAACAAAAACTGTTGACACAGGTTCAAATCCTGTTAACAGATACTTTTGCAGAGGGGGTCAGAAGGCCATTTGTCAAAACATTTTAATTACGAATGCAACAATAAATGCAAATGAGTATGAGATTCCAATAGATTCCTATAGCAAAAGCTGAAGATTTTTTCAGGCACAGTAGTACAGTTACTTTCATGAAAATGTACTTAAATCTGTTACACTATGGGAATACAGAACAAAGTGAATAATTTGAAGCAGTTACTCTAACAATTGCTGGATGTAATAAACTGGAAGTTCTTATGTGGTGTTTTGAGATAATTCCCCTGTCTGTAGACTGACATTTTTGCATAGTGTCAAGACTTTGATTATAGCTGTATGTCATATTATTACTTTATGACATTTTAGTTACCTGTCATATGTTTAATGGTGTGTAGGCACATCACGAGGTGCACTGCAGTCCATCTTGGGCACCTTTTCTGAAATACTTACAGTTTGTGCCATGTTATACAGTATCATTCTCAGGAAGCAGCTCCATCAAGGACAGCAAGGGGCAAGTCCACAGTTTCAAGGACCACAGGCAGGGTCAGCGGCAACAACAAATACAGATAAGGAGTCTGAGGGAGAACCACCAGCTGCAGATGGTACTGGCATACAGAGGTGTGTACAGTGTCCCCTTGCTCTGGCTAAGAGGTAAAGGATAGCGCATGGAATCACTACCTAGGTCAAAGCTTAAGATCCCATGCACATACAAATATGAAAACTGATGCCTGTCTGACTCCACAACTTTTATTAAACCCACAGAAATTCTGGACCACAGAGAACAACATCCACCAACCTGGAAAAAACACCACACCTCCACCAAATATAGAAGGCACTAACCTTGGCATAGCCTTCAAATTCAGCAACTACTTCACCTCCTCCATACTGAAGTTCATAAATGACACAAACCCAGCCACCACCCCCACCAACCCTCAAAGCCCAATCAATCACCACCCCCTTACTCAAACCAGTATCTTTATCAACCATCCAAAAATTCCTGGCAAAACTCAAAGCAACTAACCTAGTTGTAGACAACTTCCCAGCTGAATACCTCCAACTTGTATCTAAGGCCATCGCTTACAAAATCTAAATATTAATAAATAGATCCATTAATGAACACTACATCCCATCCTTATGGAAAACCTCATACATCATCCCCCTCCACAAGGGTGGCCCCTCCACTGACCTCTCCAACTACTGCCCCATTGCAATCCTTTCACCCCATCAAAGATTCTGGAAAGATGTATCCAATATCAACTCCTCTCCAACAACCTACTCTGTAAAACTCAGCACAGATTTTGACCAGGCCATAGCACCACCACTGCCATAATTAACTTCACTGATACCATAAACTCATACAGAAACCAAGGGAAACTTGTTTCCACCACCTTCCTAGACCTATCTGAAACATTCAACATTGTTTCCCACAATAAATTTTGATCCTCTCTCTCTCCAAACTCAACCTTGATAACTTTACCATACAATGGCTCATTAGCTACCTAAACCACTCTCAGTCTGTCAAATGGCTCAACTTCCAATCCCCCCTCTCCCAGGCAAATGTGGTGTACCTCAGGGCTCAATACTTGGTCCCCTTCTCTTCAATATATTTGCAAACCAACTTCACTTAGCAACCACAAAAGCTGATATATAGTTCAATATGTGGATGACACCACCCTTATCTGCTCTGCACCCAGCATCCATCTCCTACAAATCTTAGCCCAAGAATCCTTCTTAGAAATAGAAAACTGGTTAAACAATTCTCAGCTAATACTGAACCCTAAGAAAACACAACTAATGCTATTCCACCCAATAAAGTCTAATGATATCTCCTCATCTATTGTCTCTGCCAACAAAACCCTCATGACTCCTGTTTCTGAGGCCAAACTACTAGATCTTACAATTGACCACCAACTTAAATACAATAAACACATATCCCTAACCATCTCAAAAGTCCACAAAAAGCTAGGATGCCTCTATCATAGCAACAAGTTCTTAACCTTCAAATCCAGAACTGCCATAGCCAGAACTCATCTCTTATCAACCATGCTCTATGTATCCCCAGTATAATAAATCTTAATAAAACTGTCCTGAAAAACTTTCAACTTGCTACAACAAAATAGCTAGGTTTGTAACCAACATTAAATCACACTTTCACCACTGCCAATCCCTTCATAAACAACACCGGCTTTAATTTGCAAACTTACATCACTTCCACCAACTCAACCTAGCCCATCAAATATTATATCACCTTGATAAAATTCCTGCCCTAACAGGCCTCCTAAACTTCTATAGCACCAACAGGGAACTACATTCCAGTAACAAAGCCTTAATTTAAGTCATTCCATGTAAAACAGCTGAGGGGAATCTCTACTCTCTTCTGAAGTTGCTAAAACATGGAACACCTTACCCCTAGACCTCAAGCTACATATCCACACTACCATATTCAGAAAGCTCCTCAAATCACACCATTATGAAAACCATATATCTAACTGTAATGGCCCTTCCTGAACCCACATGATCCAGCCTATTATTCATGGCTGATCCTGAAAAACACTATTCCACTGATCATAATCTACCTAGGCAGATTTGTACATAGTGTAAATAACTAGTAACTTTTTATTTCTATGAATTCAGCTGGATATACAAAATGTACTGTGATCATATGCTTCTGCAACATTGCCTTTTTCTCAACTATTAACCTTACTCGACGATGTATTCTTAACTATTGTTAATCGCTGTTATCCTTACTCGAGGATTTTTTCTTAGCTATTGTTAATCACTTTTTTGACTATTGTTAATAATGTTTTTAAGCTATTGTTAATCACTTTTCTAAACTATGGTTAATTAATTTTCATTAAACTACTTTGCAACTTTGTGGAGATGTTCTCCCCAGGACTCCACTGAAAACAGACACCTGTTGTCCAGCCGGACTATCCTGGTAAACAACTGTTAACTAAATAAATAAACAAATAAATGTAATTGCTGTGTTCTGATAGCATAAGAATGGGGCAACCCCCAAAGACACAATTTGTGCCTGCAATAATAATAATAATGTCTGGAAACTGTAAAGATAAAAAAGTTACATCAGTGGTTACTCTCATATCAAAATATGTATGTGCCCTATGGTTATGCACAAGTTAGCCCCACCAATCCAACCCTCCAAAACACATAAAAAGAAGTATTTTTTGAACTTAACAATCAGTATTGACTAAATAAAACCTCTGTAATAGAGATAATGCAGATTTAAACTTTGTAATACATTTATGCATTAAAAATAATAAATATCAATGCAGCATTAGAAAAGTAACACCAAACTGTTATAAATTCTTTATCAGCTGCTATAGAGTTCAGTCTGGTAAAAATACACAAGAAAAACATATTTTGATTTCCCTGCTAATATAGATAATAGAACCAGACCTTCTTACATACTTACTATAACATCATCGGCAAACAATGTGCAAACATGACCTACAAATTAAACAATGCATTTGTCATGTTGCATTCAGTAGCATAATTGTAGAAATCTAGAAATGGCTATGGCAAAAGTAAAGGATAAATGTAAATGCATTTAAAATTATAGAAACACCTTTCATCAGTTACTGAACTGCATTCAGTAGCATAATTGTAGAAATCTAGAAATGGCTATGGCAAAAGTAAAGGATAAATGTAAATGCATTTAAAATTATAGAAACACCTTTCATCAGTTACTGAACTGCACCTTTTAATGTTAAAATGAAAAAAATATTTAAGAAATAGCAACATAGCTGGCAATGCAACATTGTAGAAAATAATTAAATCTCCCAAAGTCCTGCTATTCTGTAAGTATTCAGCTCTGTGTTTCAAAACCAACTCACAGTGTTATGCAAGGACATTACCTACACCATTACCATCATATATTGCAGAGTCAGCCCTGTGAGCACTGTGAATATGCAAATGAGATGCAAAGTAATTAGCATTCCTGAACCAAAAGTTGCACTAAGTGCAGGGAATGTAAACATGGTGGAAGGAACTACATAATTATATGTACACACCTTAGCAATGCAAAGATGAACACTGAAAACTGTTCCCTGTTAATGGCTTGCTCATGTCTATGCTTACCATGACAGCAGGAACAATCAGCTTTCACCATCTCTCTTCTCTAAGATATACCTACGAATGATGCGCCAGGGAGAAGGTACTTTAAAATGTCTGCAAGTATATTGGCTGATAGAGGAGATCAAAAATCCTAATATTTAAAATTGTTTTAATGTCTTCTATCATTTGCATACCACTTTGCAGCATGAAAATCACTTTCACAGTTTAAGAAAAAAGGTGAAAATCTTAGTTTAAGTAGACGCAGGTCACACAAACCAACCATGTGGCATTGTGCAGCTGCCAGCACTCTAGATAGCACTCAGGGTAGAAAATATACCTGTCATGTATCTTTCTCTGTGGCACAAGTTGAAAGTACAGTGAGCTTATAGATTAATGCATCTGATGCAAACTTTGACTCCACTGACATGATACTTTTACAGAGGACTGAGTGAATATATATTTAAGAACATTTTGTAATACAACTGTATTTTGTTTAAAAATCAACTGTTGTCATTATTACTAACATCATAGGATCATTAGTCTGTCCATTAACTCAAGTCTGATTATGTGTTCTACAAAGTACTGGTCTGATGTTGCAAGGAAGAATTATTCACTTGAATGTACTTCTTGCTCCTGTCATTTGTACATATACCCATGCATTGCATTTTGTTTGCCATATGTAATTTTCCTAACTTATATTAATTTATTAATGTCTTTTCCATTTGCTCTGCACTTGGCATTACACAAAGGTGGTTCACTACCTAAGAGACAAAGTGAAAAAAGTAGTTTAGGCTGCCTTATGTAACTAAAACATCCCTGGTATCATTGCAAAGCCCTGGCAAAAGGAAGAGTAAAGACTTCAGTAAATGCACCTAACAGATGTCAAATTCCATGCTATAAGGTGTAACTGAAGTAAATTCAGAGAAATAAGGCACATAGAGCATTGGTCAAATCCTATTTACAGTACATTTTTCCACTATTCTCAATAGTTACTTTTCCATTTATTTTCATTTTAAGGTACACCTGTTCTCTGCTTTGAATCATGCAAACACAGCTCACTACTTAAGGAAAAAAAGTGAAACATTTATTTTACATTGCCTTAGGTAGCTTAAACATACCTGGCATCATTGTGCAGCCCACCACAATAGGAAGAGTACTTAATTCAGTAAATTCACCTGATATATGTCATATTCTGTCCTACAAGGTATAGCTGAAATGAATCAAGTTACATAAGGCAAATGTAGCATTGTTTGAATCCTGTGCAGAGATAACATTGCAGTTTATCACAATATGTTTTTTTATTTACCTTAATTTTATGGTGCATGTGTTCTTTACTTGGCAGTACACGAACAGAGTGGATGACCTAAGAAAAAAAGTGAAAAATTAGTTCAGGCTACCTCAGGTAGCTCAAAAATGCCTGTTTGCTTTGTGCAGCCAGCAGTAGTCTGTATATTAATCTTTCAAGAAAATACACCTGTCAAGTAACTTTCTCTGTGGTGCAAGGTGTAACTGAGGTGAATTGACAGAAATAATGTACATTAAGCATTGCTTGAATCCTGTTTACAGAGCACCTTGCCATAAATCACAGTATTTACTTTATATAATTTCCCTTTTTTTAAGGTTCATTTGCTCTCTGCCTGGCAGCATGCATACATAGTTTACTACTTAAGGAAAAAAAGTTAAATATCAAGTTTAGACTGCCTTGGGTAGCTCAAAACTGCTTGGCAACATTGTTTTTTTTTTCAGCATTCCGGACAATACTAAGAGAAGAAATTTTACCTGCTATAGTGTTGTCTCTGTGGAACAAGTTATAAGTGCAGTAACTTTATATAAATAATGCAGCCTATTAATTAAGGTAAAAACACTTTTTAAAAAGGGTGTTAAGAAGCACAATTCTGAAAAATATTTGAATGTGACTGTAACTGTAAAGAAAATTGATAAGATTAAACCTGTTCCTTGCAAACAATTTATCACTAAGTCTTGCATAATGAAAATGTGCTTTTAGCATATATGACTAATCTGTCACATATATACACAACCTAATGTATGGCCACCTTCCTAGACATGACAATGAATATAATCCATACAGAAATCTTTTACATATGGATGATGGACACAATACATTTGTTCTAATCACCAGGACTCATCACATATGTATCTCAATTATGTGTTTAGGACTCTTATGTCTTCTGAAGTATTCATGTAACATAAACTTTCCTGCATTGATAATCAAATTCAACTGCATCCATGTGAACCCTATTTACTTGCAGTAAGAATGACTTTTACATAGGAATGCATTCCAAGACAAGATTAGGCCTTTCTGAAGTGTATCGCCATTCATTCAAATATCAGTAAATGTCAAATTTTGATGTTGTAAATTTAACTCTCCTTTGGCAATATCTGTTAATACATTAAGTTGCACTTTTTCCCTCCTTTATTCCATAGGTTATATTCACCGCTGCTACAATAATATTTTAGCAGTGGGTAAGTCGCTTCCAAAGCACAACCCTAAAAAGCCATGCCAGCAAGAATTCCATTGTTGAACACTGGAATATGTTTCCCACCTTTACTGCTAACTGCTGTAGGTAGTGCTAATGTGTCTGACAAGGGATCCATTTGCTTACAGTTACACAGATGTAGTTGGTAAAGCTGTGCATGGTTGCTCAATACCAGTAATACATGAGATCTGAATTAGGATTCTAATCAGACATAGTTTGCAAGCTTGACTTTTGCAGACATGGCTGGTGATGGAGAGAATGGTGCTAACATTAGAGCACGAAGATGGGGTGTTGAGAAGTCTGGGATTTTTGTTGGACTCCTCATGAAACACTAACAAAGAGATTACACCAGATCCCAGTATAAGGTTGAAGATTGGAATAGCTTAGCCAAGGCTGTCTCCACTGCAACTGGCATTACACACAGTAGGGAAAAATATCACTACAGTGACCTTAAAAAGTGCAATCAGGACCTTCTAAGCTGATGGGAGACTGAATTTGGGACTGGGAATACCCTCCAGTTTTGGAAGTGTAATGATGCATACCCTGTCTGTGATACGGCAAAAAGTATCTAGTCAGCAAACACAGTTTCTCATTATGCCTCCATTTTTATTTGTCTTCTTTTGCTCTGTGCAGCTGCAGAGGAGATTGCTACGAACTGTGAGGTACACCAGGAGAGATTTATTCACATCAGACAGTCACAGAGTAAGTATAAGACCTTAACAGTAGTCTTTCAGGAAAAAAATACACTATGATAATTGTAATTATTAAGTTAAAATGCATAATTCCAATCAATTACAGTGAAATAAAGGCACCTGTTTATTATCTAAGAGCAGTGATGTTTGTTTATTTGATAAGACATAAATATCTTTCAGTCATATAGAAATGTTGCAAAGATATGCAAAACTAAATTAGCTTAGTTGTTTATGTAATGTCAAATAAAAGTTTGCTTAGTATACAGTTCTATTACATGGCATGTATCTAATCGTGTCTTATTGTTTTCTTTTTTTTTGTCTTCCCCCACCTTTGTCTCTCTTTTGGAGGAATTATAATTTATAACAATCTGCTGTTTGCATAACTTGCTGATGAAAATTATTCATCAGCAGCACAGAGAGGTACACTTACCACTGTGGCTTGGCCTGCCATACCTCCACAGATTACTACACAGACACCCAACACTTAAGGGTCACAACCTGTCAGTGTTGCTTCCACAACCCCTGACTTACGTGTTCCAAGTATGTCAGCTAGCTGTGCCCCAGCTGCTGGTGCAGTGGAGGTGGCAATTTTGTCACCAGGCAGGAACTGATAGGGCTGGTAGATGATATAATGGAGAGGGGCTTTGGTGCATGTATTGGCAGGATTGAAAAGGTCCTGTGTCACATTACAAATATGATGCCTTGTCGAGAGCTGACCCAGAGAACTGCTGCACAAGACAGTGATGCCAGTTCTGAAGGTGAGGACTAGAGTTTCACTGCTCTCATGCTGGATGTGGATGCACATCTGATGCCCCTTACCTATACTCAGTCATGGTGTCTCCAACCTTTTATCTCCATCACCATCTCTGTCTGCTTGTATGTCCTGTATGTCTGTGGTTGCTTCCTACCCTACCATGCTACCTGTCTTTCTCATTTCTAAACACCTTTCCCAAAATTCCTCTCCCTCCTAACAAAAAAAATGGGCACCTGTCTCACAAAAAATTATTCCCCATATATAGCCCTCCACTTTGCCTATATGTCATCCTGACACAACTAATTTGGTCCAATTGGCAATGCAACATTATCTCATGTTATCACCAACCACTGGTGTGGTGAAACTGCAAAGTCACAAAATTGTGTGTAAAACTGTATACTGATGTTGTGAAGAAGTGAATAGCTATGCTGCTCTCCCATGGCCTTCCTGCAAATGTCTGTATTTTTTTCTCTATGTGCTGCCTTGCTTGCTTGCCAACCCCATTTTCACCTCTGTCCTATTCACCACTTTTTCACACATTTAATCTAGTCAAAATTGGATTCTCACACAACACATACATGGCCAGAAAAGGCTCATGAAAAAGTCTTAACTTTATGTTCTTGGCTTTTGCATGTAATTTGATATAAAGCAGCAATGCTGAGTGACAGTGAATGCTCTTTAAGTTCTTATTGCAAAAGCAGAAGATATCAATACACTCTACAGTGGTCCAGTACATGTCATGCAAATGTGCTTAAGTCCACTGCTGTTTGACAATACAGAATAAAGACGTACTAAAAGCAGTACTGCGGAACAGTTAATGTAACATTTGTTAGGTTCCCACATGTATTAAAGCTAGGAGTTCCTATGTTGTATGTTGAGATAATTACCCTATTTGCAGCCTGAAAATTTGGCATAGTGTCATAGGTTCGATTACAGTGGTATGCCAATTTATTACTTATTGACAGTTCATATTCCTATCGTATATTTAATTGCAAATATTTGTATTTTCTACATGTAATATATTAACTTAGCACAGCATTGGAATATTGCAGAAAGCATCATTTTCAAAAACACTGCAGCCCCAACAGGGAGAGTTAGTAAGTCATTCTTATCCTGGTTAAGTATTCATGTTTATCACACTTTCCCACCCTTTTTTGTACCTCTAGCAATCAGTTTATTGTACAGAGCAGAACAGATTAATGATAATACAATGTGTAAGACTAAAACACCATATATATTTTCCTACATGTCCTAAAATCATATCTATGCTATTCTTCTCTGCATCTGTCTGTAACTCTCTCTGTTTACCAATCCTGCTTCCATTATTTTTCAGTGTGCTTCAACGGTGTTGTTTTAATGTTTGGAGGTAGCAATTCTGTTGTGGTATGAGGAGTTAATGCTCAAATATATGGAAAGATTTTTTTTTATAATGTCATGGGTTCTATTCCTGCCATTAGGTAAGTGTTAATGACTGTTTTGGTTCATTATTTTAGGTGTTCCTGTTGGCTACATATTGTGATCCACCATTATCATTCACTGATAATGACTCTGTCCCTGCCTTCTTGCCAGCCTGACACTGTATCTTTTCCTTCTGTACCTTTATTCTTCTACCTCTGCATTTGCACAATGTTTGGTGCCAGGCAACAAATGCAACTAATGCTAAAGGGAAGTGCAATGCTTGTAGCAATATATTTGGACTTGAGTGCATTTGTCCATATTACTCTGACTCACTTTGCACCACTGTGCTAAGCTATGTTTATTTAGTTTACTGTAAATGTAAACAAGATGAATAGTTGGATGTACAGATTTATTGCTCATTAGAGTAATAAAGATGATTACATACATTCATCTTTGTTGAAATCCGCTGTTAACTCTTAACATTAACAGATATGAATTTATACAAATTGTGCTACGATAACACTCAGGTGATAATTACTGATTGACATGTTGAAAATGTTCTGAGACATATAGATGACATGTTTCATGATGTCTTGTCTGACTACTGTTTCTGTATAACACATTGCCATCAGCAGTGCAAATCAGCTTAGAGGCACTGCACCTAAACAGTACAAGAAAAAAAGAAGAGATGGAAGAATCATAGTTTTCTGTTGCATAAATGCTGCATGTCTGTATTACTGTCGCCCAAAGATGATATTGAGTTTTGACTGATGTTAACTCATCTAATTAATGTGTGTGAAGTAATGTATGTGCTCTAGACAGTTTACAGTTGCAGAGTGTTATCAGCTTTAATTTATTCTCATCACATCCATCAGTGCCATTCTGCAGTGCACTGTCCTATGTTCTCAATGCACATAGTGCAAGTACGAGACAAAATAAATGTGCAATCATCCCGACATGATGTCAAAATAATTTTTTACTTATTATTCAGTTGTGTCCCTTACAGTATTCCAATGTACAATAAGGACAGTATCTACATTGCACTATCAAGATATGTTGTTTCATCTGACAATCATAGTGATGTTACATTGTCTTGTACACACATATACGCTAGTTGCATGACCTGCAATGCATAGTACTATGTATTCCAGGCACTGATTTTCAGAAATATTCCAATATCCAATTTCATAGATGTATTTGCCTTCCTTGACTGTGGCACTTGTGACTAGCACATAGTTTGTGTAACTTCAATAGGTAAGAGGTCTAATACCCCTCATGGAAGAATTGTATGTGTGTGTTTGTGTGTATGAGGCTGTGTATCTACTTCCCTGAGAACAATGCACTTAACTGTTCTCACAGCCCCCATATCGATAATTTTACAGTAACATCCTCTCTGAAGCACACTGATGAGGTCATCCTGACAAAAGTGCAGTCTGCCCCCTCATTGTGTATACTCCTTTAGTGCTTGTGCGTATTACAATGCCCTCTAGATTGCATAACCTAGATAGGTAAGAGGTTCAAAACACTGCATGGGAGACTTGTGTGTGCCTGTATGAGAGACTGCTTATATCCACTTCTTCTGAGAATAATATATTTAATTGTCTTCACAGGTCCCTCAACCCTATTTTTACAGTAACATCCTCTTTGACACACACCAATGAGGTCAATCTGACAAAAGTGCAATCTATCCCATCAACGTCAGACTTCTGTAGTACTTGTGACTAGTACACTGGTTTCTGGATTGTATAACCTAGATAGGTAGGAGGGTTTTTGTGTGTGTATGTGTGTGTGTGTGTGTGTGTGTGTGTGTGTGTGTGTGTGTGTGTGTGTGTACAAATGTGTATATGTAATGCTTGTTGCTGTCTCCATTTCCCCTGCAGAAGCCATATTTAAATGTGTAAACAGCTTCCTTATAACAATTTTTATGGAAATAACCAGCATGAAACACACTGATAAGATCATCCTGATAAAATTCCAGTCTTTCCTATGCAAGTTGGACTTCTTCTGTGGTGCTTGCAACTAATATAGTTATCTCTAGATTGTGCAGTTTTGATAAGTAGGAGGTTTAGTACACAACAAGAAAAGTCTGCATATGTGTGGATGTGTGGTTATTTAGAGTTAGATGAGTGTGTACTCATTCAATCTATACTCTTGACATATTTTTAAAATCAAAGATGGCTACATCATAGGTTCATAGGTTCATAGGTAGGTACTAGGCTATCGACCCTGGGGCCTATACAAGCCCAGTCAAAAAGGTACCCTTGCTTTTGCCACCCAAGAAAATTATTTTCCTGTGCCATTGTCGAGCAGAGCCACAGAGGTGATCCCTGGGGTGAATTTCCTATTTCCATCCAATCATCAAGATTTTTCTTGAAGAGTGCTAATGAGGAGCTTTGTTTGATATAGAGAGGTAGTTTGTTCCAGAGTGTGGGAAGTCTCTGGGACAGGAATCTATCCCTCTGGCATGTTCTGTTTATTGTGGTGACGAGGTTTAGGTCCTTAGAGTGTGTAGCTCAGAGGGATTGGGATTTCTTTAAGTGAAGCATGTCCAACAGCTCTGGGTTTGACATACCTTTTTATGTTAGGCAGAGATCACCTCTGAGTAGACGATATGCGATGGAGTAAAGCTGGAGTTTTTTTAGATGGTCTGCGTAGGGCATCTCGTTGAGGCCAGTAATCCTCTTTGTGAGGTATTTCTGTGGCCTTTCCAGTTGTTGTAGATGTCTTATGAGGTACATACCAAAAGGGGCATTGTACTCTATAATGGGTCTAATGTGTGATGAGTAGAGGGGAACAATGACCTCTTTTTTTCTGGATGAGAAACCTTTTGTGATGAGGTGTGCCACATAGAAGGATTTCCTGACTACTGTGGAGATGTGATCATCAAAGGAGAGACTACTGTCCACCTGTATCCCAAACTCTCTTATCACACTTTCAGTGTTAAGTATACTACCGCCGATGTTGTAGTTCATGGGTACAGAGTTTTTACCAAAGGGGATGACAATGCAATTTTTGGCATTGAGCTTGAGGCCACAGCTTTGACACCAGGCATCTGTCTCAGTGAGGCCCTTTTGTAGGATGTCCACATTGTTAGGAGTTTTGATTATGGCTCCTAGTTTGCAGTCATCTGTGAACTTTGTTAGCCAAAGACCTTCTGTGTTAGCCTGTACTTCAGAGAAGTAAATATCAAACAGGAGAGAACCCAGTACTGAACCCTGTGGTACTCCACTTGTCACTGGTCTGAAGTCAGATTTGGAGTCTGCTACTTTCACAGTGTGGGTTCTGTCAGTGAGCCAGTTGGCAACCCATCTTGTGACATAGGGATTCTTACCTAGTTTAATGAGTTTATCCATAATTCCAGAGTGGGGGGTGGTGTCGAAAGCCTTGGCAAGATCTATATAGGCTGTGTGAACCACCTTACCCTTGTCTATGGCTTTGGTGACTGCTTCAAAGAAGTCTATCAAGTTTAGGAGACATGATCTGCCTTTTACAAACCCGAACTCGGTGGGGTCCAGAGTTTGGAGATTACCAATGTCTTTGTTTATAAGTTCCATGATGATACATTCCATGGCATTGCAGACCAGGCTAGTCAGGCTAATGGGGCAGTAGTTCCCAGGGTCCGTGCTGGCTCCCGCCTTGTGGAGTGGGATAACCGTCACTGTGCACCATTCAGCAGGCACAAAGGCTAAGGAGAGGCTATGACTGATCATGGTACTTAGGAGGGGTGCCAGTTTGTTCTGTAGTTCATGTAGAATGCAGCCTGGGATGTTGCCTGGTCCCATGGATGCTGTGTTCTTGGCTTTGAAGAGTGTGGTTTTTACCTGTGCATCCGTGATTACAGGAACTTTGCATTCTTCTGGTATAGAGATGGGCTCTTTAGGGGGTGAGGGGGGTAAAGTTAGCACTGAACCTATCTGCCAGAATGTTGGTAATATCAGTTGGGTCTGTATATTTAGTGCCATTGTGCTGTAACTCAGAGCAGATCTGAGGTTGCCATTGAGATTCTTGACATAGCTATAGAATGCTTTGTGGTTGTCTTTAGAATCAGTGGCAATTTTGTTTTCGCAACTAGCTTTGGAGGTTTTTATCAGGGATCACAGCTTCTTACTGAGGCTGACCAGGGAGATCCTCCACTCATGGGATTTTACTCTCTTTTGCAACAGTTTTTTCCTTCTGTTGTACAGGTTGTTTATGGCAGGGGACCACCAGATTGGCTTCCTCGTTTTAGAGGATAGCATCTTGGTTCTGTTTGGGATAGCATGATCCATGCACTCATGTAAGTGCTTATAAAGTGCAATTGTGTAGGATTCAGTAGTCATAACTGTATTGTCCATCTGCATGGGTGTCATGAAGTTCACCACTTCTGTATTAAGAAGCATGAAGTTGGCTTTGGAGAAATTTTTTACCATGGTTTCCTTAATGGGGGTGGGGCAGGATGTGGATATCTAGGGTAATTAGTTGATGGTTGGATCGGACCAATGAGGCGTTGACTTCAGGTGTCACTCATGTTGGTAATAACTAGATCTAGGATATTGTTGCCCCTGGTGGGGGTGTGGACAAGTTGATCCAGGGCATTGGAGTTTATGAATTCCAGAAAGCATTGAGCAAAGGAGTTGGTACATGAGTAGTTTTCCCAGTTAATGGTGGGGTAGTTGAAATCGCCCATTATTAGGGTGTTTGGTTAAACCCTAATATTTTCCAGTACATCAAGATCAAGAAAAGAGGAGTGGGAATCCTGGGGCATGGTGGGTGATAGGTAGCAAGCTACAATTTGGATTGCAGTTTTGCCCAGAGTTAGTTGCACTTGGATAACCTCGGCTGCATTATGCTGAGCAACTGGCCTGGAGGTGTGGATATCCTTAATGAATATGGACACACCTCCGTATTTGGTGTTCCGGTCCAGGTTACATGGCCGAAAGTGTGGTATAAGTTATAGCCTGGTAGTGCAGGGGTGCTTTCTGGAGCCCTGAACCAGGTCTCAGTCACTGCACAGATATCGATGTTTTCCATTTTAAGGAGTGCCTCGAGTAAGTGCATTTTGAGATTTAGAATTCTAGCATTGAGTAGCATCACCCTCAGTTTTTGCTTGCCTGTTCCTGTTATGGTGGTGAATTTGTCATTTGAACCTTGCCTAAAAAAGGCACTACAGGGGCGGCAAGAACCTTACCAGTATCCCGAATTCCAAGGGTGACAGGTGCAGGCCATCTCTGGCAAAGCATTGTGGTCTGTCGACCATGTCATCCCAGGCAGACAGATACTGGATCCCTTTAGAATGGTACCAGAAGCTTAGCCAATTGTTGAAGTCAATCATTTTGTTTTTGTACTGTGGCATCATTCTGGGTGATGGCAGAATGCTGCTCAGGGCTTGGTCATACCTGCCTGGGCTACAAGATCGGAGAGCTCTTCCATGTCTCTTTTCATGTAGTCCAGGGAGGTACATCTCAGATCGTTCACACCAACATGGACAATGACAGAGTCATATTTGTACTTGTTGTGGAGTGACCTGAGTGCATGGGTTATGTGGTGGATCCTGGCACCCAACAGGCAGCTGACAGTAACCTTCTCCTTGTTTAGCCTAGTGAGTGGGACATCAGTGTGCCTGACTATAGAGTCACCTATGACTAGTGTGTTGTGTACGTTGTTTTGCCTTATTGGCTGTGGTTGAGTGGCACACTGATTCTGCGAGCTATGTGTCATTTGGGTTGTGTTGGGGGTGAAGGTTGCTTGCATTTCTGCTTTGGAGGTCTCTGTTGCTTAGACAGATTATTATTGAGAGCCTCCACAAATGTTTTTGTGTTTCTATGTGTGGATTTTGGTGGTGTAAATTTAGTGAGACTATGTGATGAGTGTGGTGCGGTGCAAGTGTTTACCTTCTCCTCTTGACTGTGAAGTTCAGTCTTGATTGGAGAGAGCTTTACCTCCATTTTGGCTAGATAAGTGCATCTCTCACAGGTTGTAGTGTTGGGTGGTAGGAGGAGAGGGTTGTCTGTGTACATTGCCCCAAGATGCCCAGATTCATCAGATAGACAGGAGACAACACTGGGAGCTGACCCTTGGACATGCCTGAATAAAAAACTATTTTCCTCTAGATAAGGCAAGGCTCAAAAGAAAAACCCACCTCCTTAGACAACACAAGTAGAAAGAAACTAAGGGTAATGCTGCTCAATGCCAGAAGTCTAAACCTCAAGATGCATGCTGTCGAAGCCCTCTTCAGTATGGAGAACATCGATGTCTGTGCAGTGACAGAAACCTGGTTCAAGGCTCCCGAGAGCACCCCAACACTACCAGGTTATACCTCATATCATGCTTTTCGTCCCCAAAACTTGGACCGAACCACAAAAGGAGGGGGACTATCCATTTTCATCAAGAATACCCAAACCTCCAGGTTAGTGGCATTGCAAGAAGCATCGGAGACCATCCATGTGCAACTAACAGTGGGCAAAACTGCCTTCCAGTTTGTAGCATGCTACAGACCACCCTCTCAAACTCAGGAACCCCACTCAGCCTTCCTGAAGACACTGGAGAATATGAAGGTCTCTTCAAACACCATCATATCAGGGGACTTCAACTACCCAAACATAGACTGGGAGCATTACTCAAGCCCCAACACCCTAGCCCAAAGGTTCCTAGAATTCATAAACTCAAATGCTATGGAACAACTAGTCACCACTCCCACAAGAGGGGAAAACATTCTAGACCTGATCATCACAAACATGGGGACACAATGTTCCATACCAGAAGTATACCCCTCATTGGTAAGATTGGACCATAAATTAATCTCACTGAAAATCCACATCCCGCCCCCACCCCCAGCACAGAAGACCACAGTGAAGAACTTCTCAAAATCCAACTTCACACTTCTTAAAACCAAAGTGGAATCCTTCAAGGCCCCCGGGCCAGTGGAAACTACAGCCCAATCTGCTGAATCCTTTATAAATGCATTCTACGGACACCTTCAGGAATGCATGGATCATACAATCCCAAATAAAACCAAGACCCATTCCCCCAAAGGCAGGCATCCTATCTGGTGGACCCCAGCCACAAATAAGCTATACAACAGAAGGAGGAAGCTACTACATGATAGAGCAAAATCTCTAAATGGGAAGGCATCTCTGATCAGTACTAGCAAAAAACTACAATCACTCATAAAATCATCCAAGGCCAGCTTTGAGAGAAAAATTGCACAAGACACTAAAGATAATCATAAGGCTTTCTTTAGTTATGTTAGAAATCTGGGTGGCAACTCCCAGATATGCTCATAGTTAGTCCATAATGACAAAATATACACTGAACCCACAGACATTGCCAACATCCTGGCAGACAGGCTCAGTGAACCCCCCCCCAAAGGAACAAATATCTATCCCAGCAGAGTGTTGCCTCCCTGACATCTCAGATGCCCAGGTGAGAGCCACTCTCTCCAAAGCAAAAAACACAGCATCAATGGGACCAGACGGTGTTTCAGGCTGCGCGCTACATGAACTCCAAGAAAAGCTGAACCCACACATAAGGCTGCTGTTCAATCTCAGCCTTACTACAGGATATGTACCCAAAGAATGGCGTACAGCAACAGTGGTCCCACTCCACAAAGCAGATGCTTCTATGGACCCTGGAAACTACCGCCCCATAAGCCTGACTAGCCTGGTCTGCAAAGCTATGGAGAGGATCATTATGGAACTCATACACAAAGACATTGGGGACCTACAGACACTGGATCCTACCCAATTTGGCTTTGTTAAGGGCAGATGCTGTCTCTTGAACCTGGTCGACTTCTTTGAAACAGTCATCAAGGCCATTGATGAGGGTAAGGTAGTTCACAAAGCCTACCTGGACTTTGCAAAAGCCTTCGACACAATACCCCACTCGGGCATCATAGACAAGCTCTCCAGCTTAAATATCAACCCCTATGTCATAAGATGGGTTGCAAACTGGCTCAAGGACAGAACCCACATGGTCAGAATTGCTGAAGCCATGTCAGACTCTAAACCAGTCACAAGTGGTGTCCCACAGGGCTCAGTCCCTGGACCTCTCTTATTCGGTATATATTTTTCTGAGGTACAGGCTAACACAGGAGGATTGTGGCTGACCAAGTTCACAGATGACTGCAAACTGGGTGCCATAATTGACTCTCCAGCTGACACAAGCATCCTCCAAAAGGGTCTCATAGAAACAGATAACTGGTGCCAGAGCCATGGCCTTAAACTAAATGCCAAAAAGTGTATAGTCATACCCTTTGGGAAAAACAAAGTGCCCACAAATTACCACATAGGTGGTAATCCATTAAGTATGCAAGAAGTAATTAGGGACCTAGGGACCCAAGTTGATAGTAACCTCTCCTTTGACAATCACATTGCCAAAATGGTTAGAAAGACCTTCTATATAGCCCACCTTATCATGAAAGGATTCACATCTAGATCAAGGGAGGTCATTGTCCCCCTTTACTCTTCCCAAATCAGGCCCATAATTGAGTACAATGCCCCATTTGGGATGTACCTTACCCGACACCTGCAGCAACTAGAAAGACCCCAAAAGTACCTCACAAAGAGGATCAAGGGACTCAAACAGATGCCATATGCTGCTTGGCTAAAGAAACTCCAGCTCTACTCAGTTGCATACCGCCTACTCAGAGGCGATCTATGCCTGACGTACAAAGCCATGTCCAACCCGGAATTAATGGACATGCTCCAGCTCAGAAAATCCAAATGCCTTAGAACTACGCGATCGACAGAATTGAACCTCAGCACAGAAATAAATAGGACATGCTGGAGGGACAGATTCATAACCCAGAGGCTCCCTTCACTCTGGACTAGAATCCCAGTCCATGCTAGGCAGAGCCCCTCACTGACTCTCTTCAAGAGGAATCTTGACGAGTGGATGGGAGATCGTAGTTTTACCCCGGGGGTCACTTCTGTGTCACTGCTAGACAGAGGCACAGTAGACTAACCTTAAAAAGGGCACAAAGGGATTTGGATTTCCTGAGGTGGAGCATGTCCATTAATTCTGGGTTGGACATGGCTTTATACATCAGGCACAGATCACCTCTGAGTAGGTGGTAAGCAACCGAGTAGAGCTGGAGTTTCTTTAGCCTAACTGCGTAGGGCATCTATTTGAGTCCCTTGATCCTCTTGGTGAGGTACTTTTGGGGTCTTTCCAGTTGCTGCAGGTGTCGGGTAAGGTACATCCCAAATGGGGCATTGTATTCAATTATGGGCCTGATAAGTGATGAATAGAGGGGCACAATGACCTCTCTTGATCTAGATGTGAACCCTTTCATGATAAGGTGGGCTATATAGAAGGTCTTTCTAACCACTTTGGCAATGTGATTGTCAAAGGAGAGATTGCTATCTACTTGGGTCCCCAAATTCCTAATTACTTCTTCCGTACTTAATGGATTAGCACCTATGTGGTAATTTGTGGGCACTTTGATTTTCCCAAAGGGGATGACTATGTACTTTTTGGCATTTAGCTTTAGGCCATGGCTCTGGCACCAGTTATCCATCTCTGTGAGACCCTTTTGGAGGATGCTTGTGTCAGTTGGTGAGTTGATTATGGCACCCAGTTTGCAGTCATCTGCGAACTTGGTCAGCCATAATCCTCCCGTGTTAGCCTGTACCTCAGAGAAATATATACCGAACAAGAGAGGTCCCAGGACTGAGCCTTGTGGGACGCCACTTGTAACTGGTTTAGAGTCTGACCTGGCACCTGCAATTCTGACCATGTGGGTTTTATCCCTGAGCCAGTTTGCAACCCATCTTGTGACATAGGGGTTGATATTTAAGCTGGTGAGCTTATTTATGATGCCCGAGTGTATTGTATCAAGGCTTTGCAGGTCCAGGTAGGCTGTGTGGACTACCTTCCCTTCATCTATGGCCTTGGTGACTGTTTCAAAGAAGTCAACCAGGTTCAAGAGGCAAGATTTGCCCTTAACAATGCCGAATTGGGTAGGATCCAGTGTTTGGAGGTTCCCAATGTCTTTGTTTATGAGTTCCATGATGATACGCTCCATAGCTTTGCAGACCAGGCTAGTCAGGCTTATAGGACGATAGTTTCCGGGGTCCATTGTGCCACCACCTTTGTGGAGTGGGACCACTGTTGCTGTATGCCATACCTTGGGTACATATCCTGTAGTAAGGCTGAGATTGAACAGTGACTTTATGTGAGGGTTCATTTCTTCTTGGAGCTCATGTAAGATGCAGCCCAGGACACTGCCCGGTCCCATTGATGCTGGGCTTTTTGCTTTGGAGAGGGCAGATCTCACCTGTGCATCTGTGATATCAGGAAGGCTACACTCTGTTTGGATATATATTTGAGTGAGGAAAATAAGTACCAAAACTGTTTTCCTCTTGGTAATGAGGAAGGTTGAGTGCTGTAGTAATTAGTGGTTATTTTGTGCTTACAAGTTCTGAACAAGCGCTGATCATGAATAAGCAAATTCAAGTACTAAAACTAAAAATCTGTATCTGGACTAAACTAGTTACAGGAAAGGGGGGAAACAAGTGCAAATGGGGGCTTTTAAATCAGAACGTTGAGAGAGATGAAAAAACTGCCCAAATGGCTAATAACTACAATTTCTGGGCCAGAGCCACTCCTTATGTGATAGATAGTTTACCTAGTGCTTACCACTCCCACTGATAAGCTAGAAGGCTTCCCTCCAGCACAGAAAGCTTGGGGGGGGTGGCTCAGAAGCTTACATACAGTCCTGGATACAGAAAATCTGAATCTGGACTACACTAGTAGTAAAAACAATTCAAATGCAGTGCAAGCTAGCACACTTAATACACTTACACTTACACTTGTAACAATGTTAGACCAAACAGTTTAGAAAATGCAATTAAATTAAAATGACTAAGAACAAGTGCAGAAGGAGTCTATTAGGTAGAATGAGGTAAAGAGGTGGGACTGAGGGGAGTGTCCCAGATCAAATCTACAGTGGGGGCGGGCAACTGCAAAAGCCTCCAAATATAAACAACAAGACAGGAATAGGGAGGGTGGATATGGAAAAACCAACACCTTCAGCAGAGATCTGTAAAACTATACAGTGAAGCAAAAATAATAGTGCACAACTCTGAAGTCAGCCAGCAATGATATAAAATTAGTCAAACAACAATTACCAGTACACAACTCTGAAGTGCCAGAAAAATATACTCAGCTCTGTATATCTCCAGATTGCTTGAAGAGCACTCTGTTAGGACACAGGAAGGCTCCAGCAATGACATGTGTATATGTAATGCCCACCCCCAAAGGCCACCTTTCACATCCACAACTTCATTGCTACACAAGGGTGTAGCTATGCAGACTGTAAGGCTATACTATGTCCACAGATTTGTACTTTAATGCTTGAAATAAAGTTGTGGGATTGATAGATTTGCAGTTAATACTTTTAGAGGGGAAGTGATGCAAACATTTGTTAAGTGGGGCAGGGATGTTTCCATTTTTGTTTAGCATCAGTAAGATCACACAGTTATAACATTATATGCTAGTTACACCCCTGCTTCAACACACTGATGAGAGGTCATTGTTTGCAAGTGAACTGACAATATTTGAATGCCAGATGGCTCGTGTGATGCCTGCATGTCTGACACTGCTCTCAATAATGTGTAAATATCCAGGTAGGATATTTGACTACAAAAGTGTTTAACTTCTGCAAGTGTAACCAACAATACAGTCATGATTGTTTTACACACATATATGGTGAAGACTTTTACAAGCCCTCATTGGCTGTAAAACTAATGTTACAAGATAATTCACCTTGGCAATACACTGTTGATGTCAACTCTTCATAGATGATATCTATTTCAATTGTATTTAGTATTATGCTGATAATGTGTTGTATGGATGGTGTAAGTGGATAGGCTGGTGATTATTTATTTATTTATTATTTTGCATTTGTTTTCCATGAGTGTTCTCTGGGCCGGAATGAGCCCATTTTCAGTGGGGGCCTGGGGAGAAAAGCTCCAAATAGACATGTGTAAACAAATGGTAAATTTGACAACAAGTACAACATACAGTTTGGTTACAGATTGAAGTTACAAATAAAAGGAAAAAAAAAAACTATTAGTGTCAAAGGAAAAATATACTTTAAAAATTATCAAAACACGGTAGGTTCAGGTTAAGGCACTTTAATCTTGCAGCAAGGAGACAAAAACGTGCTAATACAGAGTTTGTCTAACCAGAAACTGGAAATGCATTCATTTTTATAGGTTATCAAATTAATCCTGTCCTACCATGCTGACGTAACAGATTACCACCTTTTTATCATCATCTGCTGACCATCTTTCCCATGAATTTCTGCTGATTTAAACAATTTTTGTGTGAAACTTCCTGAGGAAAACAACATGGCCTTGGTTACTTTCAGTTAGATACTTGTTAGGTTACATTCAAGAACTACGGCTAAATCAAGCACAATGCTAGCAGTTCATTTCTCTAATAATCCTTTGTCTACCTTATCTCTAAATTACTGCAGCTGCAGAGGTTCCCATCCTCTGGACAAGGCTGTTTGTCTAGAATCATTACATTTATAATACAGAGTATTGTTCATTCATATGCTTGCGACCTAGCAGATCAACACCTGCTTCTCAAGTACATTTCCACAAAGCATAAACAAGAATATTGCTGTGCTAGCAGTTACTAGGTCAGAGGGCAATTTACAAGTTTCAGTAAGCATGCTGGAGTTTTCAAAAAGCATCTTTTTCAGTCTCATATGAAACTCAATTTGTATATATCACAGTGCATGAAAAATAGAATGAAAAGCGTATTAAAACACTTGATTATTAATTTGGCATTAAGCATACACACATTAATACATATTTTTCTAACATTTCCCTCCTGTTAATACTTTTTATTCTATTTTCAAAAAAGAATAAACAGCTTGCTTCTTTTCCTAACCTCTTCCATTCAGGATTTGCAGTTAAGAAAGTCATTCAGTTTTAACTTTTATGAAAGTGTCTCGCATTCTAGCAGCTCTTCAAATTCAGTACTTTGATACATAGTCTCAGATACGGATATATCTATGAATTCTTTAATTAATTTCTTCATGCAGGGGATTCCGCAACAAATACAAACTCCTATTAGGAGTAATCCTACCCCAATAGCAATCAATATGTTCATAAAACTGGAGCCCCACCCCCCGAAGGCATTCTGGAAAAACTCTGTCAGAGGGTTTGGGCCTGGTTTGGTCATGGCCGACACTTGCTGAATCACCTCGAGATGGTCGTTAATCTCATGCTGATGGTCAGGAATGAACGCACAGCACTCTTCTTTGATTAAAGTGCAAGTTCCACCTCTCAACGATAGGGTGAAGTCAAGAGCCATTCGGTTTTGAAGCACTACAGTTCTCATGTCATTTAGTTCATCAGTTATCAGTTCAAGGGCAGGAAAAAGTTACATTACTCATTATTTCGAGAAGTTTGGACAGTTTTCGCAGCTCCCATATTGATTTAACTCCGCCATGCATTGGTGATATACATGCCCAGGATATAACAGCATCACTCAAGTCCATGTGCACAAGTTTGGTTCCCACATTACGATGGTCTTTCCACCCTGCTTCGATTCGTCCCCCTGGATTCTCAGGTTTCTTAACAGTCTTTTTGGTTACATCTCAAGTATTTCGAATACTCCCCTGAGGCAAAGCTGCAGTGTGTTGGATGGCCGGAACCAGGTACCCCAAAAAACAACTGCCAGACCAATTCTCAGGTAACCATTTATTTGCCTTTTTACCAGATACAAAATAACAGTCTTCTACCTTAGTTATTACTTTGTTACAAAATGACTGCCCTGCATGACACATTTTCCTATCTATCACTGATAACTGTTTGAAAAGTACAGGATTGTGCTGTACCTGATGAAGAGTCTTATGCATAGATTTCAAAAATGAGTCATAATCTGTACTACAAGATCCACTCAAATCATTTGGTTTTCTATAACATTTATACTGTACTGTAACATTACATTTACTCCATCCAACTTGGATGGTATCATTTTTATAGAATCATACAATTCCTTTTTGTGTCACAGGCAAATACAGTGCTACCTTATCTTGTGCTTTAATAGCGACTGTGTCAAAAAACAGATTTTCCCAGGTCTCATTGACCGCTAGGGGGATAGCAGTCATTAATAAAGGCCCGTATGCTGTTGGTATGGCCGTACAGACCCAGCAGTTCGAAACATTAAAAGTCTCTGCGTACACATGTGTAATTGCCTGATAAGTGTTAAAGTTCGGATGCCAGTCTATGTTTGGTCCATTACGTCTAATCAGTTCAACCTCTGTGGCAGGAAAAAGGAACAGCCACAACAAAAAGAACAGTGTGATCAATATTGCAATAAAAACAATCATACAAGTTTTCTGAGGTTGCTCAATGTCTCTACTCACTCTGTATCTGGCCATTTTGTTCTTGTTGTGCAACAGTAACAAAGTTTTTGTCCAGTTCAAAGTTTTTAACCAGTTTACAGTGCGTCAAATGAATCCAGGAAGCGCGTTCTGCGATCTTGACTGCAGTGGGTGTCGACAGTAGTGCCTGGTACGGACCTGCCCACTTCAGAGAACTCCAATTCTTCTGCTTCACAATCTTCACCCAGACCCAGGTGCCTGGGGCTACTGGTGCTTCCGATTTTGATTGCTCTTTATCTGAAACAGAATTTAACTGCAAAAGTTTGTTATTCAATAATCGCCTCATATATCCTGCAAGTGAACTGTCCGCCTCCTGCTCTGTAGACATGAGAGGTTTCCACTGAGGTGTATAATATGCCCTCCCAAACAAAGTTTCAAAAGGAGTTAATCCCTTCACAATTGGAACAGTTCTCATACTCAACAGTGCTAAAGGCAAACAGTGCACCCAGTTTTTCTGTGTCTCTTCTATCAACTTCCTAAGCTTGTTCTTCAATACCCCATTGTGCCTCTCTACTAGCCCTGCAGATTGGGGGTGGTACGCACAGTGGTTCTTTAACAATATCCCAAAATAACGACTGAGTTGTTGGATTGTTTGGTTCACGAAATGTGTCCCGTTATCACTATAAATCTTTTCCGGTATACCAAATCTGGGTATAATTTCTTTAACGAGGACCTTTGCTATAGTAGCTGCATCTGGATTTTTAGTTGGAAATGCTTCTACCCATTTGGAAAACATGTCTATAATAACAAGGCAATACTTCTTATTCTCACATTTATTCAATTCTATGAAATCCATACAAATAGTATGGAATGGATATGTTGGTGCAGGAAAATTCCCTTGCTTAGGCTTCAACGCCCCTTGTGCATGATGCTTGTTACAAACATGGCATGCTGCACAAAAATTTTTTGTATAGTTTGTAAACCCGGAGGTTGTAAACACTCGATTCACTAACTGTACCATCCCCCCTGTTGAGACATGGCTCTGCCCATGGCTCAACAACGCTGCATATCTAAACAAATTAGATGGCAAAATCGGTTTCTTTTCCTTGGAGATGTACAGTCCCTTTTCGAAGATTGCTCCTCGTTTTATCCACTTTTGTTTTTCAATTTTTATAGTAAGTGTCTGCATTGTTTTTAACATTTCTAAATCTAAAGTCTCTGAGGGTTGTAATTCCTCACTCAAAAGAAAAGTTTCTATGGCTGAGGCTGCCTGCTTTGCAGCTGTATCAGCCCATGCATTACCTTTTGAAATTCTGTCCTGTTGTTTCGTATGAGCTACGCATTTGCAAATAGCTACTTTTTTAGGTAACTGAATTGAATCTAACAAGTCTAAAATAAGCTGCGCATGATTAATCGGTTTACCAGTAGATGTTATCATTCCTCTATTTTCCACTGTTGCGCAAAAACATGTACAGTAGAAAAAGCATACTGACTGTCAGTATAAATGTTCACTTTCTTGCCTTTTGTTAAGGTACATGCCCTTGTTAGGGCAATCAATTCTGCTGCTTGTGCAGATTAGTTGTGTGGTAAAGATTTTGCTTCTAAAGTTTCAGTATCAGAAACGACTGCATACCCCACTAGGTTCTGTCCTGTAGAACCCCTCCTGCATGAGCCATCCACATAGCATGTCACCTCGGCATCATCCAAGGGAACATCCGTAAGGTCTTGTCTAGGTAATGTCTTTTGTTCAATCTCCTGCAGGCAGCAGTGTGGTTTGCCATCTGCAGGAGTTGGAAGCAAAGTTGACGGATTCAAAGTTGTGCATTGTTCAATTGTCATATGAGGTTGGCTCAACAGTATGGTCATACAGGAAAGATGCCTAGCTGGAGAAAGATATGCTACTTTTTCTTGCAGTAAAATAATTGTGACTGCATGAGGCACTCTCAATGTGAGAGGGTGGAATAACACAACCAAGGCTGAAGCCTGCACTGCCATTGCAGCTGCAACTACTGCTTGTAGACAGTGGGGCAAGGATCGCGCCACTGGGTCTAACTGTGATGAATAATAAGCTATGGGGCATTGTTTGTCCCCATGTTGCTGTGTCAATACTGATGTCATATAACCTTGCTTACAATCTACAGTTTGGATAAACTGCTTGTTATAGTTTGGTAATCCTAAAACTAAGGATGATGCTATCAATTGTTTCAGGTTACAAAAAGCTGCTTCTGCTTCAGGTGTCCATTGTAATAAATCTTGTGCTGCCATCGGCTTTTTAAATATTAAATCGGCCAGTGGAGCAGATTCCAAAGCATAGTTTGGTATCCAACTCCGACAAAAATTAGTAGTTCCCAGGAAGGACATAATTTCCTTCTTGGTAGTTGGTCTAGGTGCTTATAAAATTGCTGTTTTTCTATCTTCATCTAATATTCTATCTTCTTGGATATTACATATCCCAAGTACTTAACTTGTTTTCTCCAAAGCTGTAACTTGTCTTTGTTTACTTTGTGACCTTGAGTAGCTAAAAATTGTAATAAAGCTATTGTTCTCCTTGCATTCTTGCTGGGTGGGGGCTGCCAGCAGAATGTCGTCTACATAAAGTAGAATCTGACTACCTTTCGGTGGGATAAATCCCGCCAGGTTGCTTGCCATTTCCTGTGCAAATATTTTGGGACTTTCACAACTGTGGTAATCTGGTATATGTGTACCGCTTTCCCTGAAATGTAAATGCAAACCAATATTGGCTGTCAAGGTGTATCGATATCGAGAAAAATGCATTACTAATGTCTACCACTGAAAAATATTTTTGTTCTGGCTTGAAATCATTCAGTAAGGTGTGTGGATCTGGCACCGTTGGTGCCCTGGGTATAACTGCATTATTTATAGCTTGTAAGTCTTGGACCATACGCCATTCCCTGTTTGCTTTCTTGACAGGAAATAAAGGTGTATCACATGGTGAATCAAGAGATTCTATTAAGACTCCTTCCTTAAGTAAGGCTGCTATGATAGACTTGATTCCTACCTCTGCATCCTTTCTCAAGGGATACTGTCTTTTCTGGGGTCTAAATGCTGACTTTGGCGTTATGGTAACTGGTCCTGCTGTTCGTATTAGTCCTACATCTGATTTCCCTGCTGACCAGAGAATATCTGGTATGTCTCGCAAGACTTTTTCCTCTTTTTCCAATAAGAGTAATACTCAGCTATTCTCACTAGCTTGTGAGTGCACAGCTGGGTGTGTCTCAGTAATCCAGTTCAATTTCTGCTTCTGTACTCCCTGTTTGGAGAGCTCTAATTCTGTCTGCTTTTCCCACCTTATGACTTTTTCACCTAAGTCTGCCCATTTTAAAGTTTTGTTCTTAGTTAAACTAACATGTGGCAGTCGATTAGATTTGTAAAGTGCGAAAAATTCCTGGGGCAATGAACAGCTTGCTACACTGTTCCCTTCTGCATCCCAGTACAAGTTTCGCAATACTAGCCTGTTTGCATGGTTCTGAAACAATTCTTGTTCATAATCTTTATCAGGTCCTGGTCTATTACAGTAATATAGAGTACAATGCAACAAATGCTGTTTGTCAGTGTCGAGGGAGGGGAACTTGCTGATGGCTACATTCATCAGTTCTTCAGTTACTGCCCCCGGACCAGTCGTAACCAAGTCCTGGCTGTACCAATAATACATTTCACCCTCCAGTCGCACTACAAAAGTATCCATTTGTCGCTGTGCTTCCATACCCTACGTGGTTGGAACTACGGCTATGCCAAATATCTGCATCAAATCTCTACTCAAAAGATTTACTGGGCATTTTGCAGAAACTACAATTTTACTTTTCTGAGTCATCCTTGAAACGGGGTCTATTATTGTTATGTCACGGGAGAGTGGCTCCCGATACAGCTGTCCATTAGCTGCTTTCACTAGTATATAATCTGGTGATTCTGTATCTTCCGGTAGTTTGGAAGGGTGTATCAGGGTTCGTGAAGCCCCTGAGTCACACAAAAATTTAACTTCCCTCCCCTCTACCAGAAGCGTCACTTCCGGTTTTGTGTCTGCCAAGTAAAGCTCTAAGCTCAAAAGAGCTAGGTCTAAAATTTCATTTTCTTCTATGTCTGTGTATTCAGATACATCCTCTACCCTTTGTGTCACATCCTCTGCTCCTGCTATCACATTTTCACTTACCTTTTCCTGCCTACTCTCTTCCAATGATTGCTGACTATCATATTGTCATTCCTCATCCTCCTTATTTTCTGTAGTCGCCTTCTTGTTTAGCCTGCAATCCCTCACTAAATGTCCTTTTTTCCCCGCACTTAAAACACTCACCATTTTTCTTTCTTTCCTCGAAATCTTCTGATCATTTGTCAGATTGTTTATTTCCCTGGGTATTTTTCTTACCCTTTTTCCCAGTTTGTACTACAAATACTTCTGACCCATCTTCAGCTGAAAATACTTGAGTTTTCTTTTTCTTTTTACTATTAAAATGTCTTTCTGCATGTCTAGCATATTCAAGTAATGGCTGTAATCTACTTGTTCAATGATCTACCATATGCTTCGTAATAAAGCTACTAATGGGAGTTATACTACCCTTCAAGAATGCGTTCTTTAACTGTTGTTCATATGAGGAATCATGTGTCTGGTTTTCTGGTATCTGCATTCCGCAGTGATTATTAAAACACTTTAACTGTCTAGCATAATATCTATCAACTGTTACTCCTTCCTGTAGAATGCATTGATTAATGCAAGTCCAATCAGCCCTAGGCTTCCACTTTTCAGAGATTCGGTCTGTCAGACCTTTCACTCTGCCATCCAGTTCTGCATTAGTATGTGGGAGTGGTCTAAGTTGTGCATCATGAGGATTCCAGTCGCCACTGATCATGTGACAATCTGGACCCACAATTTGTCTAATGACTTTTTCTACTTCCTCTCCATTTAAATGGTAACTTAATCTCATACCCTGTAAGTCTTCTAAAAATTTTCTAAAATTCACTTTTGGGTGGGGAATACCTTCCGTGGCTTTCTGGATATCTTCCGGTGTTCACGGTCTATAAACTAAAAGAGTCGGATCTTGTCCTGCCTGTCCTGCCTGAGGATTCAGTACTTCTATGAGCGGACACATCTCTTCTTCACTCATAGCCTGTGATGCTCTATTTAATTCAATCTCCCTCCTTAAGTCGCATGTTCGAGACCTGGTCTCGGTAGGTTCCCTGACAAACGGTTGTGCTTTCGCAGGGACAGCTGGGTATAGCGGAGGTGGATCAGCTCGTCCACTCGCTTCATATTCTGGTAACGGAAGTGGAGGGGGTGAAAGAGGGGCCATTGCTATTACTAAATTATTGTCTTCTTTGTCTAAGAACATTGTCTTTGAGTTTTTAATTCTCTGCTCCCTACGATTTGCTTCTTCAAGCCACCTATGTGCCTGAGGGACTCCTAATTGTCTCTGCTTTTTTAATTGACCTTTCACGTCTATTTTTAACTGTTTTACAAGTTTCATAAGTGCAAGTATATCTAAATTACCCTCGAATTTATACTTATCGACCCATTTGCTGTAATATTTAACATTATCAGCACGCTGTAATTGCATATACTTCGTGTCTTCAGTTAGGGGCGGGTCCCGAGAACTTTTTGTGCACTGATTTCCCATTGGTGTCTTAGCTAAGCTGTAAATTGTTACGTACCCCTTTCTATCATGTGGTACCACAAATCTATACCTTTTTACAGTTTATCTAGAATAACTATCTACCTATTCTGTTTCCCTGATCTATGACAAAAAACAGTAACCCCTTTTTCTGTCCCTAATCAGCATATGCAAATTTACCTGACAAAAAAACAGTTCTGTACTTAGTCCCTGATCTTAAAACAGAAATAAGGTAATTCCTCCTTACCTGACCCTCCGTGAGTTGATCCACCAGATCGTTGACTCGTCCTCCAATCCCAGATCAGAAATAGTGGCTGGCCTCTTTCGAACGACAATTCAGTTGGAGGTCTTTCAAAACAGAAAAGCCTATTTGGCCTCTTCTCTGTACAGATGAATGTCAATGATCTACCATATGCTTCGTAATAAAGCTACTAATGGGAGTTATACTACCCTTCAAGAATGCGTTCTTTAACTGTTGTTCATATGAGGAATCATGTGTCTGGTTTTCTGGTATCTGCATTCCGCAGTGATTATTAAAACACTTTAACTGTCTAGCATAATATCTATCAACTGTTTCTCCTTCCTGTAGAATGCATTGATTAATGCAAGTCCACGTTTCAGGTCCGAAGGACCAATCTGTCAAAGGAAAAATATACTTTAAAAATTATCAAAACATAGTAGTTACAGGTTAAGGCACTTTAATCTTGCAGCAAGGAGACAAAAACGTGCTAATACAGAGTTTGTCTAACCAGAAACAGGAAATGCATTCATTTTTATAGGTTATCAAATTAATCCTGTCCTACCATGCTGACGTAACAGATTACCACCTTTTCATCACCATCTGCTGACCATCTTTCCCATGAATTTCTGCTGATTTAAACAATTTTTGTGTGAAACTTCCTGAGGAAAACAACATGGCCTTGGTTACTTTCAGTTAGATACTTGTTATGTTACATTCAAGTTACTACGACTAAATCAAGCACAATGCTAGCAGTTCATTTCTCTAATAATCCTTTGTCTACCTTATCTCTAAATTACTGCAGCTGCAGAGGTTCCCATCCTCTGGACAAGGCTGTTTGTCTAGAATCATTACATTTATAATACAGAGTATTGTTCATTCATATGCTTGTGACCTAGCAGATAAACACCTGCTTCTCAAGTACATTTCCACAAAGCATAAACAAGAATATTGCTGTGCTAGCAGTTACTAAGTCAGAGGGCAACGTGCAAGTTTCAGTAAGCATGCTGCAGTTTTCAAAAAGCATCTTTTTCAGTCTCATATGAAACTCAATTTGTATATATCACAGTGCATGAAAAATAGAATGAAAAGCATATTAAAACACTTGATTATTAGTTTGGCATTAAGCATACACACATTAATACATATTTTTCTAACATTTCCCTCCTGTTAATACTTTTTATTCTATTTTCAAAAAAGAATAAACAGCTTGCTTCTTTTCCTATCCTCTTCCATTCAGGATTTGCAGTTAAGAAAGTCATTCAGTTTTAACTTTTATGAAAGTGTCTCGCATTCTAGCAGCTCTTCAAATTCAGTACTTTGATACATAGTCTCAGATACGGATATATCTATGAATTCTTTAATTAATTTCTTCATTGCAGGGGATTCCACAACAAATACAAACTCCTATTAGGAGTAATCCTACCCCAATAGCAATCAATATGTTCATAAAACTGGAGCCCCACCCCCCGTAGGCATTCTGGAAAAACTCTGTCAGAGGGTTTGGGCCTGGTTTGGTCATGGCCGACACTTGCTGAATCACCTCGAGATGGTCGCTAATCTCATGCTGATGGTCAGGAATGAACGCACAGCACTCTTCTTTGATTAAAGTGCAAGTTCCACCTCTCACCGCTAGGGTGAAGTCAAGAGCCATTCGGTTTTGAAGCACTACAGTTCTCATGGCATTTAGTTTATCAGTTATCAGTTCAAGGGCAGAAAAAGTAACATTACTCATTATTTCGAGAAGTTTGGACAGTTTTCGCAGCTCCCATATTGATTTAACTCTGCCATACATGGGTGATATACCTGCCCAGGATATAACAGCATCACTCAAGTCCATGTGCACAAGTTTGGTTCCCACATTACGAAAGTCTTTCCACCCTGCTTCGATTCGTCCCACTGGATTCTCAGGTTTCTTAATAGTCTTTTTGGTTACGTCTTGAGTATTTCGAATACTCCCCTGAGGCAAAGCTGCAGTGTGTTGGATGGCCGGAACCAGATACCCCAAAAAACAACTGCCAGACCAATTCTCAGGTAACCATTTATTTGCCTTTTTACCAGATACAAAATAACAGTCTTCTACCTTAGTTATTACTTTGTTACAAAATGACTGCCCTGCATGAAACATTTTCCTATCTATCACTGATAACTGTTTGAAAAGTACAGGATTGTGCCTTACCTGATCAAGAGTCCATTGCATAGATTTCAAAAATGAGTCATAATCTGTACTACAAGATCCACTCAAATCATTTGGTTTTCTATAACATTTATACTGTACTGTAACATTACATTTACTCCATCCAACTTGGATGGTATCATTTTTATAGAATCATACAATTCCTTTTTGTGTCACAGGCAAATACAGTGCTACCTTATCTTGTGCTTTAATAGCGACTGTGTCAAAAAACAGATTTTCCCAGGTCTCATTGACCCCTAGGGGGATAGCAGTCATTAATAAACCCCCGTATGCTGTTGGTATGGCCATACAGACCCAGCAGTTCGAAACATTAAAAGTCTCTGCGTACACACGTGTAATTGCCTGATAAGTGTTAAAGTTCAGATGCCAGTCTATGTTTGGTTCATTACGTCTAATCAGTTCAACCTCTGTGGCAGGAAAAAGGAACAGCCACAACAAAAAGAACAGTGTGATCAATATTGCAATAAAAACAATCATACAATTTTTCTGAGGTTGCTCAATGTCTCTACTCACTCTGTATCTGGCCATTTTGTTCTTGTTGTGCAACAGTAACAAAGTTTTTGTCCAGTTCAAAGTTTTTAACCAGTTTACAGTGCATCAAATGAATCCAGGAAGCTCGTTCTGCGATCTTGACTGCAGTGGGTGTCGACAGTAGTACCTGGTATGGACCTTCCCACTTCGGAGAACTCTAATTCTTCCGCTTCACAATCTTCACCCAGACCCAGGTGCCTGGGGCTACTGGTGCTTCCGATTTCGATTGCTCATTATATGAAACAGAATTTAACTGCAAAAGTTTGTTATTCAATAATCGCCTCATATATCCTGCAAGTGAACTGTCAGCCTCCTGCTCTGTAGATATGAGAGGTTTCCACTGAGGTGTATAATATGCCCTCCCAAACAAAGTTTCAAAAGGAGTTAATACCTTCACAATTGGAACAGTTCTCATACTCAGCAGTGCTAAAGGCAAACAGTGCACCCAGTTTTTCTGTGTCTCTTCTATCAACTTCCTAAGCTTGTTCTTCAAAACCCCATTGTGCGTCTCTACTAGCCCTGCAGATTGGGGGTGGTACGCACAGTGGTTCTTTAACAATATCCCAAAATAACGACTGAGTTGTTGGATTGTTTGGTTCACGAAATGTGTCCCGTTATCACTATAAATCTTTTCCGGTATACCAAATCTGGGTATAATTTCTTTAACGAGGACCTTTGCTACAGTAGCTGCATCTGGATTTTTAGTTGGAAACGCTTCTACCCATTTGGAAAACATGTCTATAATAACAAGGCAATACTTCTTATTCTCACATTTATTCAATTCTATGAAATCCATACAAATAGTATGGAATGGATATGTTGGTGTAGGAAAATTCCCTTGCTTAGGCTTCAACGCCCCTTGTGCATGATGCTTGTTACAAACATGGCATGCTGCACAAAATTTTTTGTATAGTTTGTAAACCCGGAGGTTGTAAACACTCGATTCACTAACTGTACCATCCCCCCTGTTGAGACATGGCTCTGCCCATGGCTCAGCAATGCTGCATATCTAAACAAATTAGATGGCAAAATCGGTTTCTTTTCCTTGGAGATGTACAGTCCCTTTTCGAAGATTGCTCCTCGTTTTATCCACTTTTGTTTCTCAATATTTGTAGTAAGTGTCTGCATTGTTTTTAACATTTCTAAATCTAAAGTCTCTGAGGGTTGTAATTCCTCACTCAAAAGAAAAGTTTCTATCGCTGAGGCTGCCTGCTTTGCAGCTGTATCAGCCCATGCATTACCTTTTGAAATTCTGTCCTGTTGTTTCGTATGAGCTACGCATTTTCAAATAGCTACTTTTTTAGGTAACTGAATTGAATCTAACAAGTCTAAAATAAGTTGCACATGATTAATCAGTTTACCGGTAGATGTTATCATTCCTCTATTTTCCACTGTTGTGCAAAAACATGTACAGTAGAAAAAGCATACTGACTGTCAGTATAAATGTTCACTTTCTTGCCTTTTGTTAAGGTACATGCCCTTGTTAGGGCAATCAATTCTGCTGCTTGTGCAGATTAGTTGTGTGGTAAAGATTTTGCTTCTAAAGTTTCAGTATCATAAATGACTGCATACCCCACTAGGTTCTGTCCTGTAGGACCCCTCCTGCACGAGCCATCCACATAGCATGTCACCTCGGCATCATCCAAGGGAACATCTGTAAGGTCTTGTCTAGGTAATGTCTTTTGTTCAATCTCCTGCAGGCAGCAGTGTGGCTTGCCATCTGCAGGGGTTGGAAGCAAAGTTGACGGATTCAAAGTTGTGCATTGTTCAATTGTCATATGAGGTTGGCTCAACAGTATGGTCATACAGGAAAGATGCCTAGCTGGAGAAAGATATGCTACTTTTTCTTGCAGTAAAATAATTGTGACTGCATGAGGCACTCTCAATGTGAGGGGGTGGAATAACCCAACCGAGGCTGAAGCCTGCACTGCCATTGCAGCTGCAACTACTGCTTGTAGACAGTGGTGCAATGATCGCGCCACTGGGTCTAACTGTGCTGAATAGTAAGCTATGGGGCATTGTTTGTCCCCATGGTGCTGTGTCAATACTGATGTCATATAACCTTGCTTACAATCTACAGTTTGGATAACTGCTTGTTATAGTTTGGTAATCCTAAAACTAAGGATGATGCTATCAATTGTTTCAGCTTACAGAAAGCTGCTTCTGCTTCAGGTGTCCATTGTAATAAATCTTGTGCTGCCATCGGCTTTTTAAATATTAAATCAGCCAGTGGAGCAGATTCCAAAGCATAGTTTGGTATCCAACTCCGACAAAAATTAGTAGTTCCCAGGAAGGACATCATTTCCTTCTTGGTAGTTGGTCTAGGTGCTTGTAAAATTACCATTTTTCTATCTTCATCTAATATTCTACCTTCTTTGGATATTACATATCCCAAGTACTTAACTTGTTTTCTCCAAAGCTGTAACTTGTCTTTGTTTACTTTGTGACCTTGAGTAGCTAAAAATTGTAATAAAGCTATTGTCCTCCTTGCATTCTTGCTGGGTGGGGGCTGCCAGCAGAATGTCGTCTACATAAAGTAGAATCTGACTACCTTTCGGTGGGATAAATCCCGCCAGGTTGCTTGCCATTTCCTGTGCAAAAATTGTTGGACTTTCACAATATCCCTGTGGTAATCTGGTATATGTGTACCGCTTTCCCTGAAATGTAAATCTAAACCAATATTGGCTGTCAGGGTGTATCGGTATCGAGAAAAATGCATTACTAATGTCTACCACTGAAAAATATTTTTGTTCTGGCTTGAAATCATTCAGTAAGGTGTGTAGATCTGGCACCGTTGGTGCCCTGGGTATAACTGCATTATTTACAGCTTGTAAGTCTTGGACCATACGCCATTCCCCATTTGCTTTCTTGACAGGAAATAAAGGTGTATTACATGGTGAATCAAGAGATTCTATTAAGACTCCTTCCTTAAGTAAGGCTGCTATGATAGGCTTGATTCCTACCTCTGCATCCTTTCTCAAGGGATACTGTCTTTTCTGGGGTCTAAATGCTGACTTTGGCATTATGGTAACTGGTCCTGCTGTTCGTATTAGTCCTACATCTGATTTCCCTGCTGACCAGAGAATATCTGGTATGTCTCGCAAGACTTTTTCCTCTTTTTCCAATAAGAGTAATACTCAGCTATTCTCACTAGCTTGTGAGTGCACAGCTGGGTGTGTCTCTGTAATCCAGCTCAATTTCTGCTTCTGTACTCCCTGTTCGGAGAGCTCTAATTCTGTCTGCTTTTCCCACCTTGTGACTTTTTCACCTAAGTCTGCCCATTTTAAAGTTTTGTTCTTAGTTAAACTAACATGTGGCAGTTGATTAGATTTGTAAAGTGCTAAAAATTCCTGGGGCAATGAACAGCTTGCTACACTGTTCCCTTCTGCATCCCAGTACAAGTTTCGCAATACTAGCCTGTTTGCATGGTTCTGAAACAATTCTTGTTCATAATCTTTATCAGGTCCTGGTCTATTACAGTAATATAGAGTACAATGCAACAAATGCTGTTTGTCAATGTCGAGGGAGGGGAACTTGCTGATGGCTACATTCATCAGTTCTTCGGTTACTGCCCCCGGACCAGTCGTAACCAAGTCCTGGCTGTACCAATAATACATTTCACCCTCCGGTCGCACTACAAAAGTATCCATTTGTCGCTGTGCTTCCATACCCTACATGGTTGGAACTACTGCTATGCCAAATATCTGCATCAAATCTCTACTCAAAAGATTTACTGGGCATTTTGCAGAAACTACAATTTTACTTTTCTGAGTCATCCCTGAAACGGGGTCTATTATTGTTATGTCACGGGAGAGTGGCTCCCGATACAGCTGTCCATTAGCTGCTTTCTCTAGTATATAATCTGGTGATTCTGTATCTTCCGGTAGTTTGGAAGGGTGTATCAGGGTTCTTGAAGCCCCTGAGTCACACAAAAATTTAACTTCCCTCCCCTCTACCAGAAGTGTCACTTCCGGTTTTGTGTCTGCTAAGTAAAGCTCTAAGCTCAAAAGAGCTAGGTCTAAAATTTCATTTTCTTCTATGTCTGTGTATTCAGATACATCCCCTACCCCTTGTGTCACATCCTCTACTCCTGCTATCACATTTTCACTTACCTTTTCCTGCCCACTCTCTTCCAATGATTCCTGACTATCATATTGTCATTCCTCACCCTCCTTATTTTCTGTAGTCGCCTTCTTGTTTAGCCTGCAATCCCTCACTAAATGTCCTTTTTTTCCACACTAAAAACACTCACCCTTTTTCTTTCTTTCCTCAAAATCTTCCGATCGTTTGTCAGATTGTTTATTTCCCTGGGTATTTTTCTTACCCTTTTTCCCAGTTTGTACTACAAATACCTCTGACCCATCTTCTGCTGAAAATACTTGAGTTTTCTTTTTCTTTTTACTATTAAAATGTCTTTCTGCATTTCTTGCATATTCAAGTAATGGCTGTAATCTACTTGTTCGATGATCTTTCATATGCTTCGTAATAAAGCTACTAATGGGAGTTATACTACCCTTCAAGAATGCGTTCTTTAGCTGTTGTTCATATGAGGAATCATGTGTCTGGTTTTCTGGTATCTGCATTCCGCAGTGAGTATTAAAACACTCTAACAGTCTAGCATAATATCTATCAACTGTTTCACCTTCCTGTTGAATGCATTGATTAATGCAAGTCCAATCAGCCCTAGGCTTCCACTTTTCAGAGATTCGGTCTGTCAGACCTTTCACTCTGCCATCCAGTTCTGCATTAGTATGTGGGAGTGGTCTAAGTTGTGCGTCATGAGGATTCCAGTCGCCACTGATCATGTGACAATCTGGACCCACAATTTGTCTAATGACTTTTTCTACTTCCTCTCCATTTAATTGGTAACTTAATCTCATACCTTGTAAGTCTTCTAAAAATTTTCTAAAATTCACTTTTGGGTGGGGAATACCTTCCGTGGCTTTCCGGTTATCTTCCGGTGTCCACGGTCTATAAACTAAAAGAGTCGGATCTTGTCCTGCCTATCCTGCCTGAGGATTCAGTACTTCTATGAGCGGACACATCTCTTCTTCACTCATAGCCTGTGATGCTCTATTTAATTCATTTAATTCAATCTCCCTCCTCAAGTCGCATGTTCGAGACCTGGTCTCGATAGGATCCCCGATAAACGGTTGTGCTTTCGCAGGGACAGCTGGGTATAGCGGAGGTGGATCAGCTCGTCCACTCGCTTCATATTCTGGTAACGGAAGTGGAGGGGGTGAAAGAGGGGCCATTGCTATTACTAAGTTATTGTCTTCTTTGTCTAAGAACATTGTCTTTGAGTTTTTAATTCTCTGCTCCCTACAATTTGCTTCTTCAAGCCACCTATGTGCCTGAGGGACTCCTAATTGTCTCTGCTTTTTTAATTGACCTTTTGCGTCTATTTTTAACTGTTTTACAAGTTTCATAAGTGCAAGTATATCTAAATTACCCTCGAATTTATACTTATCGACCCATTTGCTGTAATATTTAACATTATCGGCACGCTGTAATTGCATATACTTCGTGTCTTCAGTTAGGGGCGGGTCCCGAGAACTTTTTGTGCACTGATTTCCCATTGGTGTCTTAGCTAAGCTGTAAATTGTTAAGTAACCCTTTCAATCATGTGGTACCACAAATCTATACCTTTTTACAGTTTATCTAGAATAACTGTCTACCTATTCTGTTTCCCTGATCTATGACAAAAAACAGTAACCCCTTTTTCTGTCCCTAATCAGCATACGCAAATTTACCTGACAAAAAACAGTTCTGTACTTAGTCCCTGATCTTAAAACAGAAATAATGTAATTCCTCCTTACCTGACCCTCCGTGAGTTGATCCACCGGATCGTTGACTCGTCCTCCAATCCCAGATCACAAACAGTGGCTGGCCTCTTTTGAACGACAATTCAGTCGGAGGTCTTTCAAAACAGAAAAGCCTATTTGGCCTCTTCTCTGTATGGATGCATGCCACCGGGCCCAATTCTGACCTAGGTCCAGAGCGAGAGATACTTTTCCGGTCCGAAGGACCAATCTGTCAAAGGAAAAATATACTTTAAAAATTATCAAAACATGGTAGGTTCAGGTTAAGGCACTTTAATCTTGCAGCAAGGAGACAAAAACGTGCTAATACAGTTTGTCTAACCAAAAACAGGAAATGCATTCATTTTTATAGGTTATCAAATTAATCCTGTCCTACCATGCTGACGTAACAGATTACCACCTTTTCATCACCATCTGCTGACCATCTTTCCCATGAATTTCTGCTGATTTAAACAATTTTTGTGTGAAACTTCCTGAGGAAAACAACATGGCCTTGGTTACTTTCAGTTAGATACTTGTTATGTTACATTCAAGATACTACGGCTAAATCAAGCACAATGCTAGCAGTTCATTTCTCTAATAATCCTTTGTCTACCTTATCTCTAAATTACTGCAGCTGCAGAGGTTCCCATCCTCTGGACAAGGATGTTTGTCTAGAATCATTACATTTATAATACAGAGTATTGTTCATTCATATGCTTGTGACCTAGCAGATAAACACCTGCTTCTCAAGTACATTTCCACAAAGCATAAACAAGAATATTGCTGTGCTAGCAGTTACTAGGTCAGAGGGCAACTTGCAAGTTTCAGTAAGCATGCTGCAGTTTTCAAAAAGCATCTTTTTCAGTCTCATATGAAACTCAATTTGTATATATCACAGTGCATGAAAAATAGAATGAAAAGCATATTAAAACACTTGATTATTAATTTGGCATTAAGCATACACAAATTAATACATATTTTTCTAACAATTAGCTACAACAAGTAAAAATACTAGCATATGTATTTTTTAAATTTTAGCAGTCATAACAGAATATTAGCAGTTGCATTTTGAATCACGAATTGAAAATTTTAACAGTCATAACAGTATATAAACAGTTATATAGAGTATGGGTACAAATTTGCCAATGGAACAGTTGGAAGGAGTCAGGTAATGTGGGGTATGGAGCAGGAACATTGCCAATGGGTAGATGGATGTGAGTGGTGGGAATCTTTGAAGGACCTAACATTACTGGTGGCTGTGAGGGATGTAGCTAATGAGTTCCAGAATTTGGCAATACAGAAAGAATTGAGTGCATGCCCAGCATGCAGTGCAGGTTTCTGGATGAGTAGCAGGGTCTCATTTTTTTATCTAAGTGGTCTGTTTGGATGGTATTGAGTTAGAGTGGAGGTAAGGTCAGGACATTCAAGGGGTTTATAGATAATTTTGTGGGCTATCGAGAGTTGTTGATGAATGAGGTATCGAAGTAGCTCAAGCCATTTGAGTGTGTGAAGTGAGGAAAAGTGATGGGAGGAGTAGGTGGCATTAGTTGCATATCTCGTGATTTTATTATAACAGGTTTCCATTTTGTTTTTAGGGATGTGCGAATGTTAGTGAGGAGGGGGGCTCCATATAGTAAGGAGGGTAGTGGAAAGGTGGAGGCTAAGGTTGCTTGGTAGTGGGGTTGAGGAAGTGTTTATGCCTGTAGAGGGTTCCTAGCTTCTGGAGATTTTTTATGTTATTGTGGATGTGCTGGTCAAAGGTTAAGCTTTTGTCAATGGTGACACCTAGCAGTTTTGTGTATGTGACAATTTCTAGGGTGGTTTTATTTAATAAGTAGATTTTGAAGTCTGGTTTGTTTATAATGGTGTTTTTTTTAGGGGAGAAGAGAAAGTTTGGTTTTGTTTGAATTGAGTGTGAGATGATTGTTAGTTATCCAGCTTTCAATAGAGGAGAATGCTTGCTGTGTGTATGGGAGTAGTTCAGGTATGGTTTTGGAGGTACAAATTATAGTTGAGCCATGTGCATATTGAATAACCGAGTCATTGGGGATACAAAAATGAAAGTCATTAATGAAAATAGTGAAAAGTAGAGGGCCTAATATGGATCCTTGAGGAACTCCTGTGGGGGTGTCAAGGAATGGTGAGGTTGATTCAAGCCATCTAGTGGATTGTTTTTCTTTGGATAGGTAGTTGGAAAACCAGAGCAGAGTTGGTGGGGAAAGACTCAGAGCTGAAAGCTTGTGTGAAGTAAGGAATGGGAAATGGTGTTGAATGCTTTGGACAGATCAAGCAAGTGGGAGGGGACCAGTTTTCCTTCATTGCATGCTTGGTTAACAGTATTTGTAAAGGATAGGAGAGCAGTGGTAGTACTATGAGTGGGACAGAAACCTTGTTGACAGGAAGATAGAAGATTATTGTTTAAGAGGTATTGCTGGAGCTGGGCGTGTATGCGTTTTTCTAAGATTTTTAGAAATAGGGGACAATATAGCTAATGGGACAGAAGTTAGAGGTATCAGTATTATTACCGCCTTTATGTAGGGGAAGAATGTAGGCTTTCTTCCATATGGTGGATATATAGGATTCCCGAATTGACCTGCATACTAATGGGGTAGGAGGTAGCTGGAGCTGACAATTTCAGGTATTCTGGGGGTAGGTTGTCAGGGGCATTGCTTCCTGGTTTTAATTTAAGCAGGAGTTTGTATATAGTATAAGCAGGAGTTTGTATATAATATATTCCTTCACTGCTTTAATAGTGTGACAGTTATTACTGTTATATACCATTGAACACCTCAAGGCCACCTTTACATATCCTTCTAATTATGGGATAGAATTACAGTGGCACTCTATGACACTAGCAAATCTTAGCATCACCAGGGAAAATAACATTTTGTCCACACAATGATTGCATACTGCTAACATACATGTAGTATGTCACATCTGGAGTGCAAATTCTCCTGTGTTGCATGACTTTGATGTGTGCTTTGTACATTGTGTAACCACATATGAAGGATGCTGGAGTCCATCTGTGGGTGTTTCTTTCACCCTCAGAATGCATATACTATTTAGCAAAGGCATATATGATGTGTAGCTGTGCAGTGTTATTGCACACTTTAAACACAGTTTAGCATAACATCCAGGATATAAACAGCAGCGATGTCATCAATTTAACAGAGAACTGTCTCAGTTGTACTTCAACATGGTCATGTGGCACTTGCAGTTCAGGCAGTGATGTTTAGCTTGAGATATTGGGTAGTTTTTTTTTTTTTTTTTTAAATCTGTCTACTACTGCTCAGAGTACGTCCTGTCAGTTTCATTACAACTGTATATGTCACTAACACTGTTGTCATGCACATTGGAATTATTCATATATGGATTTTGATCCCCATTACTAAGCTTTTGTATAAATGTAAATTTGCCCATGTCACAAGTGATATTTCAATAAAGGTGTTTAAAAAAAGAGTAATGACAACTGGCACATAGCAATGCTGTTATTCAGAGAAATGATGACATTGATTTCCATGTTCTTTACATAACATATATAGGAAGTGTTATCCTCTGGCATGGGGGAATGTGACAAAATACTGTCTGTTGTTAATGCACTACAGCAATCACAGGCACACATATCTTTTTCAGAAAGAATATAATGTAATGTCTTCACATAACCACATATGTCACTCAAGTAGTGACATTTCTACCCTGCTCATTTATCATGAAAAATATCTATGTATTTTCTGCTGTCAGATGCTTGTGTTCAACATCCAATATAATTGCCTATTAGCATTGTTGGACCATATATTGTAGTGCGTGACTGACATGTACCACAGTCCAGTGACACTGTGACAGACCTTAGCGATCCCTTTCATCTCAGAGACTGTTTCACATATATACAAATTGATGTTATAATATAGCATATGTGGATTGTCATACTAATTGTAAGTAGTAGAGTTGCATCACTTGCCGTTCACTTTCTGACAGGGGCAACATTATGTGCATGTATTGCCATTACATACACATCATTATATCTAATTATTGTTTTTTTTAAGCATTTTTTATTAAATTATCACTTGTGACATAGGAACATTTACATTTATATAAAAGTAATCAAAATGTATTAACAAGTTAAAATTAACAAACATCATGCTTCACATATATTTCTATATATCTTATAACCTAAGCAAATTATTCAATTCCTGCCCCTTTTTTTAAACAAGAAACATCTTTATTAAACCATCACTTATGACATAAGCAATCATACATTTATATAAAGTAAAACAAACTGCACCAACATAATCCTAGTTGCACACATTTTATGTCACAAACCATACTGACACACTCCAAGATAATCTACCCAATCATTGTCAGTCAAACATTACATAGCTCATTTAAGTCTTGCATTCTTTTAAACCTCATTCCTCGTCTGTATGCATTGTTCTACAATTCCTATTGTTTTCTTATGCAGTTTGCTCCTACCTTTTTTAATAATCTCAATTCCAGTTGTTTTATCTCTGTTACTATGTTTGCTACTTCAAGTATAGTTTTGTTATCCATTTTTATGTTGCACAATGACATATCAAACCATGTTGTGATTGTATGGCACTGAAAAGTTTATTCAGGGCATGTTAAGTGCTCCCATGCCACATGCATTTAGTATTGGCATTTATAGCACACCTGTACAACTGGTTTTCACTTTTGGGAAAGCTTGTGCCTTCCATGGCAGATGCTGTTTCCTTGTCAAAAAATTAGTCATAATAATGCTCAGTATTTTGTGAATAGTAACATAGGTTCATAGGTTCATAGGTAGGTACTAGGCTATTGGCCCAAGGGCCTACGTAAGCCTAGCCAACAAGGTTCCCTGGCTTATGCATTGATTACATGTGTAGCTCATTTCTGGCATTCTGACAAAATCTTATTGTTCCTATAATATCCACACTTCCTGTGTTGACACACACACAATCAATTCAATTATTTGTGAGAGCCTCCACTGCTGTCTGATGTGGCACATGCATTCAATACAGGGGTCTGGAGACTGCCTTGTATAATAAGCAGGGGGTTGAATCTGGTAACATCTGACTGTTAGACTACAGTGTCTTACCCCCACTCATGGGCCAGATTTTTCATAGTATGTCATACCAGGTAGGTTGTCAGTAAACCTTACATGGTGTGGCAGTACTGTCTGCCCTTAGAGGGGTGTTCTTCCTTATGTGACTGATATGCATATGCCTTTGGCACCCGTGATTGTTATGCATCTCTCTGATATTTATTCAGCCGTGTGTTCTGGAAGGACATGGTGCAAATGTTTCTTAGGTCATTCTTAATCATATGGGGTCTATATTAGATAATCAAAATCTACTTACCTCAAACCTGTATCCATCAACACAAAAACAGCAAAGTTCACTTTTGCAAATGACTAAAACTTTCCTAGGGTAAGGAAGCAATTGGCCAACAGCACAACTTTGCCCTTTTCCAACCATAGTACAGTCTCAGAGTTGGTATATTTAGTTAGGGATGTGTGGTGGGCATAGCCCCCCACATTGGGGAGTGTGGTGGGTGAAGCCCCCCACTTCACTGGGTTTGATTTAGTGTGATGTGGGTTGTGGTGTAGTAATGGCCAAGTGATTTTTTGCCATAGTAAAATTTTCAATGTTCACTGAAGTGTGTTTCGCTCTTTCAGTGCAGATAATACAGATACGAGGTAAGTAGATTATGATTATCTAATATAGACTGACCCCTCATATGCAGTACCTATTCACAATATAATTATCCTCTGTAGTGCATGTCATCCCCAGGCATGTGTTTAATACTGTAGTTATTTCTGTCACAACATACAGCTTAATGGCAGATATGTGATTCCCTAAAAATGTCTTACTTTATAGAATACAGGGTGACCATCAGGAAATATGATTGGTCCTCTGTTACAACACTTTCTATTGTGTTGCCACTAGTTGTTGTTGCTGTTCTGTTACTTTACCCTGTGAGTGTGTGTGAGCATGCCCAGTATTAGTATGTCAGACATGTTTGCAAACTGGCAATGGCAAAACTGGGCTCCTGAAATGTCATCCTCTCAGTCTTGACATTGGGCACTTATGTATGTTGTTTGCTATTATATTGCAAAGTATCACTTACATAAACATGCAGCACTTGCCTATTACATGCTCTTAGGTGATGAAACCCTTTCCTGTTAGTGCCACTGTCATTTCTTTGCATAAACATGTCTAGTTCTGAGTCACCTGACATTACATCTGTAAGGTATTTTTGTTGTTGTGTATACTTGGTGAGATGCATTAATACATCCGTGCTGACAACTTTCATACATCAATTCCCTGCATATGCATCCTTATATGCTATGACTTCATTCTATACATTCATCCCATAATATCTCTTCTGTCCTTGCAAGCTGTTACCTCATGTCAACCAATTAGTTAACATGTATGTCACATTTACACTCCATGTTATTACAGTGCAGTTGTATGTCCCTATCCACATCCTTTATCAGCATATCTGTTACCATTTATGTGTGTATCTGTGGGATTGACATTTGCAGCAATTATCATTACATCAGTCTTGCAGGTTTTATGTTCAAAATGCTTCTTATACACTTTCATCACATTTGCCTGCAGGATATAAGTGCACTTTAAACATTTCTGCTCTACAATATTACTTATTACATAAGACTTTTGTGTAACAGTCCCCCCCATTCCACTTCCCCTTGTACTGTGTTATTTCCCTCTACTTGTCCTTGATATGTGTGGGCTACAGTTCATAATGATATCTGAACACTGCCTATAAGCGATTCTTTTTTTTACATTGTGTGCTCCTGCTTGTAAGCACCTTTCCACGGCCACTAACATTATGGCTGGCATTGGAAAGGTGCTTACTACATCTGTGTAGGTGTGATGAGCACCATGCATATTCAGTTAACTCTGCTGCTCATTGCGCTAATGCGCTTGCATCATGCAGGCACTGTGCCTTGCTACACAATTGTTATTGACTCCCAGGGATTGTTTATAATTAAGCACTGCAGTGATTTCCATCTGGCTACTTTAAATACATGTTTTTTTTTTTTCTGAGAAAAATATGCTTTACATTTCGCATAATTAAATAGCATTTATTTTATTTTATTTTATTTTTTTACTTTTAATTTGCTCGCTGTAAGGATCATCATTGTTTCCAACTGCAGACATTGACAGTGTTGTCTTTGAAATGCTAGCTTTATGGTGAAACAGCAATGATTTTATGATGTCCATAATGATGCTATGTGACTAAGTCTGAATAAATTTATATAGCCACATACTGAATGATACCATACACATGCATGTAATGGCAGTTTTATGAGTAAATAAAATAGTGTATTAAGTTAATAAATATCACAACTCTGACATGATTTCAAATTTGTATATAATGTAAATAGCAACTTATTTCTATTGACTGCATGTAAAATGTATACCTTACTTAATTTGAATAACTGCATGTAAACTGTCTCATCTCTATTAGTATAAGAATGTAAGAACCCTTAGATCTTTTACTATGAAGACAGTTGATCGTGCTTGCTCTGAATGCTAACATCTGTAAACTGTGCTGTATTCTAATATCTGTAAACTGTGCTGTGTGCTGCACTTTTTATACATATGCATTCCCTACTGTATTGTTATTGTATATGTATTATTTACTGGAACTTTTATAACTATGTAACCCTTACTGTATTGCTTATGGAGCTTTTCTCCCTGGGCCTCCACTGTAAATGGGCACTTCCGGGCTCAGTGGACTTCTCCATTAATCAAACTGAAAATAAAAACAAATAAATAAACAAATCACATGCATAGAAACTCATGAAAATGACAGTTATTCCTGGGACAGAAGCTGAAAAGTAATGATGAAAACTACAGCTATAGGTGGCGTTGGAGGATATAGCAAGAAAATATTACAGTGGACTTAAGTAGAAGCATTCAGTCATCTAAATATTCACAATTAGTAACTCAGTAATGTGTTATTTTATTTGAACTGTCCAAACAGATGTTTAGTTGAAACAAAGTAGAATAGAGATGAACAACATATTTGAAAGTGGAAGCATGTATTTAAATCTAAGAGGGATAATATTATACATTCTAATGTTAACAATTTGCTGTGGACTTGCAAGGTTATTTGTCCTTATAATATGATAACAGTTAGAAACTATGAACTCCTCTGTCTAGTATTAAAATAAAGATTATAGTCAAATGTGATGCTAGGACTGATCACAGAAATGTTGAGTCACATACAAAGGCTAGTATACTGTCTGCCCTCCTTTGCCTAGTTTTAATGACCACACTTAAAAGAAAAATGTACACATAACAGTTGCAGATTATGAAAATAGCAAGCATACTTTAAGAGATGAGGTATGCATAGTGTTAAATAGATGCAATATAGAGGATATAAGACAATGCCTTTTTAAACTTGGAAAACAGATGGGAATGCCAAAGAAGCATAGTTGAGAAAGCAAACAGTGAGAGAGAAAGAAAAAGAGTGAGAGAGAGAGAGAGAGAGAGAGAGAGAGAGAAAGAGAGAGATTGTAGGAATCCATGTGGTGAGGGGATGATATACCATCAGTTTGAGCTGGAAAGAGGAATAACTAAACATTTAGCACTTGTCTTAGGATGTGTTCTGCAAGCAACTTCTGATTCTGTTGGAGGCCACTTCCTACAAATGTGTAAATTAAATAATCTCTCAATGGAATTGGTGTAGAATTGCAGTGGGAAAATCAGTGGAGACTCAAGTGGAATCATTACCAGAAATCAAGTAGCTAGTCAGAAAATTATAAATGTGTGTGACAGCCTTTGGCATGATTTATAGCAACCACAAGAATTCAAGGCTCCTGAGTTTTGCAACCAATACAGTTTTTTTTTTTTTTCGCTGATCAGATAACTTGTGGAGGGTGCATAAAATGAGGGCCTCACCCTAGACTCCAGTTGGCCTGGCTACAGCTCTGTAGCTCTCTCTCTCTCTCTATATATATATATATATATATATATTATATATATATATATATATATATATATATATATATATAGGTTTACTATCAAAAAGTCGAGTGGAGATGCTCGCTAACAGACAGTCGAAAGACAGATATTTGTCCATGTTGCTGAACACTCTTGTTCAAAAGTTCATATCAGCTAATTCTACTGTGTGTTTGCTGATATGAATTTGACATACTGCACAGAGATCATGGTACAGTATGACTTGGGATATTCATTCCTTTCCTTGCTGTAGTGAGATCTCGGAGTTGGAATATATAGTTAGCAGGGGTGTGGGGGGAACAGGGGCGGCTTTCCCCCCGCAACAACATGATGTGAGTTGTAGGAGTTTCACTTACCTGAGCTCCTATATGGACATCAGATGGTCTGTTTGACAACAGTGTCAAGTCTGCTGAATTCATTCAGTTGATTCGACATTGTGAGTGGACGTACAGTTTAACTTTTGCTCTTCCCTTCAATGTTCTGAATGGGAATTTATTTGTATGGCAACATTTGTTTTTTTTACTCAAATGATTTTTATTTTGATGAAATACAATTTAATACATTCATAACATTCAATAACTATTTACAGTATTTACATTTAGCCTGACAAAGAGGATTCAGATAGAAACATTTGTAGTTAAATAGTTAGGAAGAGTTTGGTTCCATCTGTAGGGTATCAATCAAATTCAAAACTTTCCTCCACGGACTATTAACCAATGGCTTAGGAACAGTTTATTTTCTCCATTAGTATGCATTTCTTCAGTGATGATAGGAATTCCTCCATTGTGGGTGCTACACCTTCTAGTTAGACATTTTCTGGGTATTGCTAACATTGTCGACAACAAATACAGGTCATCTTTCTTCATATTATAACTATTAACAACATTCAATAAAATTAAAGACTTTGTCAAAACAAATATATCAGTATAGGTAGCTTGAAGAAATGTATTAATCTCATTCCAATATTCCAATATAGTTTAATATTAGTACAGTTATAAAAAAATGAGACCAGTCAGCATTAGTGGACAGATGGCATCTCCAACATAACTCGCTGTTTGTAGGGTTCATTTTTGAGAGTTTCTCAGGTGTCAAAAAGGATCTGTGTAGAAATTCCCAATGAAAAATCCTCCAGAATTGTGATTAAGAAGTTAGTTTAACTGAAAATAAAATGTTTGTTTTATCTTCCATTGATAATGATACTTGAAACCCTTTAGTTAGATATTGCCAGTAAGAATCTTTAGGAGCTGTCTTATAGACAATTAAAGTGTTATATAGATATGATAATTCATTCTTAACATTGATATTATTATATAGAGTTCCAAAAATCCAGTTTATAATTGTTGGTATGGTTTTGAAGGATGAGTTATGTATTATTCTACAAAGATCCTTAGTGTATGCTGTGACACTCTGAAGAATCAACCAGTCATTAGGGGATAGGCCATAGCTTGACAATATACTTTGTGTGTTTAAAGCTTGTTGGTTTTCAATACATTGCAACCAACAAAATAGGTTATTTTCCCATAAATCAAAAATCCCTTATAATGGTAAATGGTATAAAAAATCTATGCCACAGTTTCATATCTAAATTTGTGTTAATGAATTTTCTACACATCAAAAATATTGTTTATTAGAGTTAGTTTAGTTAATGTTATTGTACTATATTGTAAATTTAAACTTAAATACTGCCATATCTTGTTATCTTTGTCAGTTACCAACTCATTCTTTGATAAATAATTTTCATCCATTAGTATAATGGAGTGTAACTGTTTCCAATTTGAAGAGTATCTAGGATTTATCTAATTTATCATTATTTTAATTATAGATGCCTTTATATAAGTTTCAATCTCTGGGAATTTTAACCCCCCTTGTTCCCATTTTCTGATATGATGGGAATATGCCACTCTATTTCTTTTGGGAATTTCATCAGCATTTAAGTGATTTCTTTAAGAATTTTCTTTCCTGATGGAAGTATAAGAGCTTGTGCTAATTATAATATTTTAGGTAACAAAACCATTGTTATCAGTTGTAACCTATCTTCAAATGTTATAAACAAATTATTCCATTTGCTTACTAATGTGTTGATTAAGTATATGGCTTTAGCATAGTTAAGTTGTAAGGTTTCGTCTATATTCTTATCTAGGATTATTCCTAAATAGTCTAGAGTTGAAACTTGATTTCCAATAATATAATTAACTGGAACCTGTATGCTCTTTGTTTTTTTATTTAATAATAAATATTTGATTTAGATTTGTTGAAGGAGAGTCCTGAGATTTTTTGGAAATGTGTTGTTACTATATCCATTTCACCTAACACTTCCTTAGAGTTGGGTAAGGTAAGTAAGACATCATCAGCAAACATCATTATTTTAGAAATATATTGGTCATATATATTTATACCTCTTATCGTTGGGTTATTACATATTAAAATGGCAAGTATTTCTATGGCCAGATCAAATAGGATAGGGGACATGGGACATCCTTGTCTAGTAGCTCTAGTGATTTGGATTGCTTTGGAAGTAAAGGGACCTAATTTGACATATGCTAGATTATTTTCATAGATTTTCAATATCATTGTTATAAAAAAATCAAATAACTTGTAAAACTTTAAATAAATAACCCCAATTTAAGGAGTCAAAGGCCTTTTGAATATCTAGATCTATTATCAATGCTTCATGGTTTCCTCTATTGAGGTAATCTATCAGAGATAATACTCTTTTAATATTATCCTGTGTATGCCTATTATGTATGAAACCAGTTTGGTCTTCATTAATTATTTTAGATATGGGTATTTTCAATCTATTGACCATAATTGACACAAATAGTTTATAATCATTATTCAGCAAAGAAATTGGTCTACATGAGTTGCAATGATTAGGGTCCTAATTCTCTTTTAATATAGGGGAAATTAAAGAATATCTCCAAGAAGGAGGAATATTTGCTAATGTTTGAGCTGCAAGAAAGGTTTTTATGAAGGAGAGTGAATATAGAAGAAGTTAACAATATATAAATTTCAATAATTAAGCCATCTATTCCATGTACTTTATTAGATTTACTTCCTTTAATCCCATCTATAATTTCCTTATGAGAAATAGTTTTTTGTAGATCCAACTTAAGTTCCTCAGGAATTCTTGTTATGTTGGGCTCTATATTCTCTAACTTCTCACATTCATTTGTACTTATTTTATCTTTATGATGCTCTGCATAATGATAATTAAAAGCCTCCAGAATGCCCTCTATGTCTGAGACATTTTTCCTTTTCCCTTCATGAAAGATACTATCAATGTTATTAATTTTTGATTGTATCTTATCTTTTATAGATAGGTTATGAAGATGCTTAGGAGAGGTAGCATAAGAATTTAATTTCAGTTTTTCCATAGCTAAATTCATTTTATGGGATAATATTTCATTGTTTTTATTATTTGCTTCTATTTTCTTGTTATTATCTTTATCAATTACGTTTTTATTAGATTTAAGAGATAATATTTGATTTTGGAGTTGCTGGAAGTCTGAGTCCCATTCTTTAACTTTATTTTTGTACCAGCTAATGGTTTTACCATATAGGTAGGCCATAAGAGATTCCCAAACCATAATTGTGTTTGCTTCAGGTTTATAATTAATCTTTAAGAAAAGCTGAAGTTCAGAAGTTATCCAAGATTTAAAGTCTTTAATTTTTTGTGATATATGAAGGAATCCTTGAAGTAATAACTAATTGTTGAATTCCAAGTGTATTGTTAGCACAGGGAATTATGATCTGAAAAGGGACAAGGCTGTATTGAAAAAAAATCAAGATTTTAGAATAAAAATCTTGTGAGATATAAATTTTATCTATTCTAGTTTGGGTACCTTGTCTATAGTCCTGCTGTGAGAATAGTAAATAATTTGGTCCTAAAGCATTAAAAGTATCTTTTAATTTAAACATTTCTGTCCATTTTTTAACTGTTTGGCTGAGGACAATAGTCTAGGAGATTTCCTATTGGTAGTTTCTGTAATATCTGTGAGACAATTGAAATCACCTCCTAGTATAATATTACTTTTAGAAGTAGTTGTAATAAAGTCTAAGTGTTTCTTAGCTAGTGCAACCTCCATACCCGGGAACCAGTATAAATTAACCAGGGTCCAAATTCTATTATTAAAATTAAGTATAACTAAGGCCATGAGTCCATTATTATCTACATGTTTATAAATGATTTAGGGATTTAAGAAAGTCTTTTTCTATAGATTGTTACTCCTAAGGTCTTATTTTTATAAGAAGATTGAGCAAGTATTGTGTCTTCCTTCGGGTTTCACATAAATGTGTCATTTATTTTAAAGTGTGACTCTTGGAGAAAAACTACTTGAGCCTTGTTTAGTTTAAGATACCTTAGTAGGTTGGCTCTCTTATATGGGTTGTTTAAGCCACTAGTATTTAAGGATATCAAAGTTAAATCCATATTAGAATTCTTTAAAGATATCAAATAATAAAGGAACCTGTATTAATAGAATCCTGTATGCCTAGCACTTTTCCTGAATAGACAATAGCATATCAATTGTTGTATTTCTATTTATCTCAATCCAAATAACTTTCCCCATGAAAGATAAAAGTAAAACAATTGTGTCAGGCATTTCAAAACTAGAAAAGCAGTTAAATAACAAACAATTAGCATATTTCATCTGATATAAATTTTAATACACCATATACATGGAATGAGATACATCCCTAGTCTAGCAAACAAAACTAAATCTGCTAGACTACCTATCCCAATCATCAACCTTTGTTGGTTCGAGCCCATGAAAACAAAGTAAAAATGGAGAATATATTATAAATTAAGAGAAAAATAGTAGTGATAAACAACTAATCAGATATTGATTCCAGTTAGGTTTTAGAGATGAGTTACATACACTATTATTAGAAACATTAAACATTTATACAGTAATTATTCTCTAAGGAAGCAAGAGACATATTAGGATATATATAATCTGAATTTAGTGCTTAATAGACTAAGGAAATATTAACTTTATTAACAATCTAAATGATTACCCCAAATACGTAAGCATGTCATCTGTATTAGTTCTAATAAAAACTTAAAAATGGCAGAACAAATCAAAGAATCATTTAGCATTTGTATTTACTTGCCCTCTGAATATATCTTATCATGACAAAATCCCATTAAATAAAAACTTCATGACAACTGGGCGTTAGCATATAGTGAGTGTGTTTCATTCCCAAAAGATATTAACATAGATTTTTAGAAATATTCCATAAGACATATACTTTTGGAATAACAGATATTTAAATAACTGACTAAAATCAATAATACTTAACTGGCATCAGTTAAAATGACAAAAATTAGTAAAAAACATTATTTATATAAAACTTACTATGGATAACAGGTCTTAAAAGTGAATGACTCAAAGACAAAATTAAGATAGAGATAACTGTAAATATCTACCATAGTAACTGGATAATACTGAAACTCTTAACTGGTTTATTGTGTTACCACATGTCATAGATATTACTGAGCTCTTTCCCTGTCATAAAGTGCTAATATACTAAAAAATATGACTTTATAGTAACTGAAAACATGACATCTGAAATATAAATAATATCTAGGATACAATAAGGAAATCAACATATTAAATGCAAAGCAATTATAGTTCAATCAAAATTATTCATACATATATTTACTAGGATTTAGTATGGTGTTTGAGTATCCTTACAGTTATTATCATTAGTAATAAGCATTTCTTGTAAATGTATACACGTATACTAAACACTTACTAACTGCATAGGAAAGTTATTTATAAGGATCTATTTATAAAAAAAACAGTATATTCACTAGAAATAGTGACTATAATTAACTGTTTACAAAAAAAAAATAACATTTCTGTATATATTTGACAAAATATAGTCACTATTATAAAAGGGAACCATGAATCTGTTTGTAGACAGTGTAGCTCATAATTCTTGTAAAAGAAGCCTACTATGCTATATTAACTAATCAAGAGACTTGACATTCACAATTAGGCTTGCATATACACATTAGATGTAATGTAATCTGATATGTATGCATAGAATGCATAATGTCATGAGCTAAATAAGACAGCTTAACTTCTTAAATTTCAAACTGACATTTTCCCACCCAGCACGCTACACAGTACATTTTTCTGACCTCACTTTAACTGTATCACAAAGTCTGCTTATTTACAGTAATAAATGCAAAGTTTAACTGTCAGATACTTCCAAACAGTAAAATAACATATAATGTCAATGATAGAGAAAACAGTACTTTAATATTCAACTCTACAGGAAACATAACTTATAACCATTTAAAAACCTTGTGCCATAAAACATGCAAGCCTATAACTGTCAGAGAGACCCAATTTATGTCAAAAGCCAGCAAACAGGTTTTTGTTCACACAGGTGCCAATATATATTCTGAAACAATCAGAAGTTATAAATATTAAAGAAACTAGTTATAGTAATGTCTTTCGGCTTTTCCTGGTTAAGGGTCGCCACAGCGGAACTCCTGTCCCCTAATGATTGGCAGTGGATTTTTACAGTGCTGAGGTGCCAGCCCGACATCCAACCTTCAACGAAGGCACACCCATTCATGCACGCACCTACCTGCATGTCTTTAAACATCACTCAACCATGGGAAGGACATACAGACTCCACACAGAAGGTGCTCCAGCCGAGTATTGAACCGGAGAACCTCTTGCTGTGAGGCGACAACACTAACCGCTGCACCACCATGTATCCAAAACAGTTTTGATAAATTAATCTAAGCAGTGAGTATGCCTGTGTAATAACTCAGAAGAACATTTAGCAGGGCAAACAGCTATATATTATTTGAAATAAAGCATGTCATCTTAAGGTCATAAATGCAAAAGTAACTTACTTAATGGTGAAGCAATGGTGTAGCAAGTTCCTGCCTGAGTTCATGTAGGATGCAGCCTGGGATGTTATCAGGTCTCATGGAGGCTGTATTTTTTGCCTTTGAGAGGGCCGTGATGACTTGCTCCCAAGAGATAAGGGGAGGAGCAGGTGCTGGGGATGTCCTGATTTACTGATGGGGGGACAGAGGGGTGAAGTTTTTGCTGAACCTGCCTACCAGCAGATTGGCTATATCTATGGCATTTGTGTATGTGATATCCTTGACCACCAGTTCTGAGTGCTTCCTTTGAGACTGCAGACATATGTGAAGAAGGCCTTATGATTGTCTTTAGTAGATGTGTCCTGTTTGGACCTGATTTGCTTTGCAGGATTTCACTAGTGCTCTTATTTGCTTGTTCAGGCTAAGGAGAGATTGCTTCCAATTAGGCACCTGCTCCTCCTTGGTCCTGGACAGCATTTTTTTCCTTTCATTATAGAGTTTATTCATTGTACATGTCCGCTAGACAAGTTTTTTCTTCCTTAAGGAGGATGATTTCATCCTGTCGGTTAGTCAAGATTCCATGCAGCTACATAAATGCTCATATAGTACTTTGTTGTAGGTCTCAACATTTGTGCCAGTTCCTGTGGAGAGGAAGGAGGCTGGGAAGCTGTTTACACCTTCCCTCAGGAGGTTGTAATCAGCTTTGCAGAAGTTTTTATGTTTGACCCTAGCAAGGGGGGCGGGGGTTGGGGGAGATGGTGACTTCAAAAGTGAATGCTTTGTGATTGGATCTTACCAGGGAGGATGACACTGTATGGATGCTGCAGTGGTTAATCATGTTGGTCAATGCCAAGTCCAAGATACCTCTTGTAGGGGTATCGACCAGCTGGTCCAAGGCATTTGCATTGACAAAATCAAAGAATATCTGGCATTTGTGTTTTGGCGTGAGTAGTTCTTACAATCTATGGTTCAATAATTAAAATCATTCAGGATCAGGGTAAAAGGTTGATAGATTTGAAGAGGTCCAGATAAGTGAAGTGGGCATCTTGAGTCAAAGTTGGTGGCTTGTAGCTATTTATGATTTGAATAAGGGTCTTGTCAATGATTAACTGTACCTGGAGTGTCTCCTGTGTGTCATACTGTTTGATCAGCCTGGAGGTGTGTATGTCTTTAATATATATTGAAACTCCACCTCATTTTGCTTTACTGCCCATGATTTGGGTCTGAATGTATGATAGGATAAGTAACCTGGTATGACAGGGGTGCTCTCTGTAGCTTTAATCCAGGTTTCTGTGACTGCACAAATGTCAGACATACATTTATTCTTCCATTTACTTGCATTCATCTGCAATTATGCAATGCTTCTATACTACATGTTTTAAACCTGTTTTGGCAAGATTTAAAAAATGTAAAAATACTTTAGAAGTCTGGCCTTCTCCTAGTCACTTGTTGTACATAATCAGTTATCTGCTTAGGTTATCGTATGTGTGTTAGCACTGAGGACCAGATTAAGTGATTCTGTCAGTGATGACAGGTACTCTCCCATCTCTTGCCAGGTGGCAATTTTTTCCACTCTGACCAACATAAACATGAGTAAATCTTATCCACATATGAATCCTTATGAAAGATACATCATCATTTTGGTCTCCTTGTCAGTCCAGCTCTGAGATTGTCCTTGTGTCTTTAGAGGTGTTACCATGTTTCAAAGTGTCAGTACCAGAATGAAGAAAGTATGAACAGGGCTATGATTCACAGATTTGGAACCACACCTTTTGGGATGTGACACCACAGTAACCATGGTGAATATAATTCGGAAATGAAATCATTACTTTCTAAGCTGCTTCTATTTGTTTCTGCTTCTATGCTGTAATGCTATCTTTATCTAAACAATAAATCTGAATGTCATGCACTAATCACTTCTTTAAGCATACCGTTTGTATTATTGCATCAGTAGATATCACTTTTATATTTTTCTTATTTTCTGTACAAGTCTTCCTGTGTGTGTGTGTCACTATGAACTTATATAAACTACTGAGTGACTTGAGGTAATGAGGTGTCTCAGAAAATGAGGATGGGTGTGGATTCTGCTCTATGATTTTTCAGAGTCAACTGTATCGTACTTAATTTTCCCTTTTCTAATCGTAGGGACATGAGAGAATTATTAGGGTTGTTTATGCATTTATATTGATAACTGATGTATGTTGAGGTCTGCTGCTATCTCCACCACTGTCTGCAGCACATTCATGACTACCCATGGCCTGGAATAGTGGATAAGTAGACACACACTCATGCATACTGCATTTCATAGATATAAACATAACCAAGCTAATTTACATACAATTTGTACAGAGGACTCTGAATGTATGCAAATAAGTGTAAGATAACCATATTAACTTGCGGTCACTCAAGATAGGCAACAGATGTTTTAGGGAACTGAAAACTTATTCAAATAAGAAATAAATATTAATTATTTAACATTTGTTGATTGGGAAAGTCCAGTTAGGACAGAGCCTAATTTCAGCAGAGACCCAAGGAGAAATGCTCCGGATGCATGTCTTTGGAATGTGGGAGGAATCCAGAGTACCCAGAGGCAACCTGTCTGAACACAGAAGGACATGCAGACTCCACAAAGAAGGGACTCCAGTTGAGAATTGAACCAGAGAACATCTTGATGTCAGGTGATAGCATTAACTGTTGCACCACTGTACTACCCTATGCTAGAAATGCATTGCCCAAATGTTAGAAATTATTAGGAAGTGGTTTCTTTTGGTATTTGATGACAGTATTTACTAGAAAAATTCTGTCTTTTATTGATTTGATGGTCAAATGTGGACGAGTCATGTAAAAACTAATGAAATAAGTGTCATTCATGAATGGGAATTTCTAACAGCAACACTGGAAATGTATAATAGTTGTAATGTGAAAGATATTTTGAAAATTACTTTGGTGGCATGTAGTGATTATATTACACAGGATAGAAGTATGCACCTTGAAGTGATTGTAGACTGATGTACTGCATTTTTCAAGAAAGTATTGTTGTCTCAAGGTATATCCTTTTTTATTGGAAGATTTCTGACTGTCACTCCTGCATGAAAAATGACAGTTTGAATACAGGAAGGTGTTATGGGAAGGATACAAGTCTGATAGCAAAGTGCTTGCAAAAGTAATACGAATATGTTGATGATGCTGCACTGATTACTACAACACAAACTTAACTTGTTGGATTGGGGCTTGGTATATATATATATGAATATGGGTTTTGTGTCATCAAATCTTATTTTGTACTTGAATCTTTGATTTATTAGTGATGAAAGCAGGCAAGCTTTCATTGCTGTGTCTGTGGCTGAAAATTAGATCATAAGTTTCAGTGTATGGCTTTGGCATGTTGTTTTAGGTTATATTAATGAATCAGCAGCAGAGATCCAGAAAGACAAAGGATAATTTTAGCCATGAGGAGAACTGCATCCTCATGGCAGCCCTTGGGACGTAGGACAAATGCATATTTGGAAAATGGAGACTCAAACAAGCTGAGCGGGCAAAATCCTGGAACCAAGTGGTTATGGATATAAATGCTGTTGTTATAAGGAACTGCACATTAACAAAGTTTAGGAAGAGGACCAATGACATGGCAGGATGTGCCAGAACAAAAACAAGGCAGAATGCAATCACCCATAGCAGTAGTGGGCATATCTCTTATCCTTATCCCTTTAAAAGCCGATGAAGAATACCTCCTCTTCATTCATGTGAGTGTCTGTGACCAAACGATGCCACTGGCATAATCAGAGTTTGTGTGGACACTGGCTATGACCCACATCTTCAGCATCATCAGACATCTGCACAGGAAGCCTGGTTTGACAACAGCAACATATTTATATAGAGAATTGAATGCTGAAATGGAATGCCTGCATGTAATGCATTAAACATTTGCTATTAACAGCTGAATGCTTCACTTCTACAGTTAATGACATTGAACAGAGTTTGTATGGTAAATGTCCTCAAAACCTCCTTACACAGCATACAGTACTTTACACCAGTGTGTAAGTACTAATGCATTCAATATTAACTCTTTACAGGGGTCAGCAGCAAAAGCAAACTGTTCCACTGTATAAATACATTTAGAGGATAGCAGCAGAATAGCTGCTGCTGCTCCTGATGGTAACTTAAAGGAAACTGGCATACATTCGCCAAGTTTAATGGCAGGATCTGGCACTCTACCAGATGCAAGTAACTCTGCTGTTAGAGTCACTGGATAATAAAGTGAAGTAGAAAGTGACATGCAAATGCATGTTGTACAGGTAAAAAAAAACATGTGCCTCTAAACTATGATCTCCAAACCAACAGGAACATCTTATGCGTGATGACAGAAATTCAGAGGTGAATGTATTCATGGTAATGCTTTACAAAGGTGTTTCAGGTGGTGGTGTATATGTCACAGCTACCCAGGAAACATATAAAGCATTGGCTACCCATCAGTAAATGTGCCATGACATAGGTAAGGTTCAGTGAACCACCACAGAAATGCAGTTAGAAATGGTCATAGTACTCCAGGGTTAACATGAACATTTCCAGCACTACATGGAAATGGCAGACATTAGGGATAATCTCATGGTCATACTTATCCATAGTATGTTGGCACACTGAGCATCTGTGTCTACCTCCATATGGTCAATAGTGAAGTCTTAAAAAATTCAGGTAGGAGTCAGTTTTGGAAGAGGCAGAGAACATGATACTGTCTGGCCACATGGTGGTATATCACATCACACTATAAGTGCTTCGCAAGAAGGTAATGGAAAAAGTAAGGGGGGGCAATTTTATGCAGGCCTCATCAGTGTTTGTTCTCATCTTTGTCCAGCAGCACTGTGAGATAAATGTCTGTAAGACTGCTTTAAAGTAGGTCATGAAATCACAACAAATCTTCATCCAGCTCACGTGACAACCGCTCTCAGGATCATATGCATCTTCACCTTCCCTGTCTTTACGAGATGCTGTGTATAACACATTTGACCTTGACCTACTATATATGATTCAGGATAAACATTTCTGGAACTTACAATTTAACTTTTGCATAGAAATGTCAGTGTTTAACTTGAAAGGAAGTCCCCAGGAATCAGCAAGCTCTGCACGGTGTGCAGGAATAGTGCAAGAGCTGCTGCATGCAATATGGACGACAAACGATCCAGGAATGAGCTCCTGGGACGTGCATGAGTGGTCCAACACTATTCCTGCACAGACACAGCTCCAGTATGCTGATTACCACATTTGCAGGTGAAAACCATACAAATGAGGTGAATTAGCGATCCAGGAAGTAGGCAGACATCTGTGCAGGAATAGTGTAACCTGTAGAAATGTATTTCGCTACCAACCGAATACATTTCTTCAAATTATAAAATGGAGGCATGACAGCTCCAAAGAAAGCATGTATTCAATGTAGTAGGCATGCCATTGGCCAAATAGATGGCCATTGGCATGGTAAATACTTGCAAAATTATAAAAAATAACTTTTTTTTGACTGATTTTGGTCGATTAAGCATAGGGCAGTGATGCACAAACAGGATCAGCCTGAAAAATAAAAAAGCTGGAAATAAACTTTTAAACAAAATCAACATTCTGTCATAATAGTCAATGGCATGCAGAAAACAACAATACCACTGAATAGTGGTTGCTAAGGGGGAAGGCTGAGTGTCAGTGTTGTAACCATGCATTAACAGTCAATTTTATGTAAATGAGGGGATTGATACTGAATCATAGATTTCCCCTCAGTGTTAGCTACCACCCAACCATGTAAGTGCAGCAACACCATGATGCAATTCTAAAAGGTAGATGACCTTATAAGGGGGAGTGTCATGAATGCTATAAGCTTGTTGGAGCTCTGAGGCCCGTGTTTACCCTTAGCTAAGCACAGCTAAGGAAGTGGGTGTGTCTGAGGCTGCCTAGCAGTGTTTACATTGCCTAAACCAGTGTGTGCACCACGCACCAGGTTATAAACAAAAAAAAAAAAAAAAAAACAGGAAATAGCAGCTGTGTTCACATCTGAGCACTGGCTATGTGTGGTGCACCTTGGGGCTTAAACAGGAAGCCAATGGGAATGGAAAACAGCAGTAGGAAGGCAATCAAGGAAAACTAGCATAGCTGGCAGGTGAAACGTATCAGAATCAGCCAATTACACAGGCAGCAGCCCAGTCCAGCACTGTACTATAAACTATGCAAACACATTTCACCATGGGTTTTCCCACAAACTCTACACCACTGGTGTACACAGACAGGGAAATTGTACCAGACAAAACTAACAAAATGATAGCGGCTGCTGTCACTCTCATACATCAATATGTGGAAGAGGCTGTGGGTCGTGAGAATGAGACTGCTGATGACCAACCCATAGTGAGGAGAAGGAGAAGAGTGTACAGACCCAGGATAACCTACCAGGGGCTACATGAACTGGGGATAGTGGACTACTATAGGGTGGACAGGGACATACTACAGCAAATTGTTGAGCTGTGCCAACCACGCCTCACACAGAACCAACAGAGGGGAACCCATCCCAGTGGATACTATGGTATGTGTAGGCTTAAGATTACTAGCCACAGGTAGCTTCCAAAGGCCAACTGGGGTTATCATGGGGATCTCACAGGCATCGGCATCCAGGGTACTCCACCAGTTCCTGGATGCCATGTCAGCACATGCCAGTGAGCACATATAGTTCCTTAACATCCGTGAGGCATTGACCAGCAATATGCATCTCTTCCACCAAATAGCAGAACACCATGAGGTAGTGGGTGCTATAGACTGCGTGCACATACACATCAAAGCACCAGCTGGTGAGTCAGGCAGGGTCCACATAAACCACAAGGGCTTCCCCTCCATCAACTGCCAGCTCATGTGCAATACTAAGGGCATTATAAAGAATGTGTGTGCTGGCAGCCCTAGAAGCTATCACAACTCCTACATCTGGCATATGACACAGCTGCACCAGAGATTTGCCAGAGGGGGCATCCCATATGGTCACCTAGTGGGGGATGCTGGTTATGCACTGGAGCCATGGCTGATGACACCCATCAGAAATGCACACACACCTGAACAAGAACTCCATAATGAGGCACACGCACAAACGAGAATCATAATACAGCATGTGCTTTTGCATAGAGATGTCAGTGTTTAACTTGAAAGGAAGTCCCCAGGATTCAGCAAGCTCTGCACGGTGTGCAGGAATAGTGGGATGCTCAAGTCATGGTTCCGGTGCCTGGACATATCAAGTGGAGCCCTGCAGTACTCTACATCTACATGTACATACATTTTCATTGTATGTGCCATGCTACACAATATGATCCTGCAGAAACAGCTGCAGCAGAAACAGCACAGGGCAGGGCCACACAGCCCCTCCACCATTGCCAAGGCCAACACAGGCACAGTGTGACTCGGAGAAGGAACAACCTGAGCCTGTCCATGTAGGCAGAAGGAGGCATGCCCAGTATGTCCAGGCTTTGGAAAAGAGGCAATGCATAGCACATACACTGACCTGGTAAGAACCCAGGGAATGACACCTTTCTCTGACTCGCACATACAGTAAAAGGGATGCCCAACATGACACTACCTGTGCTTTACCATGTATAGGGAGTGTACTATGTGCATCTGACATAGTTATCCCTCCAGCACCATCCTCAATACTGGCACAGCCACAAGTAACTCACTCTTCCTATCAATTGATGAAATAAAGTAGTATGTTCTGCTAGTTGTAGCTAAGGTTTGGATGTGAGCATGCAAGGGAATCGGGTGGCTGAATGGGATGGCAGCAGATAGTGTACACTTATATGGGCAGCATGGAATCCATAACAAATACTGGTGTCAACAAAGTAGGCTGTACTAGACAAGTTGACAGATCTCACTACAGTAGATGTGGTGGCCCAAATATGTGTCCATAGAACACACACATGCATGTCAGTGAGGTTCACATACCCAACAACAGCCTCAGCCAGCAGGACAGATGTAGATGACCATAATGAAAGGCTGTGCTAAAGCCTCCAATTAATGGCAAAGGATAACAGCCCCCCTCCAGATCTACACAGACATACTACAACAGGTCAGGCAGTTGTATGTTAGTTCTGCAGGGTATAAAGTCTGAAACTGAAATGTAGGTCAATAACATCTAAGATCTGCACTCTACTGATATGCCTCTAGTCTGCATGATAGGTCAGAATACAAAACAAAATGGAATCCAGCAGAGTACCTTAAATACCAGTATAGTCATAGCAAATGTTTACAGTTGTCAGATCCCCCCCCCCACAATCATATGTAGAAATGCAGTAACATGTACGAGTGGGGTTAATAACAGTGGAGCACAGATTACCTGAGCTGGCCCAATTCACAGGATAGATTGTTGCATGTGTACAATATGCAGGGCTCTGTGTTAGGTTGTTGTGTGTTGTACATTGTGTGGAAATAGTCAGCATGTAGGCTTGGAGGGTTGTGTCCTGGTTTCCTATGGCCACTACCATTGATGACAGGGCCATATTCTGACAACTGCAGTGCCAACCACAATGCATCTCAGCAAGACCCAATTCAGCAGTCATCCATACTCTTTGTTCAGATGTCAATCTCTGTCACCATCTGAAAGATGGACATGCCATGAATCTGGGCCCAAACATGCACACAGTACACAGGTGGAAGTACCCTAGACAGAGTACATAAAATATAACTATCAACTGCACATACCTTTGGAATTGTACATACAGGTTAACAGCACATTAGTTGTCTGTGTAATATGGAATACTGATGTATTCTGGCCAATTACTAGCAGACCACAAACGGCACAATTATGAAGTAATGAGAGAATGCCTATGTCCCTGCACAAGGCAGCATAAGGGAAATGTCCTAGGTATATCTGTGAGTCAGCTGCAAGAAGCCTCCATATCACACATGTACTCAGCTCACCCCACCATCATCCACAGGTTTATCACAGGTCATATCCCTGCTGTTGGGAATGAGTACAGCATGACCCCCACTTCTGTATGAGAATACCCACAGAATTCAGCATGCCGAAGAGGTATCCTATGCAGGCGTGTCCCTCCCTAGCTGTAAGCAGCACCCTGCCAGCATTCAAACCAATGGATTAATATGTACACAAACTATTGCCATTAACATCTCACACACTTACCCTGTCACCCCAGGGGAATCCAGTGGCTTGCAGCCTGGGACTGTAGGAGTGACAGAATGCACTGGCCTGCTACAGATGGCCTGCATCACTACCAAATGCCCTGCAGTCCTCTGTCAAAGGCCTGTGCCTCACTCATACTGCCAGTGTATGTTATCTCCTAGGATCCCAAACAACAACATAACACAGTCCACAGAACACATATGCAAGGCCATCAACAAATCCCAGTAGCATGCCCACCATGTCCTACTACATGAACTGTGGACCAACCCCTAAATAATGCTGGGATGAAGGGACAACTATAGGGATACTTTGCAGATATCACTCGCATAATGTTAGGAAGATGATAGAATAACAGAGTGGGGGGTGTAGAAGCATGGACGCCATGGAGTGTGTGAAGTCTGAAACTGATGTGTGCCCATACTACCCCTGACTGCAAACCCAGTAATGGGTGGCTACAGACCCACTCATAAACCACAATGTGAAGGGGGACTGACCAGATATATGAGCCCTGCCTCTGGTTAACCTGGGTGAATCTGAACAGCTGAGAGGTATGGCCACAGCAGGATATGGCCATTTTGTTATGTCAATAGATGTACAAGCAGGGGATCCTCAGCCACCACATTGTCAAGGTGATGGACCATTTACACAGATCTATCAGCAAGTGTCTGCAGCTACCCCTCCAGAATGGCATGAGTGTGCAATAATATGTAGGCTGCAGACCACAATACTGGACACAACTTCATTCATCTTGTATTTCCCAGGAAATAACTGTGAGCAAATAAGTATATCTGTTGGTAGTTGATGACATAATACATCACAGTGTAAAACAGTACGTCTGAATATGTCTGCTTACACCAACAATGTAACACAAGCAGCACAGACAGCAATAGTTTCAGTATTCCATTATCTGTCACCCATTGTGACTCCATGTTGTCAACCTATCTACAGATATCCTGCAAAAACAGGTTGCTAGCTGTAGGTGTAGAACACAAAATCCTGCACTGGAGTAATACCTACCTGGAATGGCTTCACACACTCAATACAGAAGGTTATACTAGGCATGCTCCTACACTTAGAGAGATGAAGCACATGTCTGACAACAAAATACAGAATTTCATACTGGACATGCTCCAACACTTAGAGAAATGAAGCTCATGTCTGACAACAACAGTGGACTATACATATCTGTCAGTCACAGATGTCTGTGCACACACACCACATTGCACACCATTCACGCTTTGCACACACATTGGATAGGAATACTTACACATATCCAAGGCCAACACACTATAATAGGTCAAGCATACACACACCGAGATGTGGGGAAGAGAGAGGCAGACAGTGACAAAGAGATTGCCATCATGAGTCCTGTCCCATCCACTACACATCCATTTGACCAATAACACATGATGCCCCAATGTCAATCACTGTAGACATTTGCTTTTGATAGCCCTCAGCCCTATAGTGTCTGTGGTGCTTGTGATAACTATGTAACATGATAGTACAAATCAGTATTCATCTAATATTTGTGTACCCAGTCCTGTCAAATGTAAAGTTGTGTGTGACTGATTGTTGTGTGTGTGTTCCCAGAGGAATGGTTTATGGCCCATTCACACACACTGCACTTCCCATAGCCCATGTTAGCACTCGTGCTGAAGTCATTCATCTTGAAATACCCTTTTGGAGAAGGACTATCCCTATAAGCTCCATGGCGCATGCAATAACTATGTAATGTTATAGTGTAACATACTAGTTAGGTAGGAGTTTTCATCCCAGACATGGCAACTGTGAAATTCTGTGTGTGGTTATGTAATAACTAATGATTTTGAGGCTATTTAGAGTCACTACACCTGCCATTGCCCTACTTTAGCAAGCCTGCTGATGTCAGTCCCCTTGAAATACCCCATTGGACGAAGGCTAGCCCTATTAGCTTCGTGGCATGTGCAATAGCTGTGTAATGCTCTAGTGCAACATACTAGTCAGGTAGGAATTTTAATCCCAGACATAGCAAGTGTGAAGCTCTGTGTATGTAGAGATTAATGATTTTGAGGCCATTCACCATCACTACACCTCCCATTGCCCTACTTTAGAAAGCCTGCTGATGTCAGTCACCTTGAAATACCCCTTTGGAAAATGGCCAACCCTATAAGCTCTGAAGTGTGTGCCATAAATGTGGAATAATGTAATAGCAGTAACTACACAGGTATGGGTTTGAAACTTATCTGTGACAAGTGTTTGTGTGTATACATATGTATGTGTGTACCTCAAAGATTTTGGCCCCATTTACAGCCAGTACACATCTCAGAGCCTGACTTTAGCAGTCCTGCAGATATCATCCACCTTACAAGTACCTTTTGCCAGCTCTAAATGATGTCAGGTCAGTGGTGCATGTGGTAAATGCATAACCATAATGCTCCGTAATGTTTGTTAGATAGAGGTTTGAACCTCACCCCTGGCAAATGTAAATGTGTGACTAGGGTAAAATTATTTTGGGATCTTTCACCCACTACATCACCCAATGCCAGTATTTACAAGGGCTGGTGATGTTCCTCACCTTAGAAGTACCTTGGGACAACATCCATCCAATAAGCACTGTGGTGTGTGCGATAAATGCAGTACATTGTAGTAGCAATATATAGCTAGGTAGGCATTTGAATCTCAGTACTGGCAAGAGTGTGTGTGTGTGTTTGTCATCAGTATCCTGTGTGGAGGTTGCTGTGATTGTGTAATAACAGGATGCATTGTGGGGTGAGTTTTGCTATATTATTATATTGAGGACCTACTACATGTCACAATGTCCACCTTACAAGGACAACATATGTCAAACATCAGAGAGGCTGGTGTAGACAATCCATAGCCCCACATGTGACATTATGGATCAGTGAACAATATAGGCAACCCTTGTATTACTCAGAGAACACTCTCCACCCATGTCTCATACACAAACACACTTGGCTAGGCAATAGCCACTATATTGGTAGTTCCCTGCATATTGCCTCACAGATAGTAACCACAGTGTGATTGCAGTGGACTACATGCCTGCTGACCACAACAGTGCCACTGACATCAGAAAGTACTGTGATGTGTAACATCTCCTCACTGAGTGTGTGTTATCCAGCAAGTAAAAGGACATGGCACCCTGTTCCATCCCTACAGTAGGCAAATAAATGCTTACAGTGGTCTTTTTGCTATGTTCCCCACTGGATGCCTGCAAAAACTGTAGAGTCTGCAAATGTAACCCACAAAGGAAATACCATGCCTTATACACATGCCCTGTATGGACAGATGTCACTAACTCCATTGAATACCTGTATCATGCTGTCAATGTAGGTCCAAGCATGACCTCAGTTCCATAGCCAGGTTTCCCCAAATGAGGTCAGGAATGCTACCTCAGAAGATAACAATCTGTACAAACATTCCCCAGAGACCTCACGTACACTTCCACATGTCACAGAACACGTGTGTGCGACATGTGCATGACGCAGACAGTGTCCATGTTATGGAATATAGATCACATACATGGGAAGCAGTGCACATCACTGGCCATGCACAATAGTAACCCAGATGAATTGATGGTGAATACAATACCCACCTGTGGGGACCACTCAAGGGACTACACCCCTGAGCCACACTGGAGACCACTGTCATGTGGCCTGTTGCCAAGGCATTCCCTTTACCTAGCCTTGTATAGCCATCTGGCTCATTCATCTACTACACACCTGCAAAGCAATGAATCTATGCATCTCAGTACTGGCAAGTGTGTGTGTGTGTGTGTGTGTGTGTGTGTGTGTGTGTGTGTGTGTGTGTGTGTGTGTGTGTGTGTGTGTGTGTGTGTGTGTGTGTTTATGGAGATTAATGATTTTGAAGAAGCCATTTACAATCACTACACCTCCCATTGGCCTACTTTAGCATGTCTGCTGATGTCTCAGCATGAGATAACACTTTGGCCATGTATTAGCCATATAAGCTCTGTGGCACTTGTGATAACTGCGTAACACTGTAGTGTAGCAAACTAGTTAGGTACGGATTCTAATCTTGATCCTGGCAAATGTGATGATGTGTGTGTTTCTCTGACAGCGTGTGTGTGTATCTCCATTGACACCTGCTTTTGTGGACATTCACATGAACTACATTTGCCTTATCCCTTCTTTAGCACTGTTCCTGATGTCACGCACCTTCAAAGATACCTTTGGACAACTCTCCAACATGTAAGCTCTGTGGCATGTGCAATAACTGCATAACACTGTAATAGCAATACATAGACAGGTAGGGGTCTGAAACTCAGTGCTGTTAAGATTTTGATTGTGTGAGTGTCATCAGTATCCTGTGTGGGTATTGGGGTGAGTGTGTACTGACAGGATCCATTGCAGGCTGGGTTTTGGTACATCATTATACTGAGGACCTATATGTCCCATTGTCCACATTACAAAGCCAACAGTTTTCAAACACTGTAGCTGTTTTTATAGATAATCCCCAGTCATAAATGTGTACAGCCATGTGCAATTACTATGTGACAGTGGATTAGTAAACAATATAGGCAACTGTTATAATACCCAGATACCACTCTCCAACCACAGATCATACACAAACACGCTTGACTCTTACTCTCTTACACCTTTTCTTTCTTACTTTGTCTCTGTCTCTATCTCTGTCTCTCTCTCTCCCTCTCCCTCTCTGATGGATGTGGAAAAGTACATCTGCATTGCATAGGCAGCAGCTTGAGTTTTGTAAGGAATTTTCATGATCAGCTGATGGCCTGTGCACAAATTGCAGTCCCCCACTTGCTAATTACATATGGATCAGCTGTGGTGCCATTCTTATAGCCAATTACATGGAAACAAACTCCTATAACTAAACACTTCATATGGGTGTTGGCCCTTTTCCTTCACTGTGAGCAGGACTTCATGTGGGTGTTTGACAAACAGCATTACAGAGGGTAGTTGGAAATATCTCTTATAACATACACTGTGGATACAGGCCAACAAACAGGAGGGGGTGTTCCAGACATGGGGACAGAATGTAAGTATTGCTGTTCTGCATTTGAAGTAATGTTGATTTAACATTGTTTGTGTGGAAATGGCTGTTCTACATGATTTAAAGTCTGGCATGACAGTGTTATGTGGTTGAAGCAACTCACCTGTAGGGCTATCTGAAGACTGTCCACAGTTTGGAGTCTTACATGTGTTGTGTTACTCACACATTTCCTATCTTTAGATATGCAGTAGCAGACTCTGATGATTGCAGTCAGTACATGGTGACATCCATGTGAGTTACTGACTCCATATCCCTCAGAAGAGATATGTCACAAAAAACTCTGTTACACCAGGAAATTTCTCATATTATCACAGCAATATGTCAATATTGGTGCTGTGTTTGTGCCTCTATCCCCAAGTCTGTCACCCTTTGTCCATATGTCATGCAGTATGAGGTGCATATGTACAGTACATCATTATTTACTGACATCATACCTGATAACAAGCCAGTGAGATATCAGACTGCTAGACATGTTATGTATATTAGACCTCATATTTGAGGACAAAACCTGAACATTCTGTTGTAGTGTGTACAGTAGTGAGGTCTGTGTACTTATGGTGATTGTTGGCAGAGTGTGTATTGTGAATATGTTACTTGGCCTGTGTACAGACTGTGGTAGATGTCATTGTTCTTGGTCCTGTTCTATCTGATGTTGCATGCTGCTCCAGTTTATGGTACCCTATCAGCATACATGTTTATAGGGCCAGACTGACACATGTCCCATACCACAGTCAGGCATCAGACTACACTGCATATTGGTAAGGTATATGTAGGGTTACTGTGTGAGGGGCTCATATGAGGGTGGTGTTGCTCACACAGTACATATACTGTAATATTACTTAGGCTTACCATTTACACTACATCTCTATTCCTTGCATGCTCTCCACTTCACATTCCTGTAACCTTTGTACTAATTCTGCCTTATTTACCTTTATTTTTCAGTTTGCATGGGTTTCTTTCTGCATGACCGCCCCACCCCCACCCGGGATTAACTGCATAAGGCAATATCTAACTTCACCACAGAAGCTGGCTATCTTAACTAAATAAAACCTCTGGGAAGCAAGAACCTGTTTCCCTCCAGTTTTTCTATTGTAATAGGTATATTACAATTTAGGTTTTGTAAACTGTTGAGGCTTAAAGGTGTATGCACAACAACAGTGAATGGATCCAGCCAATTACCACTAGATTGGGCTATAATACCTTGAATCAGCCTTACACTCACACACTGTTCCAGTCCCAAGCATTTACTTTTTAATTTGGTAAAGTTTTACTTCGATTTTCATTATAATTTCTATACTAATCACAACTCTCTCCATAACTGCCAAACAACCCTGTTTGTTTGCTTGCAATGATAATTATTTAAAGTATTCCACAGCTACTTGGATCAGTCTTTTGTTCGATACTGATATTTTTAAGCTTATTTCTCACCTCACACTGATAGTTTTTCAGCCCTTCTCCCTGTAGGGGAGGGATCCATTAGTTCTTGGTTAATCCTGTTGTAGCTGCTCTCTACCCCATTCCTCCTATCTGCTACTCCCACCCCACCCCCTGATTATCTTCATTAGTCAGCCCCCTCCTTTGGTGCCATTCTTAATCAAGCTCTTTATTACCTAACTCACATTCATTTCATCCTGTAGCTGTTGTACCTTCTCTACTCCTCTCTTTGTTGTGCATGCACAACAAGTAAGTTGAGTAGTATCCCCAGTTTGTCCCCATTACAAATTGGCTAACTCACAACACTAGCTAAAGTGTAGTTTACCCCTGCCCCCTCCAGCTATTGTATTCCTAACCTTAAAATTTTCCTAGAAATGTGTTAACTATAGGACTCTTAGTAAAACATTGTATTAAAAAACAGCAAATCTATAGCTAACAAAATTAAGTCCTACAACTGGTGTAATTTAAGAGCTAAAATATTTACCTTACAACTCTAATAAGCCCTAGGAGACCTAGGAAACCTAGAAATCTTGTTAACTGTAATAGCCATGCTCCCTGCCCCCTATACCCACCCGCTCCCACTACCTCTACATTTATAGTAAAATAGCCACTCCCCCACTTACTATATCCAATCAGCTTTCATCTAGGTTATTTCACCACACCCCCTTTCCTCTATCTGCATTCTACTAGCACCTATCAGCTTTTATCTGGCATTCTCCCATCCCCTACCAGTATAGCTACCTCAACCCTTTCTTCTGGCATTGTATCACCAGGAAATACAATTCCTTAACACAATAGCTGTATCTCTAACAATGATTTATCCCCCTCTACTACCCCTACTGTTGGTCCCATACCTCCTTACCCTGTATGAAAACCAGTTTCTCACAAGAATTCAAGTCCCAAAGGGCCATACTATCACCCCAGCTGTAAATCTTCCCACCTTCAACCATACATATAATACCGGGTACTGCTCAACATCTTGTTCACTCTATCAACACACCTACCTCGGCACATTAGCCCTAGTTTCAGACACTACTACAGACATATAAATAAATTCCTGAAGCTTATCACTAAGTACAGACCTAGCCTAATACTTGAACCACAACCCTGGTCCATCAACATTTGATATATATATATATATATATATATATATATATATATATATATATATATATATATATATATATATATATATATACCCCCTCTACTAGTAACCTAAGCTACAATCCTGCAATAAATAGACCAACTAACTATCTCCTAGTCTGTCATCTCAAGAAGCATTAATAACAAGGTACATGAATTGCATGCACTCCTGGCTGTACAATCCCCTGAAATTCTCTGTCTATCTGAAACCTGATCAAAACTTAACACTACAGACAAGGAAGTGTTACCACCTGGGTATAACATACACAGGCTGGATCGTGTTTCCAGGAACGGCAGGGGGTAGCTATACTCTACAAATCTGAGTTAAATTTGACCATAGATGTAACACAACCACTGCAGATTAATAACTCTGAAATTCTTGCAACTAGATTGCAACTAAACAAAAGTAAATGCATTAATATCATCTGCATGTATATATCCCCAGGTAACAATATGACTGCACTTGAAGACACCCTGCACTGGCTATCATGTTATTACCCCCAAGAAACTCTGCTACTCTGGGATTTTAACATAGACTGGAGCACCTGTTCCTCAGAATCCCCATCAACCCATATTAACCTGCATGCTTTTAATCAAATCATATCCACTCTACCAGGCTAGATAAACCTTACCAAAAAGAAAGCATACTCAATTGGGTACTCATAAATAGTCACCCGCAACTGTACACTGCTGTTACCCTCCCCGATGACCTAAGCAACCACCTTCTCACTTATATAGTTAAGCACAAAGCCATTAATCCCCAACAACCATTACTCAGAAAAGTTAGAAACAAAAAAGACTTTGACCCTGCCAAATTCCAACAAGAACTTAACTCATGTAACTGGTCTATTCTAAAACATCTCCCCTTAGAGGAGGTAGTTGCATACTTTAATAACAAATCTCTTCAGATCCTAGATTTGCATGCACCTGCTCATTCAAAGGGAACAAAAGAAAAAACGGTACCATGGCTTACTAAAGAGTCTAAACTTAAAATTACTCATAGAAACAAATTATGGGTTTTATGGCATTCTAGTAAAGACCACCAAGATCAAATTAAATATAGGCAATCTGGGAACGAAACCAAAAAAAAATCCATTTTACAAGACAAAAAACAAAACTACTGAAACTTACAGACAGTAAATCAAAACAACCCTCAGAGGTTTTGGGCAGGATTGAATAATCTACTTCATCCTGGAAAAACTTCTACCCCCATTCCAGCTGCTACTATTGATAAACCCCCAAGGATGTTTCAGATAGTTTTAACCGATTCTTTACTGAAACAATTCAAGCCCTAGCAAGCCAACTATCTCCTAGCTCTCCTGGTCCTGAAAGTACAACCCCTAGAAACCTACTCTCATTCAGCTTCCAACTAGTGGCCACATCCCTTATCCGTACCTTGATCAAAAAATTAAAACCCACCGCACTCTCTGCTGATCAACTTCCCACCGAGTACCTTAAAAAATCAGCTGATGCTATTGCCTACCCAGTATCAATACTAATTAATAGAACCATAACAGAAGCTAGAATTCCCACCATTTGGAAAATATCCTATGTAATTCCACTTCATAAAGGAGGCAGCACTACTGAATTCTCCAATTATAGACCAATAGCCATACTCTCTCCACTTGCAAAGATTATGGTAAAATGTATTCACAGACAACTCATGCACCACCTAATCCAGAATCACCTCATGGCAGATACCCAACACGGCTTCAGTCCACACCACAGCACTACTTCAGCCCTACTAGCTTTCACCAACACCATAAATGATAATCACAATCACATATCCTCCACCCTCTTCTTGGATCTTTCCAAGGCATTTGACATGGTTGACCACTAACGTCTAATACACACCCTGCAAACATTCTGTCTAGATACTAAGGCCCTTCAATGGTTTACATCAAAACTCTCTAACGTACCACCCAATATCGTTGGAGTATAACAAGCCTCTATACTAGGGCTCTGCTGTTTTCCATCTTCATTAATGACCTGTATACTGTCATCCCAAAAGTCAGCTGTATCCAATACGCTGATGACTCCACCCCTGATCTGCTCTGCCACATCCCCAACGGACTTATGGTCTGCTACCCAGTCCACCTTTAACACTATAGAAAACTGGCTTTCTGAACATCATTTGATACTAAATCCCAAAAAAACTAAAATGCTATTATTCTTATCAACACAAAGATCTCCAGATTTTACCTTTACCATAAACGCAAATGATGGCACATTACTCTCCCCTGACCCATCTACAAAACTACTAGGTGTCATTATAGATAACAATCTAAAATACAACCTAAATGTAAACCAATTAATCAAAATCATCAATAAAAAACTAGGGTCACTTTACAGAATAAAAGCCTTCCTAACCCCTCCAGCTAAAATTGCCATAGCTTGCTCTCACCTTCTCTCAACACTCCTGTACGCATCACATATACTCTCTAATATAAACAAGACTGTACTTAACAAACTCTCAACCTGCTATAACCACATTGCCAGGTTTGCCACTGGGCTGCCTTTTAGCACACATCATTGCATCAATCTTAACCAGCT